>NW_024386782.1:4200000-4453048 GCF_900408965.1 Simochromis diagramma
AACACACGAGAAAAATCGGGGCAAACGCTCCTTTATGTCAGCCACTGATTTGAATTTTGCCGTGTTTATGGCTGTTTTGCCAATCGGCCCACGGTGGTATTTGCCATTATTACGCCCACAAACATCCACCCGTTTCAGAGGTTTTGCACCGCGACAGCTTTTTTTCTTCTTCTCGTCAGTCGGTGGAAAAAAAGAGAAAACGTCGGGATGCTAAAATTTGCAGAAGCATGCAAAACCATGTCTTGTGGTTAATTAACCGAGTCTGCCTGTTTACCTTTTTGACAAGCCAAAAATTCCGTTTGGCGTGTGTGTGCGCGTGCGTGTGTGTGTGTCTGTCTCTATGCGTGTATATATAGAGAAAGAGCATTTCGTTACCACACCAGAAAGCGTATCATCAGAGCCGAAGTGCATGGAATCTGCTGTCTCTTGCTGTCATATTGCAGCACCATAATGCAGCCATTACCAACTACAAGGCGTTTTAAATTCGGTAAAGCCGCTCGGTGTTTACCTTATTAGTAAAATCCGAGAGTTAAAAACAAAAAGGGAGACGGAGGGAGAGAGAGATTGGGGGGACATCGGTTTCCACAGTGCTGAATGTCAAGCTGTGAGAGGATTGAGGGAAGGGGATGACTGCTGTTAACGCTTTTATCAGTTGTTTTTCACGGAGTTGATGGGGTCAGCGTGGGGTAAGCACACCTACGGGAGCGTACAATATGGCTGGGAAGGGCACTTTCATTTGCAAAGTGAAATGTTTTTGAGCATTGTGGATCAGCCGCTCATTAACAATGTAATGACGGGGGAGAGGGGGGGGTAAAGGTAGGGTGTTGGTGGTTGTGGTGGTGGAGGAGGATTTCTGTTTGTCTTGTGTGGTCAACTGGTTTGGCTTGTTAAAATTCTCACTCAGCGCTGAGAAGTTTTCTCGTTTGAACCTTTGGTGGATGCAAATTTCTTCCTCTGGGGTTCAATTACAAGAGCCAAGAAGAAAACCCCCGTGTTTGTGTGAAGTATGGTAATGGCCATTTGGTATAGCGGGCCAAGCTGACAGCCGATGACTTGTTCAACAACCCCGCAGGGACACCATTAAACCTTTAATGCTCCAGATATTTTTTCAGTTTGTTCATCTGTCTACAGGAAAGGTAGAAAAGACTGTGATTAATTTTTTATTTCTATTTTTTCCTTGTGTTTTCATGCTCAGGGAACAGATCAGACGATAGAAATCTTCAGTAACAATCATGCATGTGTCTCATCGCCAGAAGATTTGAGAAGAGTTAAGGAGGAAAAGAGACCCAGAGGGATACGAGAACTTGGTCAGCTCGCAGAAACGACAATAACCCTGTGCTTAGATATGGCCAGCACCCAGACCAGCCTGAAAACCCCTTTCAAAGACTTGACCTCATTCAAGGGCAACATGAAACGGCTGTACAGAGAGCGGCTGGAAGATGCGCCCATCAAGAAGCGCGTGATGGCGGAGATCAACCTGAAGCGTCGCAGCTTGGACTCCCTGCCCTCCCTCCCCAAAACTCCCAAGGTGAAGAGGGAGCAGACTGAGGACCCACGCCCCGACTGTGACATGGACATGGAAGGCCGGGCTGAACTGCACATTATGGGCTCTACTAAAGCCCTGGACCTGAGCCCTGGGCTTAAACACACACTGGCCCAGTTCACCCTCAGCAGTCAGAGCTCCCTCGGGGGCCCAGCCGCCTTCTCTGCGCGCACGGGCCATGAGCATTCCCAGGCCGGCATGCCCCCCCTGCCCTCCCCTCCTGTTTTGGGAGGGGGCCCTTTGCTGGTTCCTTGCGACAGCTCTACTGAACTCACCCACTCCCTGCTGGAGGGAGAGTCCATCTCCTGCTTCGTTGTTGGGGGCGAGAAGCGGCTCTGCCTGCCCCAGGTGCTCAACTCCGTGCTCCGCGACTTCTCACTGCAGCAGATCAACACCGTGTGCGACGAGCTGTACGTCTACTGCTCTCGCTGTGACGCCGAGCAGCTGCACATCCTAAAGGTGTTGGGCATTCTGCCGTTCAACGCGCCTTCCTGTGGCCTCATTACACTGACGGATGCACAGCGGCTCTGCAACGCTCTGCTGCGTCCTGGTGCAGCCCTGCCTGCTGACCCCAGCGGTAAGCTGTCAGCCCAGGGCCTCCTGAAGGAGAGTGAAGCCAGCTTCCAGGTGGAGCACCAGTGTCTGGGGAAGTGCCAGGGTCTCTTTGTGCCCCAGTTCTACACCCAGCCCGAGGTGCCCTGCATCCAGTGTGTGGAGTGCCAGTTGCTCTTTTCACCGCAGAAGTTTGTCATGCATTCGCACAAGTCACCTGATAAGAGGACCTGCCACTGGGGCTTTGACTCAGCCAAGTGGCCCTGCTACCTGCAGCTTGCCAGAAAGTACCAGGGGACCCCGGAGGAGCCCAGACTCAAGCAGCTGCTGGACGAGGTCAAAGAGAAGTTCCACTATCAACTCAAGAGGTCGCTAGACAAAGTAAGTGCACCTGTTAGTGATACCTGTGTAAGCTGAGTGTGTCTTTGCTTGCTATAAATCTTCATTCATCACCATTCTGCTGTTTGACTGGTGAAAGCTTTTCTGTTGAATTAAAGTCTCCATATTTGTTTGTCTAGCTGACACGTCCTCTGTCCTGCCCTCTTCCAGACTTGTGTTTTGTGTGTTGGGCTCATTTGAATAAAATGGCTGGTGTTTTCTTAAACCAGTGTTGACCTAGTGTGTGTGTCTGAGGCCTGGGACAGGTGGTGACATCTGCCTGGCCAGGTCTGATCAGACGAAGTTAGGCCAGCTGGCCACAGCTGAAGGGGAAGTGCATCATTTGTCCCCCCGGGTCACCTGGAGGTCGGTGGGAATGTCACTGAACAAAAGGCCAATATGCGAGGCTCAGGAAGCAACCCTGAAACTCTGGTACTGGAGTTATCTGTCAGCACCAAGGTTATTATAGCCAACAAAGACTTTTAAAGGGAAAAGAAAGAAAACTAAGTGACACAATATTGCACTTACAACTAACTGTAGAGGAAATGTTTAGTTTGAATTATTGTTTAGTCAAATTTGGTATCGGAACCTACCTGTATGTGGGTACATGTCTATGGGACCGAGTCAGCTGCCGTCAAAAAGTGCTTTATTCGTATTGTAATATCTAATCTGTACTTCTGAGAGAGATGCCCATGGCAAAAGCCCTCCATTTTATAAACCTAACTAGTAAAATGAATAAAATCTAAACTGAAACCTAACATTTTCAACTATTAAAAACTAAACTGAAACAGGGAAGCCCACACTGGAAACTAACTGGAGCTAAACAGAGTTAAAAAGGAAATAAGCTGGTCTCTTTTTTACTGACTAATAACTGGCCAGTTTACCCAGGTTTACTTCATCTCCATTCTTTCAGCACAGTCTGAGATAATGGCTGATGGAAAGGAAATCTCGTGCCGTTCACAGCTTAGGAGCTTTTTGGCTGGTTTAAAAAAAAGAATGTTGGAACAGTCTACACGTACTGAAAGCCACACTTTCAGTAGTGGAACATAAACCGATGTTAAGCAGGGCTGTGCAGTTAATTGAAGCTTAGTTTCAGTTATAGTTTTGTCTGGCAACATTTATTAAAAGAAATTTATCTTATTTTAACTTTCAGCAGACCACTTAGCTTTATTTAGTCACTCCCAGCACATTGGAATGGGTTTATATTTGATTTGATTGTGATTTTTTTTTTTTATTTATTTATTTTTTAATTTAAATTTACTGCTCCTATGTATTTTTTTTAAGTTGCTGTGTAGAAAGGAAAAAATCATGCCAGTGCAATATAGAAGCCACAAGGGCAGCGATCCTATTGAAAGGTCAGTGTTTAGAAGAGGAGGAGGGGGAGAAACTCCAGCTCGTTTCACTGCTATTAACTGGTTTATGTTGTCTCATGACCTCTCTGTGACCACAGCGGACTACCCCGGTTTACACTGTATTCTGGGTGAATGGCTGGTTAGCTCACACGCAAATCTATATGCATGTTTTTGGTGAAGTTAGCTGTCATTGTCAGGATTTATATGTCACTACTTGGCAGCTGGTTGCATGCAAGACTGAGCAGAGTTTGTACAGAGTGTGAGGTTTGTACGGCTCAAGACACACAACTTATGTGTGCGAGACAGAGGAATTATTTGCCTTTTGCGAATGCATCGGAAATAGCATCTACCGTCTCGCCCAGCGTCCTGACCACATTCCTGTCTCGCTTCTTCCCAGCCGGTATGCATATTGGAAGCCACAGACGTTCTTTCTGAAAGCCAGAGACATTTTTGTAGCTCAGAGGGAAACTAGCGCACAAACTACTGCACCATGTACCTAATGTCGAGGGGGCTGATGAGTCCCGCAGTATCGGTGGTGTGTGTGTTTATGTGTGAGACACATTGCCCCTGTGTGTGTGTGTGTGTGTGTGTGTGTGTGTGTGTAGGCCAGTATGACACATCTTTGTTTCTCTGTCTCACACACTCACACATTGCCAGGCCCTCTGGAGCATGTGTCTCACCACAGTTTCAGGTGCTGTCTCCTCTGTGAGGTGATGATTTTTTAAATTAATTTTTTTCTCAAAGTTTTTTTCTCTCTCTCATTTTCTTCTTCTAGTTAAAACCCCACAAACACCAGAACATGGTGTTTGTGGGGTTTTGGTTTCAGTGGAAATGGTTTTTGCAGGGTTAACAGCAGTGGTGAAATTTTATGTAACAGTTATGCTGGTGTTGACAGAGACAGACAAAGTCACAAATGGCTAAAATTCCTGGAAAGATGTTTGCATGAGAGTGTCCAGGAAGCAGGTGACTTGATAGAGGATGCCAGTATAAACTTCACACCCCTCCCTCCTGAACAGATTTACGAGTGTGTGAAAGGTCAGTGACCGGAGGAACACGATGACCTCGTACTGAAGTCAGGACACAGGGGCTCTCCCTTCACGTTCAGCCACTCTCTGTATGTGTATTCCTGTAATGAAAGTGTGCGTTAACTGAACAGGAAGCGAAACAGACGGACGTGTCTCTCACCCTGAACATCCTCCAGACTCTCTGTGTCCAGCCGCCTCCACCGCACTGGCTGCGTGACTCATAGTTTCCACATCCCAGTGGATGTTGGTGGACGGCCAGGCAGGCAAGCTCATAGTTGCGTCTTCTTTTTAGAAAGATGGCTCGCCTTCGTGCGTGTTGGTCTAACCCCAAATGTATACCGTTACCCAATGTCCCTTATTTACACACAGTGTCAATGTGCACATTTACAAGCAGTTTTAACAGAGATTTCTGGGACCTCATAGAAAACAAGAGGGGAGCTTTCTGGAATTCCCCCCCCCCCTCCCAGTCCCAAATCCTGCTCGGACTGTTTGGCTTAAAAAGGTGCAGTTAAAAACTCCAGGACCTGTGCTCCATAAAGGCGCTTTGTGCCTGGAGGCAGTGCTAGCCTGTCTACTGATCCCTGCTGTGTAAACAGTTTACTAGACACAACCAACGCACACAGCAACAAGCTGAAACCTTATCACCGGAGTCACTTTAGTATTCGACAGACAATGATTTCATTTTGACCTCAGGGTTTGTTACAGACGCTCATTCTTTAGACTGAAAATGGTTCCTCATATTTTTAAAGCCATTTTCAAATGTATTGTGTAAATAAGCTCATGCTACTAAAAAGTTTTTTTTACACTATAAGCGAGAGAGGAAAGAGCAGAAGCAATGTGATTTGATATTTTGGGCTTGTTTCCTAACGCTAATGAGCAGCCCCAACATGGTGGGTGTAGCAGTTTGCTGCTTTTCTTTTTTTGCCTCAGCCTTGTTTGTAGCGTTGTGCTGGCCCCGAGTCAGAAGTGTCAGACGGAGAGAACAGCCTTCCTCTGTCTGTCTCCCTGGCCGGGTTGACACAGTGGCTGCGGCACAGACGGCAGACAGCTGCATCTTTCTGGCTTCCTCTATTTGCTATTTGGAAACCAGTGACTTCATTACCGCAGACCGGTGCAGCTGCACTCTCTGGCTGTCTCCTGGGCTGTTTGTCTGTCTGCTTGTCAGTCTTTCTCTTGGGCGGTGTCTAATTGGATTTTGGCGAGCATGCTAATCGTTCGCTGCGCCTGCCTTCTTCATCTACCTCCCCTCGACATTCAAACTGCCTGCCTTCTCTTGGATTCCTGCCCTCAGACCCGCAGTCTGGTCTTCACGCTGCCACCCATTGCTCACCATTACCCCCTTTCTCCCAAATCAGACGTTCTCACATGTATCCGTAAACAGTCAATGCCCCCTCCCTGGCCCCAATTGGCGAACAGTAGCAAAGTAGGCAGCCAAATGACCCGATAAGTCAATCGTTACATAAGCAATAAGACCACTTGTGCGTTTCTGCGAGGTGGATGGGGAAGAAAGGCCAGCGCCTATTGATCGGGTCTCCTTGATGGATATGGCGAGTTGCCGGGTGACACGAACACTGAATAGAGTGGGGGTGGGTGGCAGGGGAGGGTGCATCAAGAGGAGAGGGAGGAAGAAGGAAACAAGAAGAGTGAAAGGAGCAGACTTTTTTTTTTTTTTTTTACAGAGGGCACAGCCAGTGTTACATAAGTTCCTGTCTGTGTTCAGACATGTGAATCAGTGTCCCAAGTTCACTTCTCTACTGCTTCTGCTGTCGCATGCATTCATTTGAAGCAGCATCGGGCAACACGGTATCTTTGACCGCCTGAGGGCAAGACACTTGAGCAAATAAGAGAAGTAAAGGCTATGAAAGGATGTGAGGTTAGAGCCAGGACACGTCACCCTGAATATGGTTTACTCAAAACTGCTCCACTTTTTATTTATTTATTTATTTATTTATTTGGGGTGGGGGGTTTGGCCTCTGACCTCAAATTTCCTTTCTTCCAACGTGAAATTAACCTCAACCTCAAATGTTGCTTGTAACAGCCCTCTTTATTGGCCAATCACATGCCTGCTAGCTTGTATTTCCCCAGCTAACAAGAAGGACACACATACACATATTTCTGTCTGTTTGTGCATTTTCCTTAGAACAATTGTCCCCTTATACTGAATACACGGCCGCGTTTTGGACGCTGGCCCACACTAACCTACAGTCTATTAGGCCTGTATGTAGTTTGGTGTGGGAGACAGTCTGTGTATAACGAGCCATGCCTTGGCCCATGTTTGCAGCCTGTTGTAAAAGGCCTAAAAGGGGCCTCTCAAGGTAGGAGGGGCTTAGCTGAGGGGCCTCTGGTATGTCATCGTCAGGTCAGTGCCAGTATCATAGCTCTATAACAGAGTTGCAGCTCGCTGGAGGAGTGCCCAAACCATTACTTCCTAGTCTTTGTCTGAAATGGATAAGAATCATCCTTTAAAGCTTTAGGTTTCACATGACCACAGGCCTCTGCCACAGTTCATCAGCCTGTGCCGTTCACCACAGCCCCACATTTAGAAATGTACCATCACTGGGCTGGAACAGCTGCTGCTCTTTATTTTGGATAATAAAGTAAAAATAAGAGGAAACTGTGCTGCTCCGGGCCTGACGTGAGCCTGCCGCAGCAGTGGGCAGAACAGACAGGTCTGTCCAGATACAGCGGAGCCTCTGCCACGTCTGCCAGCACTCACACAGACTAAACACATTTGCCAAGCCCCTCCCCGCTAAACGTCCTGCAGGCTTTTAAAAGAAGCCTCGACTGATGGCCTATTTGCATGTTCGCTGCGCTCTCGCTCGCTCCCCCTCAGGGCGCCAGACCAGTTTGCTGCTTCTGAGGAAAACGAGATTGAGAACAAAGTGAGAATAGTGGGGCTACGAGTTCAAACAAGATGCAAGCAGAGAGAGGTTTCTGGATCAAAACACGCCTGACTCGTTTGCTTAGTTGGCTTTAGAAGAAAACAGAATAATGAGGAGTTTTGGTATTAATTAATCGATCTGTTGACGAGAAGATTAACTGTCCACTGTCAGGTCTTCCTGAAAGACAGCCGGACAGGTTGTGCGTGTTGTGAGCTGCTACGCTGGTGGATATATTGTAAAGGGGCTGTGTGTGTGTTGTGTGCAAGCGGAGAGAACGCGTTTGCATTTGAAAGACTCCTCTGTGCGGCCTCCCGGTGGGAACGGTGATTAATGAAGATATAAATGGAGAACCCCGGAGACGCCGCTTTCCATAGGAGCACCATGTACACATCAGACAGTACACGTAGACGCCCGACAATATGGGCAGTGTTATAGTTTCTCCCACAGCCCCAATCTCCGAGACAAGCAGATAAACAACGGATATCAAAGGCGTGTCGTTGAATCCCAATGGGCTGCCAACCGCAATCCTGGCCAAAACGCATATCAGTCATGCATACTGCAGTTCTGTGAAAAGCAGGGGGAAATACTGACTAATAAATCCCCATTTATTTCCCTGATGGGTAACGACTTGTTGTTTCCACACAAGTGTGTGTTCCTGCCTGTTTGATTTTCTCTCCATTTGCCTCTATCAAACTGAACCTAGTTGCGATGCCTTGTTGTGACCTTAAGCTTGGAGCCTCAAATTGAAGCACAGTGAACCGCTTGCTCTATAAGTCTTTCAGTCTGTATACCCTGTAAATCCTCCTCTCTCCAGGAGCCTGGGTGATGTTGCTCCGGGCAAATCTGTGAAGTTAACAACTGGGAAATGGACTGCATTAATAAGGATGGGGGGGAAAAGGGACATTTTAAGCTTTGCCCAGTCTCCTCTCTTCCCTTTTTCTCTTGATGTGTTTATCTCTCCGCTATTCCCACCTGCAGTGACGACACTCATGGGACTCATCCATCTCTGGGATGTTTCTTAAGCCACTGGATATGCAAACATACAGTCTTCTTTATACCATATCCTCCTGGGGTCCAAACCAGCTCATCTAGATACTGTAAATGGAGGACTCCTGGATCTGGATTTCCCTCTGGATCTCCAACAGCACCACTGCAACTCTTCACAACCTAAACTAAGTAGCAGACAGTCCTTGAGGTTGTTGACCTCCAGATGCAATTAATTACTTAACAGCATCCATAAAAGGTATAGTGTGGGTTTTTATTTGAGTATACTTAAGCTATGGGAGCATAATTAAGGGTTGCATGGGTTGGGGCTTTGGAGTGCACTTCAGCATCCTTGCACGCAAGCTAAGAGAAAAGTCTCTCCATCGCCACCGAGCAATAAAGTGCCGTGTCTACAAGGTTTGACACTTATTCTTTGCGTGTCCAGCTCTTCTTTTGGGCTTTCATGTAAAAAAAAAAAAAAAACCAACAACTTTGTTATTAAAGGAGGCTCAACCTTCATGGAGATTTATTGCCCTTGACTTTATCTTCTGACGAGTTCCTTGTGGTTTACAGTCTGGCTACAGTTTAACCAATTCCTGTGACAAGTGCACTTTGTTATGCCAGAAATTTTCTCTGTCATCACTATCAAAATGTGCTGGCTGAAACGCATCCTGATTCCAGATGAGTCCGAAAGCAGAGCAGTTCTTCGTAAGAGTGACTCACGCTGAGTGAAGATTTCTAGCCTTCACAGTGTACCGATGGCAAATTTTTTGGCAAGGTTGCTTTTTCTGTCAGCTGCTCTGGCAGACATCCAATCTGCCTCATTTTCTATTCTGTAAAGCAGCAGAGGAGCGAAGGCTGACCCTGAAATTTCAAACCCCAAAACTCTCAAAGTTTGTGCCATCGGAGCTGGATGACAGAAGCCTCGACACAGGCTTTGAATGTGTTTGCGTGATATCTTTTATTAGAGCGATGAAAGCACAGGCTAGTGTTTGGATGACACAGTGCGGAGTCTGTGATTTAAAGGAAGTCAAAGGGTCATACTCAGTCAGAGAAGCAGCCAGACTCTCACACACAAACCCAACCAGAAACCAGCCACTTCCTCCCCCTCACCACGCCAACCCTATCCTGCAGCGTGAGTCACGGCGCTCCATCCGCGCTGCGGTCTGCTCTCCACTCATCAGCGTCACTGTGGAGCCAGGACAAAGATTTATCACCGCCCTGGTCTCTCACTCAGTCTGTTTGATCTGCACCCAGGTGTGTTCACTTAGAGCTCTGACTCAACCGTAATGAGATTTGCCAATCCCAACTGTGCTTTTCTTGGGCTTCTGTCAGAGCTTGCATCAGACATTGAATGTGTCTTGTGTGTTAATGAAGGAAGTCTGGCGATCGAGTTCACCTATCATAGGCTCTGGTACATGAAGCTTGGTGCAGACAGGGTGGAAATTAACAGCAGCCTTTGGCCAAATGTCGGGAAGATTTCTATGTGCAGGTTTCATCTTTTCAGTGAACCACGTTCAGGAAGAACATTTAAATTTTGCAAAGGTCTTCGGAAGGTTATTTTGAAAGCCAGAGCTTGTGAGGAAAAATGGAGGAAGAGTGACGGGAGCTGATGGATTTGCATTATGGGAGCTGTGTTTGTATGAAGGGGAGAGGGAGAGATGGAGAGGGTGTCGAGCCTGAGGGGCCCAAACAGCAAAGCCAAGCTGCCCATGCAGAGAGGGAGCAGTGGAGGCTTCAAACAAGCTCCTGCATGTAATATGGATGAGACCGGAGCTCCCTGCAGAACAGTCAGAGGACCTAGGGCCAGTTTGGATTTAACTGTCTGCTTTTCCATGTGTCTGTGATAGATTTTACCCTGCGGGTCGTTTTGGCCAGGTGGAGCTTTCTGTTTGTAGCGACTGGGATAGCCTCCTTACTCCATGTCTCTCCACCCCCCTATCCTTCCCTCCTCCTTACCACCTGCCTTCCTCTGGCCTTGTTGCAGACAACGATGGCCAGCCAAGCACTGACATTTACTGCAGTATTCCATGTTACAACTGAGCAAGAAGTAAACAAACCGCAGATCGATACGTACGCATACCAGGCCCAGTAAAAGAGGGTTTTAGTCAGGGGCGACTCCTGCAGTAAAACCTTTAAACCTCTCATTTAAACACCTACTTCACTGTGAGGCACTTGCGTTTGCTTCCCTCTTAAAAGGGCAAGTGTATTTGTTTCTATTTTTCACCAGACTTTTCTTCAAATGACAATTTGGGATAAATTAATGCAGGATTGTTTCCTATTTAGCTACCGAACGGCTGTTCGAAGCAGTCTTCAGCATTCATTAGGAGGCCTTTCAGTGGGTGCTGTGTAATTCATTGCAAAGAAAAAGGGTCGGGCAGTGTCTCCATTTTGTTTTTTGTCTCTCTCTGTCTCTGTCTCTCTCTCTCTCTGTAGTGATAGCAGTGCAATGCTGGCTTACTGACAGCCTCTCTCAGCTTTCAGTCTGCTTAGCAACGCTCGTCCTCTCTGCAGCTCTCTCACTCCCCTCTATCTCCAAGCACTCCCGAGTTGTTTCATCCAATATGAATAGTAAGCCAAGTTCCCTTATATAGAAAACCAGGCAGCTGATTTGTGGTTTTTGATGGCAACAGCAGAGTGTGTGCATCTTTGTCCCTAATTGCAGATTTGAACTAGTAACCTACCTCTGCACAGCATCCTATGGTGGCACGTTTCTCTAGAGTTTGTCTTTTGGTTTTTAAAGATGTTAAATCTCTGTCTCACACACACACACAGAGGCCCAAGTAAAGCTCACGTGATGAGTACAGTCATCCACAGAGACGACAAGGGCCCACTGGCCTCATTCTCAGTTGCTGCGTCCTCCTGGGAGAACAAAGTGTGTCTGCTCGAGTCTGCGTGCACATCGGTGCGCGACAGTTTGCTCGCAGAAACGACGTCATCCTCCTACGTTTTGCTGTTTGAAGGAGCCGCTGTTTGATCAGATGTCTGCTCACTCGCGTGCGCATATGTCTGCGGCTCCTGGCTTGGTTGACTCACTTAGGTGAGCCCCCAACAGCTTTCATAATTAACGTACTGGGGTGGGGGTGGGTGTGGGCCCTGGAGAGGAAACGTGTCGCACTGAGCTGCTGTGCTAGTGATGGTGAGCTCACGTGCGTTCAGTTTGCCCTCTGTGTTTGAGTCGGGTGAAGATTGAAAAAATAAATAAAAAAATCACACCCTCATTTCCAGGATGAATGTTACTAGACACGTTCACTACAGGCCTATAATGCATCACGTTAATCTAATGACTTACCTTGAGTAGATGGGAGTCAGAACCATCACACTCGCATAATATTGCTCTGAACGTGACATGAACCTGGTTGGAGTTTTGTTTTTAATGTTTTTCTGTCTCTGCAGCAGGGAGAGCAACTAAATTACATTTCAGATATCATAGATCTTCCTCCGAATGCTACAGCCAGTCTCTCTTTTACAAGGCTGAATCATATTTCCTTTCTAAAACAGCTGTGTGATTATGGCTAAAATTGTATTATTTAGCAACACACACTGTCTGTTCATCACTATTAATCACTGCAGTGCAGGCTGATGATTTCAAGTGTGACATAATGCAGTTGTACTTCTTGCCACTGATGCAATGTCTGTGGATAACAACCACACAATGCCTTTGAGTGTGTTTCATCATTTCTTCTGGGGACGCTAAGATTATATATGGCATACCGTGCCAGATTTCAAAGGGATTTCTTATATGTACTGCACCTTTTTCAAAGGTGAGAATTTGAAACCCAGCAAACATTTTTGTAGGTGTTTGACCTACGAGCCGTTTCTTTTTTTTCTTTTTTTTCATATATATATATATATACTGTTAAAAGTACTAGATGCTCAATAAACATGACTAAATGTTGAATTTATGAACTTTGTGCATGTAATCCCTGTGAGCCAAACGCTCAGCATTTAAACTTTAAACTGCTCTAAATGCTCAACTGCTCAAACCTTCTGTTTGCTGGGAGCAGCCAATCAGAAGAAAGCTGGTTTAAAGCTAGCGAAAAAGGAGCTAAAAAAATAGACGCTTGAACTGATGTGTTTTACCAACACCCAGTATAAGACTGACTCATTCAAAGCTACTCTAGTGGAGTCCAAGAATAAGACTAGAGCTGAAAATGAGCAAAATAGAGCTGTCCTTTTGCCCAAAACGTTGAGATATCACTTGTTTAAGGAAAGGTAGATATCTACAGGTTTATCTGTTTCTCAGGGTATTTTTTGATTATGGATTGGTCGATTAAACTATTTCAGGTCGTTTGGGGTTATACAGTTACAGAAAAATCCAGTTTTCTGTCAGCTATCACCCTCCCATTTTGACCCAGGAAAACTGGTTTTATCCACAAAGTCAGTGGCAAATTAATCATTTTCACCAGAAGTATATTTTTCACCCTCTACAATAATATATACAGTGTTATAGGGGCTGTATGTATGTGAGGTGTGGGGGTGGGGATTACCTTAGTCTGTGCAGCCTACATAGTGTATTCCAGTCAGACAATTTGTCCATTCATGAGGTAACATCATTACAACCCTCCACATACACTGCTTTGAACACACACTGGAAGCTGCCGCCTGGGAGTTGACGGTGAAACATGAGAAACGGAGAAAGGAGGGGAGGGAGATGAATAGAAAAATTGATCGAGAGAGCTTCAAGAGGCGCCTTTTTGAGAAAAATTGTAACCTTTCTTTTTTTTTTTTTTTTTTTTTTTTTATGTGACGAATCCCAGAGAAATAGTGTTGCCGCTCTCCAAATTAAACCCCCGTCTGCCGTAAAGCTACAGTCGGTGGACAGTAGATTGTGCGTTTATTAGTGGGGAGAGATGGCTTTTATAACTCGCTTCATTTTCTGCCATAGACTGCCCATTAACCGTTTCTCCACTGGGTCCCATTTGTTCTCGCAATCAAGGCTGCAGTGTGTGGATTGTAAAATGGCTGACTGGAACTGTAGCTGTTAGAGGAAGGAGTTCAGCATGTTGTCAGGGAGCGGAAAAGCTGTGTGTGTGTGTGTGTGTGTGTGTTTGACGTGCATGTGATGACTGTCTAGACAGAGTGCCTTTGTGGCGCAAAAATGTTCTCAAGGCCCGAAGCCAAACACAAG
Source organism: Simochromis diagramma (assembly GCF_900408965.1). Taxonomy (NCBI): domain Eukaryota; kingdom Metazoa; phylum Chordata; class Actinopteri; order Cichliformes; family Cichlidae; genus Simochromis; species Simochromis diagramma. The sequence goes on from NW_024386782.1 coordinate 4,213,848, forward strand.
TTGGGAGTGTGTGTGTCTGTCGAGCATGACTGGTCTGGCTTATCAGTGTGCTTGTCTGGCTTTAGTCTTACTCTTTGTGTTTGGAAAGAGGGAGGAACAGGTGTGTGCGTGTCTGGGGCAAGGCACAGACAGACAAGCAGTCACATGCTGTTGTTCTTTCTCCTCATTTGTCTCGGCTGCCCCCCCTTTTTTATTTCCTGTTTCCTTCTGTCACCTGTTTGTCTCAGCGTCCACCTGTCAGACCTGTCCTCATGCGTGCCCTGCTCTGTTTTCTTTCCCGCTTATCTGGCGTTGCAGTGCCAAAGTGAATGAAAAATTTAGTTGAGCAATCTCCCAAGTATCTCAAGTTAAAATGTAACTGACATTTGTCAGGAACCAAACAGCCAGACCTCGAAGTGATCTCATTTCACTATGGTGAGTTAATCACAGAGCCTCTACTAAAAGTGTATTCCTTTAATTGCCCCACTTTGCTGCCCGGTTCCCCTGTGGGCTGTTATTGATTTGGCTGCTGAAACAAAGTGTGGCTCCCAGTCCGTGGATAAATGGCTTACTGGATTAAGACCTCCATATAAAACCCTCCAGCGCCTGTGTCTATGTATGGGGGCCAGGTGGGACCACCAGAGCACCCAGTAAAACCCAAATCAAACCCAGAAGACCAGCGTACAGTTGTCTGATCTTAATTGCAGGCAAAGGGATAAGCGGCTAAACCACAGCGGAGGTCGACGGATATAAAAAAATTGTGATTTGAGTGGGAGCTGCACAGAGAAAGTGGTGTTGCTGCAACCACAGATTATTTCTATATTTTCCCAAATGCACAGTATGTTGTTTGATCTATTAAAAACTATGGATGCACAGTTATCAGCCAGAACCCCGTGGCTGATGGCTATCTCTCGTACAGCTGAAAGATTTTAATATATGTCAGTTATTTGTTGTAAAGAACACATCTTTGTTTCCTTGGAACACAACAGGGAAATGAAGTGAATAAAAACACTCAACACTACTTTAAACATTGTGCCTACCTACTTAAAGGATCAAAAACAGTGGAAAAGTCTGAGCCGTTTGGTGATTTTTGAGTAAATAGTGACTTTATAGAGATAAATAAATGTGCCTTGTTTTTGCAGTTCAGCCAGGAAGTGTATATAAAACGATGTATCTCTTGCTCGATCTTTGACACAGTTGACGACTACAGCAGTACAGGATGTGGTCTAGAAACAGACAGGGTGTGACTGTCTCTCAGAGTGTGTCTGCGTACGTGTGTGTTCCTAGTCCTCTCTCACTGCCTAAAGAAACGCGCACACACACAATTTTCACTTCCTCCTCTGAGAGGAAAAAGGAGAATAAGCCGCATCACTTTGTCGTCGTCCTCCTCCTCCTGCTGCTGCTATCCGTTCAGCATCTCCATTCTTCTCCTGAATGCCAGGCACATGAATGATTGGAGGATGGGGGCGCACTTACGTTTACGTCCCCTGAAATAGGTTGTGGTGTTCGTTGGGGTTTTCTTTCAGTTTTCATACCCAGCAACTGATGTCACGGTTTCAGCAGATGTGAAGAGAGTGGTTCCCAGCTCTGTGTGTGTGTGTGTGAGGGCACAGAAGGGTTTTTAATAACACGCAAACACACTGCTGCTGTGGGATGAAAGGTCAGATCAAGGCTTGCCCACTCTTTATTATGGCCTAGATAAGATTTGCCATCAGGCATGTCAAGACTTGCTGTTGTGTTTGTATGAGCTTTTTATATCCTGGGCAGGCTTTTAAAGTTTTAACACATCTGTAGTGTTTTCTCTGAACAAAGAGCAAAATATTTATAATGAAGGCAAAGAAGGGATTCGGTAATAAAATTGCAGCTAATGTTTATTTGCAATGCAAGTAATTGTTCTTTCCTAGAAAATGGTGAGAAATATTACTCAAAATGATGTAATGCATCTTTTTTGTTTTTAAAGCTTTTCAGTAACACAGAAAGGGACAGTTTACTTTAACCTCCTAGGACCTGGCGTCCACATATGTGGACATCACGTTTATTATTATTTTATTTAGACCAAAATATTCAATGTTGCTCTACAAGGGCCTGATATCCACTTACGAGGACATTATACTGCTACTGTTCTATTGAAATTTTAAACGAATATCCTCATATGTGGCTCTCATTTTTCTTAGAAACAAAAATTAGGTAAAAAAAAAAAAATCAGGTAATTCTTTGTCTTTACATTCATCGGGTCCCAATCAGCCCAAATATCAAAGAGAAATTAAAAATGCATGCCGTGGAAGAGTTCAGGTCTTAGGAGGTTAAAGGTGAAACGTTACGCTTTTCTTATTTTCTTCTCTGTATATGCTGTTACAATGCTGGATACCCATATTAAACATGGTCAGACTTTGAAATAATGAGGTCAGCGTATGTGCACATAATCCCTACGAGCCTAAAGCTCAGGCTTCAGACTGCTCTAAACACTCTGTTTCAGGTAGGATTTTCTACTTTTGGCTCTGTATATTGTCAAACAGTGGGTATATTTTATTCTGTTGTCGTCACACATTCACATGGCTTTTGCTGTGAGCACACAAGCCCAAATAAACCTTCTGTTTGCGAAGAGCAGCCAGTCAGGAGGAGTTAATACAGCTTATTTCAGTGAGAGGCTCGTGATAAGATAAACAGAGATTATTTTGATCTGCGAGTTTTGCAGACCTACTCCAGTAGAGTTCACGGAGCTGGAAATGAGCTGTAACTTCTTTTTACATAAGTTCCTGAAATGGTTTTCTGTCAGCTTATCGTGCAAGTTTGAGCTGAAGTAACCTGTGACTTTCCTGAGATTTGTTAACTAACAGAGACCGCAAGTGCCAGTTTGCTCCATCTTATGTGTATGTGTTTGTTAGAGGGGTAAGCCTGGTGTGTGTTTTATTATGCATGTATGGGGACCGGATGTGTATTTATAGCAAAGAGTAACTGCACGCGTGTGTTTATGTGCACTGAGACAGCAGTCATTTAGTGGGTCCACGTGACAGGAGTGGAGTGGCGCTTGACCTCGGGCTTGTTTGCTCTCTGTGTGTGTGTGTGTGTGTGTGTGTGTGTGTGTGTGTGTGTGTGTGTGTGTGTGTGTGTGTGTGTGTGTGTGTGTTGGTTCATATAAATTACACCAAGAGTAGGAAAAACAGACTCTTCTTGTTGTCTTGTCAGGATGAGCTGAAGGAGACTCACTTAAATGAAGTACAGTCCTCAGGTATGAAGAAATTCACTGTCAACTTTTGTAGGCTGACAGCCTTCACCCCAGTCAGGCAGCAGCTCGTTGGCAACGTGGCGAGCTATGCAATCTACTTCATCTTGGTTCTAGCAAAAATGAACAAAAACCTCAACCAGCTGCAAAAATGCGCAGTTAGAGCATCTTTTCTTTTTTCCCTGCTCACAGGAGAATGTCATGCTCCCATTGAAATGCTCCTTTGCTGTGTGGGCTATCGCTTAAATACATTTGCTCTGCCAGACTGTGCATGCTAATGTACAGTCATGGGTGCCTGCGTAGTAAAGTGCCGCTTGTTACTGTTTGATTTACTGGCACTTTACAAAGACACACAGACACACATTAGAAAAACCACTTTCTACTCCATTAAAGCGTCTGCTGCAGAAATGTCACGTATGCTGAAAAAATGGGTCACTGTGAGTTCACATGGCTGCGGCTACATCCAGCTACACAGTGGTGGGACAAGCCAGCGTGAAGCTGCAGCAGCAGGCAGACTGCTGGTGATTAGGATCAACGGAGCAGAGTTCAGCCGAGTGAGTGTGTGGAATGCTAATCCACATTGTCATAAGGCGAGCTTCAGCCTGACAAAGGGTTGGAGACATAAGGGGGTTAGGTGTGTGTTTGTGTGTGTTTGTGTGTTGCAGAGGCAGCCCAGATAAGAGAGGTACTTCGTTATTGCAGATTAGGACCCAGTAGCAGTTTGGTGTGTTTTTAATAAAGCAAGGTGGAGGTGGGAAGGTGAGGAAAATGGTAGTAGTGCCAAAATGTCCAAACGTTTGCACTGGCACATATTCATTAAGGAAGAGAGAGAGTGCAGAGCAGCAGGAATAATGAGCAGGGGTGTGTGCGTGCGTGTGTGCGTGAGTGGGTGGTGGGCGTTAAGCCGTCAGCTGTCAGGTATGCAGGAGTCACTGGGAGCGACAGGCAGCCATTAGTGTAGCACACACGTGCATGTTTGTTTGGTCTGTGTGTGGATACAGAACATACAGAAGTAATGGCCCACCTGCAGCCTTGTTCTTTTACTGTGTTTTCTGGGTGTTTCTCACATTTATACTAAAACCCAGAGTTTCCTTTTGAAGGGTGACTATGCCTGTAACCACCATTAGTCACACAGACTGTATATCAGTGATTGCCAAAGTGTGGCCTGCAGCCTCTCTGTGGGCACTAAAAGTACTGCAGGTAGACCTAGCGATTTGTATTAAATTCTTAAATCATTTTTGAATTCACACCTAAACTTTTGTGACTCGATCAAATGAAAGATTGAATCAAATTATAATCCTTTTGGTGTAATTCTTATGAGATTTTATAGGATAACATTTATTGGGATACTTTTTCGTCTGCGGTTTAATAAGTAGTTTAAAATGAGAAAACAAAGCAAAACTAATGAAGCAAAGCCATGGGTTTAAATTTTATTATTTATTTATTTATTTCCTGGTGATTTTCCTTTGGTGGAAGTTCCAGACTTCTTTAGTTGGCGTCAGATATGAGGGGAAAACCCTGGACCTTAATCTGTTCTCTGTCCTTAACCATAAAACCTACAGTCTTGACCCTCAAACAGCCCCAAAATGAGCGTTGGCCAAAATGTCCTCGTTTTCCAGTAATGTCCTCGCTCTCAAGGTCTAATTGGTCCTTGCAAATACAGACACACACACATGCACACACAGACAAAGGAGGGTGCAGACCCAGCCTTTAATGAGTTGTCAGTCGTCTTAGCAGCCAAACATCTGTCGTTGTAGAGGTCAAGCAGATGAAAGACCTCTGTATGACCTGACGTTACTATCAGTTTGGCCCACGCGCTCCCTCTGTATGTGTTTGACACACACACACACACACACACACACACACACACACACACACACACACACACACACACACACACACACACACACACACACACACCATTCTTTACATTGGACAGACCCAGCTCACCGCCACACCACTGCAGTGGTTACATCGTGGTTTCTGTCAGTCCTCCTCCTCTCTGTCTCTTCCCTGTCACCCCTCTCTCTTTCTAAGCTGTTCACTCTGTCCCTTCCCCCTCCTCCACTCAGTGCTGCAGTGCTGGAAGGGGAAAAAGGGGAAAAAACCAAAAACACACTAACCATAAACATTCACAAATGATCGAGGTCCCGTCTGTATACACACAGACTAACAACCACACCTGGCTCAGACATACGGCTCCAGCCTTTTAACATTTGCATGAACATGCTCATTCATGCATGGCCTTGTAAATAAGGGACTATCCCTCTACATACATACAGTTCAGAAAACCTCTCATGCAAATCACTACTACTAGTTTTGTTTTTTTGTTTTCTTTTGCTGATGAATATAGAAGTTGTGATTTGAGGTGGAGGTACAGAGCATAAAGTCACAGGTCACATTCACTTGCGGTGAATTAATTGCTGTTAAAAATAGATGTTGGTATCGACTGTTATGTGCAAGTAAGATGGCATTTAGAGGTATCCGTGTGTCACATCAATTCTTCGAGGGCCACATGAATTCTTTTAAGAAAGACACTGTGGCTTCTCTAGGTAGCGAAACAGAAGGTGAATAGATAAATAAAAATGATCATGTGTGCTTCGTGGAATATGTAACAGGTGAATAATTGTGTTTTTTGTAAATAATACATGCTTAAGCTGCTGAATGAGGCTGCTGCTGGACCGGTATAAATGATAAGCGGCTAATGCGTGGCTGTCACAGTTATTTGCTGGCATTGTTCTGAGGCTGTTTAGCGCTGGTAATGACACAAGCTCTTAGCCGGTACAGCACAGAGGAAAATCCTTTAGTCCAGCTGATGAAAAGCTGCCTGTTTATTATTCACTGAGAGCTTGTGTGTCTGCGTTTTGTGGATAAACGTTTTATAGCGGGCTTTAAACGGGTACTAAGTCAATTATTGATGCTTTCACACTTTTCTCTTCCCCTTCTTCTTTCGTCTCCTTCCTCTTCTTACCATCTCTCTTCTCTCTGCATCTCCCTTCTCAATCCGCTGTGTGTCGGTCGCTGTGGGCTCCCTGACGACTCGCATTGCGATGCTGTGCATTGTTGTTCCTCTGCTGTCTCTGTTACCTGTCAGTTAGGTAGACCATGTTTGTGAAATGCACGGAGCATGTGTGTCAGGCCTGCCTGTCACAGATAAGCATCAGCTACATCAGCTTGTGGCCTCTCGCCGAGCGTGGCCTGGATATAAAGAAAACCTCAACCCAAAATGAAACGGTGAGATAGACAAAACTAGAGGCAGCAGGCAGTTTTTACTCAACATCCTCTGAGGGTATGACGCTGACACAGGAAACACAAACGTACATTTTCCTGTACAGCGCGTGTTTTGATTCCAGCTGCGTTGCATGTATGCCGATGTCTGACACGCTCAGAAGCGTGTAGCAACAGGCCGCGTCGACTCACAGCTAGGCTTTTTTTTCTGTTTTAGTCATAGGCCTTCCACTACGGGCTCATTCGGCTGTGACACCAGGCTTATCCATTTCCTCGCCGCCTTCGTTTTCCTCACTGCTGCATTATGGCCAGCTCAGGCTAGTTCACTCACTTCTGCACACATTTGTATCCATCCTTTACATCTTGAGTGTCATTTGTCTCCATTTCCTATCGTTTAAGTGCCGTTTGTCTCCATCTTTCCCCCTCTGCGTCTGCGCGCCTGGTGTAATTTCTCTCCTCTCCGCGTGCTTCCTCGCATTCTCACACCTCCTGACAGATATGCTCATTTTGAGTCGTTCAGACTATTCCAACAAATGTATTCGGTGCAGCACTACATCTGTCTCTTCCTCTCGCTCTCTGCTGTATTTAACCTTGGGGTGTCTTTGCTCGTCTATTTAACCACCATCTCTCTCTCTCTCCTTCTGTTTTCAGAAGGTGGTGGAGGAGGAGAGCCAGGTGAGGAAACCCTCGTTAGATATCTGCTCCACCGGCGACAAGTTGGCTGATGCTGACCCAGCGAGAAAGGTCAGTTATCATTTCCCTCCCTGTGACACCTTCCCCCATTGCTTTCCTCCACGCTCAGGTACCCCCCCCCCCCCCACTGATAGACACACCCCCTGCTCACTCATTCATAGCGGCACGCTTCTCCTCTGTTGTACCAAGCTGCTCTTCTCCTCGCCCCCTCCCCCGCCAACTTTACATGCAGGGAAGAAGCTTTATCATGATTATCTCTTTCTCTGACTCGTGCGCACACAAGCACGTGCCCAGTGTCTCAACTGATGCCTGATGGATGATCCCCCTTTCACATGTATGCATACATATTAACTATATTATGGCTCCAAGAGCGCCACGTGCAGCACATTTCTTTCTCCTTCCGCTGTCTTTCTCCACGTATTTGTGTGTGTGTGCACGTTCATGCATCTGATTGCTTTTATAATAATTTATCTAATGCGCTGTGAAGGCTGTTCACCAATCAATATATGAGGATGGAAGATGTGGCACAAAAAAAACCCTGCACATTTATATATTTGTTTGTGTTTCCAACAGGGAAAAGCATCTCCACCGACTCTTGTGTTCAACCGGCTTTTCTCAGAAATTAAGGAGGAGCCAGGACACCCCACCCTGGTCCATCCCAGGTACTACACCTTATTAACCCTAAATCAGTTATTCCAGTAAAAGCTTTGAGGCTTGTAACTATCATATTTCTGATCTCCACTGCACCAAAGAGATCAAATTTCTCCAACAAAGATATAAAGCGGAGTCGAAAAGCAGAGAGCATGTGGCATTCTGGTTTAATAAATGATGATTATCACAATATTTTCCTGTTAATAAACAGCATTAATTAACCATCTCAAACTTAGTGCCACTTTTATTTGGTGGTTTTAGAGATGTAGCAAGATGTAGAAGATTCTTCCCGTGATTATTTGTTTCATCTCTGAAATTTTAATAGCCTACAGCAGGCTGCCTTTAAAACTGTGTGCTGCATAAATAAACATATTCTGTGTGTTTTCATATAAAAGAAAGAAAAGCAGGAAATCAACATGTGTGAAGAGTTTTCTGGTTATTAGAAAATTTTTGGACTTTGTTCAAAAATCTGAAATGTCTGAAAGTATGAATATTAACTTGCATAATCAATGAATGGAGCAGTTGTTGCCCCTCACATTGTTTTATTTTTCCAGTGTAGAGAACTCTATTAAATCTTGCTGAAGGAGACGAGTGGTATTCACTTTAAAGATGGTTTTAGTTGGTTGTCCTAGACAAAATTAAAAGCTGCAGTTATTTAAGGACTTATCAATACCTGAATCTGTGCCAGATGGCCTGGTGTTATCTGTAAAAACACGGAGAAGAGATAAGACTCTCCTTGCCAGATATTATAGGTGTATGTTTTTAAGTTTTGTGTTGGCTTCGGTTTCTTCCTCTTCTTTTAATTTCTTGTGACTGCACTCCCTCGTCTCCTCCTCCTCCTCTCCCTCACTCACTCCTTCCTCATTTCGTTTCCAAGTCCTCTGCATCTCCAGCCGTCTCTCCATCCCCAGGGGACACCAGCTCTTGTTTAGATGTGGCTCACAGTAATCTGACCCAGATTAAAGCCATAGCTACATGTGACTGCCTTTGACTTACTGACTGCGTGGAGGCCTGCAGACTCCAGGCCAGACAAATTGGAGGGATTTATAGCTCTGGTCACCTGTCAGCATCACATGACTGCTACACGTACAAACCAGTCAAGACCAGTTTGCAGTGTGTCTTTTGCATCCCAGAGTTGGTAATAATGCAGCGCCCTAACAGTTGGATGTCGTGCCAGACATCCGCAGCACTTAAAGTCGAATCTGGATCGCCACAAACATCCATTAGTGCTACACTTGTCACATACAAGCCAGGCTTACATTATTCAGTTGCTTCTGAGCCGTTTCATGTAGAGGAGTGGTTTTCATTCAGGCGAGCAGACAGACCAAGCGTTGTGTGTCTGCTCTGGAAGAAAACGAAGCACAGAGTCCCACTGAGCTGCCATTCTTAACCTAGTTCACTGTTCCAGCCTCAGCCCTGCCTGGAGGGGGCTGCTGATGGGGGAGGGGTTCAAAGCTCCTCTCTTCTCCTCCTTTCTTTTTCTCCCTCTCTTTAACTTCCCTTCACACCATCATGAAACAGTGTTGGTTTAGTGGCCTGGGAGTATCTCACAGCACAATCTCTCTTTCTCCCAGTTGTATCCACTACTTGAACATTTGTGATACGCAAAAGATGTGTTTAGGCCGAGTTCCTGTAAACATGTGGCAGAGATTTTTTTTTTTTTTTCCTGCAGCCTTCCCAGCGTCCATTTACTTTGGGCTAGAGCAAACGCCACATTAGTTAAAGTAGCTGCCGAGTCAATAATTTGTTGGTACGATCATCGCTTCAAAGACAAGATTATGTAAAAGGTGACGCTAGTTCCTGTATGCCTAGAATAAAAGGGCAAAGAACAGATGCTTAATTCAGTCTTTACATATTTAGAAACCAGACAAATGTTGGTGTTAATGAAGAAAATTGTGAATTGATTCAAAATTAGATGATGTTTATTTGAGTGCTTAAATGCCTTCTCTTTTTGTTTCTTCCAGTTACTACATGTACACATACGATAAGATGGTGGCTCCCAATGTGTCACTGCGAAGGGAGGCAGAGATGAGCCCCGAGATGCTGAGCGCACTGCTCAAACACCACTACAGTCGCAGAGTGCTGGGCCACGACGAGCCGCCAATGGGTCAGTAATAATACACCCAGCAGAGCTGAATTATTAACCAGCAAAGACGCGTGTAAAGCTTTTTAATGGCTCAACATACATGCTATAACCACTTAAACACACAATCTGGTCTTCAAATTAGGATTAGAAATAAATCAGTGACAATGTTATTGTTGCCTTCTGCCTGAGGGATTTGATGTTGGATAAGCAGAGCAGGAACATGTTTGTTGTCGTGTAAACGAGAAGAAAAATCTGATCAGAGATGATGCGACTTCCTCCGACACAAAGCTGCCAAGATAATCTGACTTCATCATGCTTTTTGGAAACCATACAAATCAGCCAAATAGAACAACAAATAAGATCATACCCTGTCTTACTTGACCTTCTTGTGAAATTAAAAGCAACAGCTGACGCTCTGTAATTATGTTCAAGTGAAAAGCTGAAAATGGCAGAGCCGATAATGGGCCAAAAGGCAGGAAATTGCTTCCAGTTTATCCATTTAATAACAGGCCTTAGATCTCCAGCAGTTAATAAGAGCTGCACATCTGCAGAGACACGGAGTCTAGCTGCAGAACCCAGCGTGAGTGGGCAGGTAGAGGAAGAGTTTCTGTACACAGATTGTCTTTCTTTAATTAACGATGTCAGACATGAAGATGGAAAGTTACTTGGAGTTTGACTAATTAAAAAGCATAAAACTGACTGGAGACACACAACACACACACTCAGACTGTTTTAACAGTGCAGATTTTTTGGCTATAACAAGACAAAAAAAACATTTACATGGAGTGTGATCTCTGACAAAGTTGTGTTCCACTATTTTCTAGCTGAAAGTTGTCAAACTAGAGCTCGTATAAACGCTTTCCACAAACACTCAGCACGAATGATATTTGGGTATTCCAGTAGTTTTCAAACATTTTTGTGTCATCAAAATCGCCCTAAAAATGAGCCATATTCACAGCTGTGCAGTGTCATGTGACAAATTGGCAGTTCAGCTTTTATTTAGAGATGCATCTGTGGTGTCTGGACTGAGCATGCAGCTGCGCTCCACTAACATATAACTCGCTCACATGTTCAAACAGTCTTCTGCCACTGCTGGTGATCGGAGTAGGTTAGGTTTCTCTTAGAAAGGCGATGTTGGTTTCTGAGTACATATTAGTGTTAGCCAGCTTCTTCTCTCTCTCGGGCTGGGAGCTATTGACATCCCAAGCCCATCCAGTCGGGGCCATAACATGTGCAACTTTCACCAGCAGTTTTCCTCTTGTCATTCAGGTGGTATGTCACACTCTTGCTTGCTGTGTGGTTTGATCCATTACTTGTGTAATAATTCCCACCATCCTGCAACTGCACGAATGGACTCGGTGTTCCCTTTCATACAAAGATTTCTAAATGTAAATTCAGGGGAAAGAGCTGGTATCTGTACTGCTAAATGAGTGCAGACAAAGTCCTGACACAATATACTGCAACAATAATCACACAGAGTCTCAAAGAACACAATTTGACAACATGCCTGCTAAAAATACATGATTCGTATATATAGCAGGCATGAGCAGTGTGCATACATACAGCATGAGCAGAAGTGACATGCATGTTCATGCAACACGCTCGGCAAGTCGACACGTGCTGCACTTGACAGTGGCGCACACAAGCATGCGCTGACCTTCACAGAAAGACTCAGGGGACACCTTGGTGTTGGCCAGGTGGAAACGGCCATGACCTCCTCGTGTGTGTTTTCATGTGCATGCTTTCATGTTTTTCCCGCATTAATGAGATGTGTGTGTACTGTATATTTTTATATAATCTACGTCTATACAGAGAGAGAGAGAGAGAGAGAGAGAGAGGATGAATCACAGGAATGCTCTCTGTATGCCATTATTTCACCACATCTGACTGCCAAGCTGTCGCCCTCCCTCTCTTTCATTCCTCTCAGGCATTTTCCTCTTTTTCTTCTCCGACCAGTCCGTCTCTCCTCCCTCTTTCTCTTCCCATCAGCTGTCTCCACATCCTCCTCTCTGAGCGGGTTCTCCGTTTGCTCCTGCACTTCCTTCTTCTGCCTCTTTCATCTCAAGCCTTCTACCCCTTCATCATTTTCTTTTTTTTAAACATTTTCTCCCCTCATTTAATGCCTTCCTCCCCCTGTTATATCTGTGCCGTTCACTCTTCCTTTTGTGGTTGTCTCTCTCTCGTCTGTTTATTTCCTTTTGATCTACCACCAAATGACTCACGCCTGTTATTTGTGCGCTTCAGAGCATGGATCTGGGTGTGTGTGCAGGCACACACATGCACTAGCCAGTTTGAGTCAGTAAATGATTGTCCTCTCCGGGTCCAACATGCTGTGTACAGAGCATCCCGTTTCCTGTCACGCACATGCTGCATGATCATTACCCTCTGTTCTCCTGATGTCTTTGTCACCATTCACCATTTCGCCTTCTTCATCATTATCTTCTTCTTGTTCCCCACCTTCTTCTTCATCATCATTTTTGTCTGTCTGCGAGCTTATGGTTCAAACACACTGCCATACCTAACCTACATTTGTGCACTTGTGTTTTTGTGTGTCACTGTGCCAGTTGGATCTTGTATCTTGTATTTTGTGAGTGAAGCTAAGCCCAGCAGAGCAGCACACTAGGGCACTTTCCGCAAGTCTTGTTGGGCAAAGAAAACAACTCTATCTGTAGTCTGTGCCTTTGTGTTAAGTCTCCTCGTGGCTTATGGGATCGTAAGATTACTGCAGAGAGGCTGGAGAAAGGCTGCTTTTTTAAAAATTCCACCTTAAAAACACTGTTTTGTTTTGCGAGAACTCCACAAATGAACAACCTTGACCTCAGTGGATAAATGAAGTGCAAACGAATTTGGAAGTACAGCAAGTCTTTGTTTCTATCACCAAGCCTGAGGGAGATTCAAAAAAATGAATTTCTAACTCCACAGAATCAAAAATGTAAGAGAATTGTTAAGCACTGGTGCTGTGGAAATTCTGAAACTCACACATCACATTTGAAAACACATTAAGCGTCACTGTTTAGCTTTATAGCTTCTTGATGCTTTTTGTTTTTTAATTAATACTGATGACTTTACACTTGATAGCACATTTTCCTCCAAGTTCTTTTTCTTATTAGCCTACATAGTGGCTAAAGAGACATTGGGCACTAAACATCCATAGATGCCCAACACCTGATTCTTTTTTTTCCCACATCTCTCCAGCTCTCACATACATATCAATTTTAGTCATTATGAAACAAGTTATATTTCAAATTACATTTTCACGTCACAGTTGTCTCACAGGAAGCTGTCAGAGAGGTGCTTAAATAACTCTAACCTTTTTATTAGCCAGTCACCCACATTAAAACCAGGTCAGCTGGAACTGAACTAGAGATGAAACTAGTCTTCTCCTTCTCATTTAAGCGATTGGAATCAAATTAAATTACGATACTGCCAGAGATTACCACCCTACCCACTGTTTCCCATGATGCTCCTCCTCACAGGCCGCAGCGAGGGAACAAGCCAGGGTTTGAACAGTGGAGGAGCCCACGCAGAGCAGCGCAGCTCCCACACATGGCCCTTTATTCCTCTCTATTCTGCGTGCGTCTGAGGGCAAACACACAGAAAATTTGTGGGCGAGTGTTTGGTTCGTCAGCTGTTGCCGAGCCATACTTGTGCGCTGTGTGAGTGCACTGGTGCTGAGGAAGAATTGCAGGCGTTTGAGGTTGTGCGAGGGTGTTACTAAGCGCGGGTGGCAGTGTGCATTAGCACGGCTCGCACTTCCTGTCTTTCACCCACCATTCTTCTTCTTCTTCTTCTTCTTTTTCTTTTTAACTTCTTTCTTCATCTTCTTCATCTCCCTCCTTCCTCAGATCTTCACGCGTCGCCTGCTGTCGCTGCTGGCGCCGGGGAGGCCAAATCCCAATGTGCTGCTGCTGACTCGGCCACTGAGAGGGAATGCCAAACCCAGGCAGTTTCCATGGAGACGAGCAGCCCAGGCTACAAGAAAGCCACCCACATCACCGCCCACACCCCTCTTCCCCGTCCTCCTCCTGCGTCGCTGTTGTCATCGGTAACGGATGTAGCAGCTAAGGACGTGAGCTCTGCCACGAGCGGCATTGTGGCGGCGGTGGGGGGGCTGGAGGACGACAAGGACAGGATTGTTGTGGAGATCATGCAGATGTACAGCAGGCAGCAGGAGAAGCTCAACTCCACCCTGCACAAGCAGCTGCAGCTGGAAATGGTGAGTCGGTGGTCGGAAAGATAAACGAGGCCGAGATCAACGAGCCGATAACTGTTTCCGCCCATTAGAAGTGTCCTTGATGTGGATGTGGAGGTGATCTTCACCTTCCACTAACCCCCTCTATTACTTCCTCCCATCACGTGGAACGTGTCAGTATCAGATTGTTCCACCAGTTTTTAACACAAGTCAGCAGAACAGTTCATATAAATCAGTGTTTCACTCGTTTAGCGTATTATTAAAGCACTGGGTTTAATTTCAGTTTGGATGCATGGAAACGGAGTTGAACTAGATTATGGTGACATTCGCATCTACAGTTGAATTATGTTCTCCACTAATGGGATTTGGGGAAAATTGCATTTGTAATCTAAAATGAGATGCCACCATTAAAGAGTATTGGTGACAAAATGTCTGATGAAATAAAATGTAAGCAAACTGAAGCAAACAGCCTCCTTGTGGAGCTTCTGTAATGTGGCGGTAGAGCAGGTAGTAGTCGGAAGGTTGCTGGGTGCTCTAGCCTGCATGTTAAAGTATCCTTGCAAGATCCTGGACCCCCAAATTTCATCAGAGTGTGAATATTAGATAGAAAGACTATATATGCGAATCGGTCCATTTACCATTTGCAGGAGTCACTGAAATGTGACTTTTTCTTTGTGCCCCCAGGAGCTGGAGACTTTGCGTGGAGGCGAAGCAGCGAGGCTACGGGAGCTGAGCGCCGAGCAGCATGAGCTGCGCAGCGAGCTGGAGGCGGTGCACAGCGAGCAGGCACGGCAGCTTAGCCAGGCCCGCCAGGAGCAGCTGGAGCTGGAAACCCGTCTGGAGCAGCTCCGACAGCAGGCCTGCGCCTGCGAGCCAGGAGCGCAGCGCCAGCAAGAGGCCCACTACACAGCACAGGTACGGGCTTACAGGGGAACACATGCATGCACAGACTTTTGCATCAGAGTGAATCTCCGTGACATAAAGTGTGTTCACCGGCTTGCATCACTTAACATATGGCGTTTTTATCTTAAAGACATTAAGATTGCAAAGCTCCAGTGGGACTCAAACAAAGCACACTTTAGCACAGCACTCTGCATATTAATATTAAAGTTGAGCTCGCTAAGCATTTACAATTAGTTCTCTTTTCATTTTCATCAGCATGTATGTACAAACATTTATCTTTGGATCTGTAGTTACTAGAGTCATGATTAAATCAGGTTTTTAGGTAAAACTATTTGGAGCTGCACTTATTAAACGTACCAGTCAAATAGAAAGAATTTACTGTGATGCTGTGTGAGTCTCTGTGCGGCGCACATACTCAGACGTCTGTTTGGGTTTCAGTAGACCTAATCTTAATCTCTGTTACATCGGCCTGAGCTCTTCCACCTCCTGCCTTTGGCATCAAGCTGTCCCTCTGTTAAGAGAACGGGTGTGCGTATTTCTGTGTGGCTCTGAGAGTTCAACATGGGTTTTTTTGGGGGTTTTTTAAAGGTTTGGTGCACATTTCTTTGTTTACTGCTAAAAGGGGAAAAATACAATAAATGGTTACTCTGACTGATGGTTTAAGAGCTCTCAAAACACAGCAGTAGTTATTCTGTCTGCACCACTTTGCAGTGTGTGTTGTAAAAGCCTCTGAGCCAACTATGTGTCTAAATGCAGGGTCTCTGTTGGTTTGTTTTTGATGGTTAACACCTGCCTGATTATGGGGATTTTACTGCTTTTTGGCCTGTTGCCGGAACGAGCCACAGCAATTTGATGATGTCATGTTGGGCTTTAGTTAATTATTTGTTGGGAACATTTCTTTAAATATTTACGACCAAAGTAGTTTACAGAGGAATGAACAGTTGCGGGCCTGCTAAGAAAAATCTGAAATGAAGACTGTTGACAGATTACTATTAGATGTGGAAATGTGTGAGAGTAATGTGGCTCTTGTCTCTGTGTCTCCTTTCAGTTGTCCGACCTGCGTCAGAGGCTGGAGCGGGCGGAGGCTGACCGGCAGGAGCTGCAGGAGGAGCTGCGCATGGAGCGGGAGGCGCGCGAGAAGCTGGAGCGCACGATCGCCCAACTGAAGCAGCAGATGGCCCAGTCTGGCACAATGGGAGGCAGCCCCTCTCCTCCTCCTACTCCCTCCACCGGACCCCCCAACGCCCACTCCCCACCCTGCTCAGAGGCCCCAGCGGCTGGCCAAAAGTAACTGCCGCCCTTCCGGGTGCCTCCCCTCCCTCCCCTCATTCCTTTCCTCATCACCCGCCAAGTGTACAGACACAAAAAGATCAGCCCAAAGCTGAAAGGAGCGTCACGTCTCCTCAGGCTGATTTGAAGTTGTGCATTACGCTCTCCTTTTGCTTAGTGTAGGACTGACTTTTGTTTTTGTAATTCAATGATCATTTAAAAAAGGAGAAAAAAAAAAAGTTTTTTTTTTTTTTTTTTTTTTTTTTTAAATTTTCACTCCCCTCTCTTTAAACAGTATTTAAAGGTTTTTGGGCATGTATGTTGGGTTTAATTTATAGTTTTTACTGAACAAATAGCTGCTTCACAGACTGAAGACTGGTCCACTGAAGACCAACTCAATCCTTCACTATAACCCACCCCGACCCTCCCTGTTCTCCAATCCATATTCTCCGACCCTCCCTTCCTGCTTACTGGTTTCTGGAGCTAATAATGACTTTGACTTTTGAGATTTTGGATACAGATTCGCTGCTCCTTGTGGACGTCACATCACGCTACTACCTGGCACAGCGGCCAGTACTCCCGAACACATGGCGCCGCCTGACCCGTGCCCCTACTCTGTCTTTCTGTATGTAAAGCCCAAGTACCAGCGACCGCAGGAAACTGCACGGACATTTTATTACATTGTGTAACATGCGAAAACATCAAGTCTTTATGGGGGACAAAGACCTTTACTGTACAAAAAAAGAAAAAAAATGGACCTTATGAAAATATGCCAGTAGTGATGCTGAACTTGAAATGAGTGTTTTTGGGTGTGATCTCTACAAGGTAGCTAGCTAGGGAGTAGTGTTTCCTGCACTACAGCTGCTCCTAGCGACAGACTGGTTTTCTCCTCTCTCTGCTGGGCCACCTGGGCTCTCCTGATGTAGACCAAACAGTCTGCTAGATGAACCGCCAGCTGCCCCGCATCTCCTCTGAAGAGCGCACACCTTCCATTGTCCTCTGCTCGGAAACTCCTTAACACTGTGTATTTTTATGTTTTTATTTTTTCACCTCTAGCCTGTCTATCTTCAAGATAGAAAGGAAACACTGCTGTTTTCAGGCTCAGCTTGAAGAAGTGTTGTGCACTCCTTGCCCCCCCCCCCCCTCAGATCCCTCTGGGAAAGGAATGCGTCTGGACATGGGGGCCGTGCTGAGCCGAAAGAAGAAAGGCAGAGCCCTCGCGCGTGGTAGCTGTGCTGTGTTACTATACTTCATGCGACATCCTTACGTGCCTGCACACACTCGATCGCGTCGGTGCAGTGCAGGCATTCAGGCAGAACAATGGCCCCAGAGTTCCCAGCAGATGATCAAAGCTGTAGTCTGCCCCTCTGCTTTCAGGCTTCTTTATTGTTATCAGACCGTTGTATCCCCACCCTGCTCGCATGTGAGAAGTGGGTCGCAGGTGAAGGCAGTTAGTCCAGGGTGGTTTGGGTCCTGCTTTTCGTTATTCTGCCTGACTGAACAAACAGGACCGGGCAGGCAGGGAGAGGAAGAGCGGGAAGGATTGAGGGCCCAGAAGACTAGCGCACTCTCCCCCCACCTCACCCCTGCGGCAGGCTGGGTGGCCCGTTTGCCGGCAGGTACCGAGGGAGGCTTTTTTCTTTCTTTCTTTTTTTTTTTTTTTTTTTTTGTGCCGTCAGAATCGGGGGCAGCTGCTGTTGTCTGAGGCCCTCTGCCCACCCCCCGAGCCAGACTGTACAGGATCTCCCAGCCAGCGCCTCCCTCTCTGCCCCCTCTCCCACAGTCACTCGCTCACACAGCCCGTGCATCCGCCTCCTGCGTGAGATCAGCTGGGGGTGTGCGGCGTTTTTTTGTTTTTGCTTTTTTTGGGGTTTTTTTTGTCAGAGCCCAGGAGAGCTTATAGACGTCCAGCCAGAGGAAGAGAAAACTTTTGTGTCAGTTGCCAGGCAAAGGAGCTTTTTATTGCCACTAAGAAGATCCCGGTTAAGCGAGCGAGCTTGTCTGTGTGCGTGTGTGTAAATAATCGTGTGTGTGGGGGGGGGGGTGTGGGAGGTGGTTTGCCTCGGTTAAACTCTGAGCTTTTTTTTTTTTCTTAATGCATCTGCCATTAATGCAAATTGATAGACATTCCACTGTGCTCCATCCTGTTTTCTCACACAGCTTCCCTTTACGATGACAGAGCTGAAGAAGCGGGCAGTTGTGGTTTGTTGACAGTCAGAAAAGCAGGTGCAGGTGCACAAACCAGTAAAAATCAACCCCCATGCCACAAATGTACACTCTACTGTTGTTCCATTTAAACCTTTATTGAAATTATGAAAGAAAATATTTAACGTATTAACTAAAAGATTTATATTCACTTTGTAAATACAGTAGTCATTAATATATTAACTGTTCTTATAAATAAATAATCTTAAAAGGTTATAATATTTGGATCAGAACCGAGGCTTCAGTCAGCCCCAGTGTTTGTTTATTTTTCTTTTTTGCTTTCTTCATGAAAACTGATGTGAGAACTTGACTTTGTGTGGATGTGGGGGAGTGGAACACGTGGTTTACTGAGATGCGATGCAGGACAACGGCAAAAAATAGGAAAATATTACTTTGTTACACACTCCCCTCCCTTCTTTATGAACTGATGGAAATACTTTTTTGTGGATTTCATCATAATGGACTGTTTACTGTGTAATGTAAGCTGTTTTCCTCCCTTCCGTCTCCTCTGAGCAAAATTGAAAATGCTTTGTGGATAAAATGAAAATTTTTCTTTTCTTTGCATGGTTTACTGCCCCTTTACTTTTTGTATCTGTGGGCCACTATCGGTCTGTTTAATGTACAAAAAAAAACAAAAAACAGAAAAAGATTTCCCTGCACATAACACACAGATTATTGAGTTGGCTCATATGCATGAATATTGAACGTGTGCAAGTTTTATATCGCGAGTGGATCAGAGGCTAGCTGAATATAGAGTCAGATCATGAAGAGTATAACCTGTAGCCTAATTTGTTTGGAAAGTGTGTGTGTGTGTGTGTCTGTGGGCGGGCCTCCAATGTCTGACTGAAGCACAGCAGCTTTGAAAAGGGAAACAGGAGAAACTTGCTCATGTAGCTCTGGACGTGCGATTGTGTCCTGATTTAAGATCATATATTATCCTCGTCATTTCTCACTTAGAATATAATCAGTATTAGTTTTTATTCACTTAATTACCTCTTCAGCTGAAAAATATATCAATACATATATATAAATAAATATATATATATATATATATATAAATATATATATAAACATTCAACACACGAGCAGATATCTAAGGGAGGTCTGTACTTTCTGAGTAGTTTGCATTTTATACACATGGGGGCGCTGTTTAACTTTTTTAAACTACATAACAATGATTAAAAAAAAAAAAAAGGACTAAAGAATAATGGGGCGTGCTGGGCCTTTTTGCATTTTGCTGTGTTATGAGAACTTGGATCTAGTTTGTACAGTTTTTACAGGTGTGAACTTTGCCCAACTGACTTAAAAAAAAAAAAAAAAAAAAGTGAAAAAAAAAAAAGTGGAGGTAGCTGTGTTTTATTTACCACATGAACAGATTTGAATGCAAGATTTGCATAACCATTCGCCTATGTGACGAGAACTTGTAAATGGCTACAAGTTGACCTTTGAAGTGTTTGAAGGTGGTTTGATTTGTAGTTGGGTGTGTGATTTCTTTGTTTTCTCTTTTCTTTTCTTCAGGCTGTAATTAGCCTTTTAAGTAGAGCTGATCACACTGATGGCCGGTCACTAAAAGGAATACCCTGATTTCGTTGATACACATCCTGTTATAGATGGGGGAAAAAAGACAAACCTTTTATTTTTTCCCCCTTGATGCTGTTCTGAAACATGAAACAGTGTCTGTGTATGACCATTGCATACTATGTTGCCAATACTACAGTGTGATGAGACTTTTGTTCTTGCATGAATTGAGACACTGTTCTCCTACCTCATGTTGTGATATATATATAAAAAAAGATGTTTTTTAGGCAGAAGACACTGCATCTCTGTTTATCATCATAGATATTTGCTAGAAAGATTACATACCTGTAAATGCTTTTAGCTAATACCTCAGTTGTATCTAGTGTTTGTTTGTTTTTTTCTGTTTTTGCCCTTTCCTGATTTCAGATCTTGTAAATAAAACCCTGTATAGACAATGAACTTGGATCAAATTCAAGTAAAGTTCTGTAGTGTCAAAATCCGTCATGTCTTTTTTCTAGACCGCCTTTAAGTATAGAGCTCACCAACATTTACGGTCCTGTACATCCTTACACATAACAGTCCGGTGCTGATAATCAGATCCACTTGATTAACTGATCAGCAGTAACTCTGAGCTCTTCTGTAAAAGCAGGTCAGTGTGTTAACTCAGTGCCAAGGAAAAAAGAGGGTTATAAGGCCAGACAAGTCCATCATTCATATGTGGACATCTCAGCAAATTCACCCCAAGGTCAGATTGTGCAATGTTCAGAGAAACTGCAAATCACCCAAGAGCTATATGTCAGGCTCTACAGGCCTCAGTTCACATGTTAAAGTTCATGACAGTATATTTAGAAAAGGACTGAACTGGGGAAAGCCTCTTCTCTGTAAAAAGTACATGGCAGCATGGCTTCATCTGAACAAATTTCATTTGGGCAGATGAGAGCAAAGTGGAGATGTTTGCCAAAAACTAAACACAGCACATCAGCACAAACACATCATACCAGCTGTCAAGCACGGTGGTGGAGGGGTGATGAGTAGGCCTTGTCTTACAGCCACAGTCATTGAGTCGACCATAAACTCCTCTGTATTCTAAAGTCAAATGTGAGGTCATCTGTCTGACAGCTAAAGCTTGGGTCAAACTGGGACAGGACAACGAAACGGCAACAAATCTACAGCAGAATTGCTGAAAAATGTAAGTGGTCCAGTCAAAGTCTAGACCTCAATCTGATTGAAATGTTGTGGAGAGATCTTAACAGAGCTGTGCATAAATGACTGCCTGTGATTCTTAATGAAGTGAAGCAACGTAAAGAGGAACGGGCCAGAATTCTTCCACTATGATGTGACAGACTGATAGAGTCATACAGAAAACAGTCATTTCCAGTTATCAATGCTAAAATAAACCTGTCGCCACTTTAGAACACCAGGAGTGACATATGTGTCCAGCAGCTATTTTTGGACCTCAACGAAAGAATGTTCTACCTTTTTATAATTGGTGGTGTTGTACCTGCATAATGTCACCAGTGGTTTTGAGTTCAAACTGGTGCTACATAAAAGTCAGGGAGTTACCAAAATCATCTAGGTCCTCTGGAGATCTGGGAAATGATAATCAATTCAGCTGAGCTATTGTGATCAAAGTTTTAAGCCAACAGATAGTACCTCTCTGTAGTTTGTTACAGGGAAATCCACATTATTCCAATAAATAAAATGTTTGTTTTTTATTTCTTATAATGTAGGTTCTTTAGTAAAATGCTTTGTGCAGTCATGTTTTGTCCTCTGCAGCCAGGCTAAAATTAAATCTCCAACCACAGAAGCTGTCAGGAGGAACTGCAGCCAAGGCAAGGCTGGGCAGACGCTATCAGAAGGCTGTTGAGGAAACGCAGCCAGACCCCATTCGGATCCAGGTATGAGGGTATTCCTGCGGGTAGAAGGAAGAGAACAGCCAGAAAAACCAGGGAGGGGGTCCAAGTGTTGAGAAATATACACAGAGCTTGGTTGACAAAATTCCTCCCAGACTGAGTGCAAATTTATTCTGTAGTTTGGGGTTTCAAAGGAGGATAATTCACAGATATCTGTATGTAGCAGCTAATCTCAAGAGGATGGCGAGCACGCAGTGCAGCACAGAGTCAGGACAAGCAGCATGGCAATATGCAGGACCTGAGAGGTGTGAAAAACTCAGCACCTGTGCATGTGGTGGTGGGAAACAGGCAGTGGGAAGATGGAAAGAACAGTCTACCAGCAGGTGGATGCCAGTAGGCTAACTAATAAATAGATGAATCATTTTGGCTTGAAGGTGGAAGCTTGCAACCTCTGAGTCATGATGTAAAAATGAGCCCAACCAGCCATGAGTGCAGTGGGCCATTGCAGTGCTCTGTATGCTACTCTGAGGATTTGAACCAACGAACAAACACCTCGTCATCATTGGGTGATGATGAGGTGTCTAGGCAGAAAATAGAGTGAAAGATAACTTAACACAGATGGAGCAGGGAGTGTACACAATGATAGGGCAAGAGAGGGAAAAGTGACTTAAAGGTTTTGTGGGGGAAGAAAGAATTGAATAAATTCTATGGGAGGTTTGAAGGATCACACTTCAACACATCTGAATTAGGGAACGGCTTAAGCCTGACAAGCAAGTGATTGCAGCACTCAACGTTTTAGAAAGATCAATATTAGAAAAGCAGCCAGACCTGATGGATTAACTGGTAGTGTGGAGGGAAGAAGTGTGTTCCCAGAACCTGGAAACCATCATCAATAGCTCCTGCTTCAAAAACGTCACAACCATGGGTTTCAAATGATTATTGTCCAGTAGCATTAACTTTTGAGAGAATGATGTTCTCAATGACATGCAAGAAAAAAACTGGACCCACAAGAAGGAAGAGTACATGGTGCATGTAATACACTGTCATCTGAACTAAAACAAAAACATATGTATGTGCTCTGTTTGTGGACTTTCCATCTGGATTTCATAATGAAAGACCACTGTAAGACCACACAATGCAAAGGTGGTCACAGAAAAAGGTCAACAGCGCAGCCATCATAAGGGTTGAGTCCTTTTTCAATGATAGATCATTGAGTGATAAATAAGATAAGTATCACCCACCATTAGCACTGACACTGGAGCCCCACAGGGGAATGTTAAATCATTAGTCTTATTTACTCATACTAATGAATGCTGGCCTGGCTCATCTGATGTCTTTAATGTTGGCTTTGCTGATGATACAGAGATTGTTGGTTTGTTAGTTGGTGTAAACATCAAGAAAACTAAATAAGTTATTTTTGCGTGAGCAGGAAGACACATCAACAGATAGCCAGGAAAAATTCCTGTGAGAGCCAACAGAAGGTAGCTGTGGATGAAATGTGAGGCAAACGCACACTTATCTCACGTGGGATCACAGACTGGTTTCTTAAACCTGTGATGATCACTTTATTTAAATGTCTTCTGTGTGATGCTATCATGTCAACATGGACCAAAATCTGTAATGAATATTTTGGGATTGCTCTGAACGAAAAAAGGGAATCCAACCCTGTACTATCAAAGTGTAGCTAATAAAGTGTCCGGTGAGTGTATTTTAGTGTGCATTATGAGGGTGTAGTACTGTCTTTGACCAGCAGAGGCAGGCGTGGCGCTGTGCCTTTAAGCACGCTCAGAGAGCGGGGGTTGTAGCGCTGTCTGACAAACGGTGACGTCACCTCCCCGGTCACGCGCCGTTCTGTAACGTGCCAACTTGTACTCTTTGACAGCAGCGCTTCCGTTTTTAAAATACACGCTCGGTACCGTCTAAATATTCCCGAGCCGTGGTGAATTATCAACGACATGTGCGCGTTCGCGTGTTTGTGACACAGTAAGGCTTCACTTTGTTAAGTTTCACTGCCGATCGGACCCGTTAGCCGGTTAGCCGGTTAGCCATTGCTAGGTAACGGTAGCTGTCAACAGATCAACGGCTTCAAAGTCGTTAGTCACGGCAGGTACTGAGGTGTTTGTGTGTCTATGTGTGTCTATTAGTTTAATTTCTGCGAGCGCAATGTGTCATAAACGGACGGTTATCTCAGCCGAACTGGGCCCAAGGCCACTGCTGGAAAATAAGGGCTGAACAGAAAGTTGTACAGCTGTGTTTTCTTGACGTATATTTCACCGGTTAGGATGGAGAAGTCCATATGATTGAAATGATCAGTCATTATTTTTCTAATTAACCTGCAGTTGAACAGAGACGATTTATCAGTCAAGTAAAAATGTTTTATTTGTGATTTGTTAGGGTCATTTAGAGGTTTCAACCTCTCAGGTTGAAGGATTAGCTGCTCACTAAATACATACATATACTGGTTTACTTTATCAGGCACATTTAAAAACAATTACGTTGTGGGACTCTTGAGCTTTTATAATTTATCATCATCATTATTATTATTTGGCCTTTAAATGTCTGTCTGTCTGGTATAGGCGTTGCTGTATAGGGTAGAGAATGGCACTAACAATAAGACAGGAGGCAGAGCTGAAGGTGTGAGGATTTTCATTGGGACTGACCAGGATGGACAGGATTAAAAAAAAAAAAAGAGTACATCAGAGGGACGGCTTAGGTTAAGTGGTTTAGAGACAAATAGATGAGGCTGAGATGGTTTGGACATGTGCAGAAGAGTGATAGTGGATATACTGGCCAAATGATGTTGAATGTGGAGCTGAACAGCGGAAGACCTCAGAGAAGATTCTGAGGACAGAGAAGGAAGACATAGAAAGGGCTGATGTGACAGAGGAGGATGCTAGGGACAGGGTGAGATGGAGGCTGATTATCTGCTGTGGTGACCTCTAAAGGGAGCAGCTGAAAGAAGAAGTCTGGTATAGGCAAAGCTTCCTGTGGTCTATTCAACATGTCACAATCCTAGGAAATGAAATGTATAATTTTATAAAACAATAAAAAGCAGCAAATCCTCCGCTTTGAGAAGCTGGAATCAAGTAATAAAAAACGTAACAAAGCATTGGGTGATTTTTATTTCAAATAGTTAGGCATTGTCATTGTTTCCTTTTTTGGGGGGGGGCTCTTAAGTATTTCAGTACTGAGTGCCTCAACTCAATGAGTGCCTCCCACCTGAGTGCCTCAGTCAGATTTCTTTGTTTATAAACCTTTAATATATTTAACAAAGCTGTGCAAAATTTTTACCTTCGTGCTATGAATAGCTTAAGAATTACAATTGAAGTGCACAGGGATTTGGTAGACATTGGGAATTACTATATTTGAAAAAGTATTTAAACTTAGGAGATCATGACTAGAAGATGAGCATGTATTGAAATGTTGGTAAAAAGTAGACATTCCTTATGATATAATATGAGGACTCAAAAATGCCTGAAAAATTAATGTAATTTAAAATGTACTCCAAGATCCTGTGACTTAGAAGATTTTCATAGCATGAGGGTAAAACTTTGAATGGCTTATTGTACCAAAACCAGTCACTTGATTCCTGTGTTGTCAGATGTGAACTTTACTCAAGTTTGACTGATTTTATAAGAAATCATCCAAACCCAGTATTTATGTTCCTTGATTGCAGGATGGAAAATTCAGAGACCAATCCTCCATCGAGGCCCCTGGCAGTGCCGGACAGAGCCATGTTGCGACCCTCCGCCCCGCTCGGTCAGATGTCAGAGTCACCCAGGGCCTCTAAGCACAGGGAGCACTCGTCCAAGTCACCAAGGAAACGACGGGATGGGAAGAGGTCGCAGCGACGGGGGGGCGATCATGAACAGCTGCTGTGGGAGATCGAGCGCCGGAGGTTGCCAGGCCAACACGAGCACTTGGAGCCCTGCAGTTCAGCAAGCGACACAGCGGAAAGTTCTCCTAAGAGGTTTGCACTGCAGGTTGCCAGCTGGTCCTTCGTGCCACCCGCACAGTTCTGCTGCTTGGGACGTGAGGTGATGTTCTCTTGACTCCACTGTCTTTCCTTCTCACAGAAGAGCCCACTTTCTACATGGACCGTATCCAGCCACTCACTTCGGACCCAAAGCCTGCATTCTTCCTAACCCAACTTCAGTCATGTAAGCATGAGGGTGCTGAATGAGCCGGACTTTGTGTTTGTTAGGACATTGACACAGATGAGTTTGTGTAACTGAATGAGATAAGATAAATTTAGAATGCTGTGATTGGATATTACCTGAGATGGGAAGGCTTACAAAGTGGGCTACAGATAGTGATCGTCACCTGATCGTAAAGAGTTTCTTTGGCTTTGATTTGTGAACACGCATACAGACAGATTTACCTGCACAATGCCTGTTATCCGCCACGCAAAGAAGAAGGGAGATAAAAGGTAAAGGGGCGAGGAAAAGAGCATTTTATATATTCTTGTGTTTGGAATTTGACCCCAGCCTGTACAGACATGACCTCAACGTGACCGAGTCATTCATCACGGTTAATGAATGACTCGGCTCCTTGAGAATATTGAATCATATTTATTTAATTGAGAAGACATGGTATCAGTCGGATTTACTTCATTTGATGTCTGTCAGGATCAAAAGCAGACTGACCTAAACTATCAATACAATGTGGTAAGGTTACGTTAAACTCATTTAAATATATTATATGTGATCATTTCTTCTTTTTTGTGTGTGTTTTATAACCTGCCGCGGAGAGACGGCGTTTGTAGTTTTAGGTGTTTGTTTATTCACTTGTTTCTCTATGTCTGTGTCCGTGTCCCAGGCACATCCAAGACCCGGCCAGCCAGAGGCTCACCTGGAACAAACCTCCAGTGAATGTGCTCGTCATCAGGAAAATCAGAGATGAGAGCCTGGCTGAACCTTTCAAAGAGCTCTGCAGGTTTCTAGTAGAGGTACAGGACCCAGCGTTTATAGTGTCGTACAGTCGATAATGTACTGCACTCCCATTTTCCACAACAATAAAACTACTGACACCGATTATGTTATTACCGTGTCTGCTGTTAAGAGTATGTTAGTCAGGCAGTGATCAGACAGTTTTCAAAGTTCATGTGTCAGTGAGATAAAAGCTTCGATGCTAGGCTGCTGAGTTAGAGCATCCCCAAAATGGCAGGTGTTTTGTGGCAGTTTGAGTTAAGGGTCTACAGGTGACCTGGGGCAAAAAGGACAAAGGCACCCGAAGCTTACTAATGTTTGTGGTCAGGGAAAGCTTGCCTGCATGGTCCAGCCCTACATAAGAGCTGCTAAAGAACAAATTAATACTGACGGATCACACAGGGCGGCACAGACTGCTCTGAGTGCCACGAAACAAGGTGGCCTGGTCTGATTAAATTATCTTTTATATCCAGCGGACACTACCCTACCATGTGTCTGTGTTTTACCAGGACAACAGACTGTGTTTGTTTGTTTTTCTTTCAGAGAAGACAGACTTTTTTTTTTAACAACAAGTATCTCCAAAATTGGGCAACATACATAAATTAATAACAAAAAATAGGCCAGAACAAAAGTAGAGTTTGGGCTGAGCCGTCTCTTTAAAAGTGATTTCACTTCAGTTTTGTCTGTTGGCGGGTTGTAAACTTCACCCATGTACCTACTGAGAAACATGGCAAAGAACCAAGTGTACACTGACACACTTGTAGACCTTAAGAGCAACAAATAATCATAAAGAAGAATGCAGGAAAGCGTCCAGACATGTAAGTTATAGTCTCGTTTCAAGCAGTTACAACACCTTGTGACCAGATGTTTGTTTTAAAAAAACAAAAAAAAACAAGCTGTACTTTGTGAAACCAGACGGTCGGTGTTGGACAGTGAATCCACATATTTGCATTCCATACAGATGCTATCACTAAGCTAGCTACATGTGTTTGGCACATGTTTAACATTATTTTGAAAGGCTTACACTTAAGAGATGTCTGTGTGTGTTTTGGCTGTTGTTGTGCGTTTTTGTGTCAGGAGAAGCAGATGATGGTGTACGTGGAGCGCAGGGTCGCAGATGACGCCACGCTGTCGAAGGACGAGGCGTTCGGCTCCATCCGTAATCAGCTCTGCACCTTCAGAGAGGGTGAGACCCAAAGCAACACAAAACTTGACCATTAGAAGACCAGATATTTGTGTTTAGTAAAAGGTGCAATCTTTTGATGTTTACTGAATTATTCTTCAGTAAAAGTGTAAAAATGGCAAAGATGAAGTGTTAAATTATTGATTATGTTACCCTAAGCGCTATTCTATTTCTACTCTTAAGATGACCACATCAGCAATGCAAAGAACTTGCTGAACTTACAGTTTTCCTTTCAGAATGATTACATATTTAAAATTATTTACATTCATTTTTCATTATTTCCTGTGTTTCTGTTTAAAAAAGAAAGGGTACTGGAGATGTGTTACAAAAAACAAACACGTATAACAATGTGTTATTTCTATTGCATTTCGTCTTCTTTTTATAGTATAACTAAATGATCTTTATTTATAAAGTCATCCTTCAAACCAAGATAAAGAGCAGCTTTGCTAAATTTTCTTTCCTGATCTGTTTTTTATTGGGTTTATTAAATTATTGTTTCCATTAACTACATTAGCTACAACCGAAGTAGTGTTGTCAGTGTTGGGTTTTCTGTTTATTTATGCTTTGCATCTTTTCGTTCCTATAGCTCTTTAGTCTCATTGTCCCTACTTCATGTAGGTTTTTTATCTGAAATACCTGCCCAGGGTGTACCCCACCTCTTGCCCTGTGACAGCTATGATAGGCTCCAGCGCTCGGATCTTATATTATAGTACTTTAAAGGATGTGTCGTTGTTTGTTAAATAAGCGTGTTCAGTTTGAAGAGTTGCTATCAGAAAGAGGATGTTGCATGTTTGAACCACTGCTCTGCTTTCCTAGTTAATGTTGTGTTGGATCAGTACCTCACTACATATGGTGGCTGTTTCCTTGTCATTCATGTTATTGGATGTTCCCATGCAGCATTTTTTCCCCAATGTGTTTTTCTATTAAAAACACTTAAACTGCCATTAATGAAATATTCTGACAATCTGTGTTGTGACTGTTATAAAGTAGTGCAAAAGGTGAAACTTTAATAAGGGATCCTGAGTATTGAGTAAATATGATGAAAGATGTTGGCAGTGTCTGATGAGGGGGAAATCTTTTAATGGCTCGTGCTTGAAGTAACATTGTTGTATTTTTTTTAAGCACTTACTTTGTGTGACATCAGGTTACGATGATATATCCGACTGCATCGATCTCATCATTTGTCTGGGTGGCGACGGGACTTTGCTTTACGCCTCTTCGCTCTTCCAGGTATTGTGATTTTTTTATTTTTTATTTTTATTTTTTTTCTAAATGTCAGAAAACCTTATTGACGTTAGCCAAGACCTTTGTAGCGGTGACATAAAAGAAAAAAAAAGCGAGTTTTACATTTTCCACTGTTTCTATTTTAATGTAGCGTTTTTAACCCTGGTGAGTAATTTATGACTGTTGCTCCTTCATGTTACAGACTCAGAATAGCAAAATGAATCACATCAAAGACACACTGTGTTTTAGAAGTTGCCGTGTGTGTAATATTATAACAGATGTTCATTTTGCATTGTAATTGCATTATAACCATAACAAATCTTTCAGATTCCTTCTCTTCTGAATTAATGTTTGTTTAAAATATAAAAAGAAATGCTTGGACTTGAATATTTAATTACAGTTTTCCTGTCGATGAGCTTTTCAAAGTATAGGTTGGATCATTTCTATTGTTCTGAGTTGGTTTTAATTTTTACATAATGGCGTGCCTTCTCTTTTCCGCAGGGAAGTGTCCCTCCAGTCATGGCATTCCACCTTGGCTCTCTGGGCTTTCTGACACCGTTCAAGTTTGAGTCATACAAGACTGAAGTAGCCAAAGTGTTTGAAGGTAAACTGCAGCTCTTTCTGGATAATAATAGTTTCATTGGAAACTTTTTACCTGATCGGCAATTTTTGGGGGACTTTCAGGCAACGCAGCAATCACTCTGCGCAGTCGTCTGAAGGTGAAGGTGGTGAAGGACATGCTTCAGAGAACAGGAGAGCAGCTGTACAGCGGAGGGCCACAACAACAGCTGGAGCACAATGGACTCCTTCCTCATGGACACACCAACACCGATGCTGGCAAGGTCACCCTGCAGCTACAGGTTTGTTAAAATGGTCAGTGAGAATATCAGCTGCTGGACTGTTTACGCCCCAAAAATAAGCTTGTTGGCTTTTGTGTTCTTGTTTAGAAGCTGAGGTGGATTGTACGTCATTCTGATGATCAGATCATCAGATTAATGGTTGGACAATTCTCAAGATAAACATAAATGTAGATTACAGGCTGGAACTTTTTCATGATTTTGAAGAATAATTTTAGGAATTTAGTAGGTGGATAGAATGAGCTTTTCTGTTCTTATGAAGCACTCAGTTCCTACACCACAGGTCACATTTACCCATTCACAGTCAACCCTTCTGGGGTTTCTGGTGTGAAGAAAGTGTGCAGCTGTCAGGCAACAGATGAAACTCTTGTGGCTAGCTTGAAGACGCATGGCTGATGCAAACTTTTATTCACGCGGTTATCAGTGCCACTAAATGATAAATTAGAATATTATAATGAGGGCAAGGGTTATAAACCTTCATTGAACGACCTAACAGTTTGATGTCAAAGAGAGTGAAAAAACAGTGTCAGGGCAGGAGAGAAGCATCTGTTAATTAGCGGATTGCTTCGTTGCGTCCCTCAGCTGTTTGTGTACTTTGGAGACAGATGCGCTGAGTTTTCAGTTTACTTTTTCACAGTCATGGCTCCTTTGAATTTATCAGGGTGTCTGTGAGTCTCAAAATGTCTTAAATATACAATTACCAGTAAAAGCCCTTAAATGTACATGTATTTCCAGTATGCTGTTTACACACTTTTACCACTCAGTGTGACTGCATCTTTAATGCTGCGCTTGATAGTTTGACTAACCTTTTCAGGCAGGTTTTACCTGTGTAAAAGGCTGATAAAATACTTTATCTAACTGAACACACACTTAAAAGAAATCTTAAAACACAAAAACCACCTAAGGTTTTTGTGGGAAACCCTGAAGATGATGATGATGATAGGGTTACCAGCCAATCAGCCTGCAAAAAAAACAACAGTATGTTGAAGGATTTCAAAATTAGGACTTCTGAAAATGTGAGACTATGTATGAAAATGAATTCTTAAACAGTACTTTTGTTAAACCTTTTAAGTTAAAACTGAAAGTCTACATTCCAGTCACAACCTGATTATTTGATTTAAAATCCAGTTAACTCTCTAAAAGCCTTAGGTTTAACTTTTGTACCTGAGATCATTCAGATGCCAAGGAAAGCACTACAACCATGTTGCTGTTTCCCTCCGGGTCTCTAAAATGCAGTCCTTTTTAAAATCTATCATATGATTAATCTCTCTGATGTCCTTTAGATTCAGCAGCTGGGACCTCTTAGTTCCCAGTTAAGTTCCTGTGGTTCCTTAGTTCCTGTAAATATTTGGGCTCATGGGACTGCAGTTTGGCCTCCTTGTTAATTCCCGATCACACTCCTGCACGCCATTAAGATGATGGAACCTGACTGTGTGTGTATGTGTGTGTAGTCTAGGGCTCAGTGAGGGATCATCAGCTTGGTTGCCATGGCAACAGTCATAATAAAGCTGCTCGGGAGAGAAATTCGGATGTTATGAATGTTTGTTGAGCCAGTTTCCAAGGATACTGTGGCGTCAACAGTGGAGTCAGTGCCGAATGGATATTTAATGATTCCTGACGTTCTCGGTTTGACACACTGTGTAACTAACGAACACGACACACACACATAGCCTCTCTCTCTAAGCACAGCCCTCTCCTTAGTCCTCTCACCCCCCTGGAGTTTTTAGGCTCATCGATAAAAGACAGTGACGGATTGTTCTGATCCCTGAGCTTCAGTTTGACCTCACATTACATCATGTCTGCTTGCGCCCAGCAGGATGTTTGCGTTGTGCTCAGCTGACGTCAGTATATCTGCCAGACAGCACAGCACGGCGCTGCAGCAGGCTGTGAGACTCACTGAAGTGTGGAACATGATTTGTTTGCAGTCAGTCTGCTTGTACTTTCTTTCTTTCTGTAATGTACTAGTTTATTGTTTTATGGAGTACACTGAGCAGATTTAAGGCTGTCTTCAGGGAACACATGGATATGTCATTCTGTGTTTTACTGCTCAATGGGTGTGGAGTTTCTTTACAATTTACATGACAACCAGTTTGTTTATTAGACCTTCATCTCCAACCAGAGGCTTTCTTTTATTAGATTTGCTTGTTTGAGTGTTTGGTGGAAAAATCAACCAGATATTTTGCTGAAATTTTAGTGCCAACTTAAAAGGACAAACTGATTTAATTTTGTTGTAAACAGCACCACCATGTGGATATTAACAGCATGACACACTGGCAAGTTCATACAATCTTTTCTGCTGTCTCCATACAGTCCATACAGTTTCCTTGATCTGTAAAATCACAACCATTGCTACAGTTTTATTTTTTAACTGTGTTTTAGTGATCCCGAGCTAAAGACATTTATTTGCTTTTTCATTTTACTGCACTAAATTCACATTTATAGATAACTGCTCATATTAAGTATGTGTCATTTGGTCAAAAGATGGCACTGCAGTTGCATATTTTGGGTCTTCAGTATTCGGAGAGAGGATTTATATCCTTTCTAAGAACATGGCAGAGTTCCCTAGGCCTTCTGATCTTATCTATGGTGTGTGTGTGTGTGTGTGTGTGTGTGTGTGGGTGTGGGTGTGTGTGTGTGTGTGGGTGTACGTACGTACATGTGCAGGTGTTGAATGAGGTGGTGGTGGATCGAGGACCCTCCTCCTACCTGTCCAACGTGGACTTGTACCTTGACGGACGACTCATCACCTCAGTGCAGGGAGACGGTGGGTTTGTGCTTCTTCCAGAGCACTGATTCGGTTTCTACTAGAGCTGAAACAAAGTGTTTGTGTACAAATAAACTCAAAGTCAAAGGCAAATGTTTTAAACTGCCTCCATCTCTCTCTGTTCTCCAGGTTTGATTGTGTCCACACCTACAGGCAGCACGGCGTACGCGGCTGCAGCAGGAGCTTCTATGATCCATCCCAATGTCCCCGCCATCATGGTCACTCCCATTTGCCCCCACTCGCTCTCTTTCAGGCCCATCGTGGTTCCTGCTGGGGTGGAGCTCATGGTAAGGAGGAGGTTGGAAACATCTTTATTGTGTTTTGTATATATTAAATGTTCTCTCAGTGCTGACTGTGCACGGAAGGAAAAAACTAAATCATATTTAAATGTTGCCAAACAACAATTATGAATCTAACATAATCTATAGAAATCCATATTGCTAGAAATCCAGCATCTTTTTCCCCCCCACACAACAGTGCGCTTTCACACCACACTAATAGCCCAAACTCACTGTGTTCACCTGGAGCCAAAATAACGCGAATAGAGCCATCAACACGATCTGCCAACACAGTATAAATGATGCAGCTGCCATGAGATCAGCTACTGGTTAGTGAAGTCCTGTTTTGAAGCCTCTATTTTAGTGTTTTCACCATTGCTACCTTGGCTTAAAATAAACAAAACCAAAAGATGAACAGAGGAATGGGCGCATCTGACTGTGCAGCTGTTTGCACATACGCTAATGACATGTCAGTCACAAGTCACCAGCCAATGAGCGTACTACAGATAATCCTCCTCTCTGAAACATGATATCACCAAGATTTACAAAATAGACCTTTGGGCAAGATGATGAACCCCAAGTTGTTCTCTGATCCGACCAGAGAGTGAGTGTGTGAATCTTAGATAGGAAAAAAAGTGCTTCTATGAATGGGGGAATGAGGTATGGTTTATAAAACAAGTACAGTAGAAAAAAAGCTATAAAAGAACCAGTCCATGTACTATTTAGTGGCCGCCACCCAACCCAGCTCAGACTGTGTCTTATGGGCACAACAAATGTGCGTGTCTAACCTTACTGCACAAGAAGATCTGTTCCAAACGTGTACCACCATTCTACACAACTTAATTAGTTCTGATTGGATTTCGTATCAACAGAGTATCTTCAGCTCATTCATAAAAGTGTCGGTACATTTCATCATAGCTTTTGTCCTCGTGCATTAGTTTTTATTTAGCTATTGTTTTGTTTTTGTCAGAAAATAAGGCCATTGATGAAAACTGTGATGAAATGTATTGGTCAGTGACATTAACACTGGTCTGGAGGCATCTACAAACAAACACCAGGTAACCTAACATGCAAGTCTTTGGACTGTTAGAGAAAACCCACAATCCTCCGGGTACCAGGTCAGGCGGTTCAAACGAGCAAGCTTCTTGCTGTGAGGCTGGTGGTCTGTCCATCACTTTATTACAGGCTTAAATATCTTAATTAAATTTTCACCCCACCGTTGTGGAATAACTCCAGTGACCCTCTTACTTATACCAGCTCTAACAAGGGTTTGAATGAGAAATATTGGATATATTTCATAAAATTGTTCCTGTCAGCCGCTCTGAATTATATTCACTTTGTTTTATCTGGTAACAACAGCAGTTTTTGCATTGATGCTTTGGTTCATGGCCAGATGCTCACAAAATGAGTGATGTGCCCTTTGTTCTCATCTGTAAGTTTGTCAGTGCTGGTTAGAAAATGCTTTAAAAGTAAAATGGAGCTGCTCGCCTGGCTGATGTTGTTTTAACTCTAACACTGACAGTCTGTCCTCGCCTTCCCTGAAACAGATCACGTTGTCCCCTGATGCCAGGAACACTGCCTGGGTGTCGTTTGATGGCAGGAAGAGGCAGGAGATCCAGCATGGAGACTGGTAAGCACAAGTGTCAACTTCTGTAACAGATTTACTACAAATACTTTTTTCCTCAGTTTTAAGATGATTCTTCCGTCTGTTCTTCTACCCACAGTATTAAGATCACGACCTCCTGTTACCCGGTGCCATCGATCTGTTGTCACGACCTGGTGTATGACTGGTTTGAAAGTCTGGCTCAGTGTTTGCACTGGAACGTACGCAAGAGGCAGGCCCGACTCGCAGACACCTCTGACTCGTCAGACACAGAAAACTGACTGGTATGTTTGGGGTTCAAAGACATTCAGCTGAAGCTCTCTGCAGCAGCCCGGAGAGAACGAAGGGATCAGGTTTGTTCAGAGACGAACTGAGGAATCGTCTGCAACCAAATCAGCGTCAAATCAGCGGTGCACAGTGATCATTTGCACCCCAAGTCATCAACGCATTACAGTCCAGTGAATACACACTGTAGTTTATGTGTATCTTCCAGAAAGAAAGCATGTTTCATCTTACCCGGGAATGGAAAAAAAAAAGATCTTAACAATTGCATGATGATGACCACCCAAAGCTCCTCATGAGTACTAAACAATCATCAATGATAAGTGTAAGAGTGCTAGATGTTAGCGACATAAACGTAGAGATACACTGAAAGCTGAAATGAAGCAAACATACTCTTTGTACTCAACCTTTAAATGTAAATTTGTAAATACAAGAATCTAGGATTAATTTATTTAACGTCATATTTATGTAATATCTGAATATTTTCAGGACAGGAGTTTGAAGCAAGTTTAAGAAAACAGTCGACTTAAAATGAAATTTCTATCACGGAGTAAACCAAAGACGACTGTATGTGATTGTTTTCTACTTTATGAACGTCTTGTGGAGTTCACGGCCTACTTTCTGTTCTCACCATAAAACACTTCATGTTTCAGCTGCCTTACAAACTTCTCAGCCTGAGTTATAATGTAAGTCAGATTTCTGTGTCGCCGTCGTTATCAACAGACTGTGAAATGATTAAAAGATGTAGCAGGAGCCAAACTTAAAAATAAAGAAAAAACAAACTTTTTTTCCTTCTTTCATCTTTATGTGAACCCAAACTCTCCCTTCATCAAATCAGTTTTTTTTTTAGCTCTTATGAGAAAACTAGCAGTTCTAGTTAGCCAGTAAAAATCATTCAATAAGCACATTTTCTACAATTATGTGTCATTCACTGCTGTTCCTCTGGACTGATGTTAGCACTGCTGCTGTTTTTAGATGTAAGTCTTGCCATGTTTTGCTTCATGTTTTGGTGCGCTGCACACAGTGAGCCCGGTATTTAAAATTAATTGTCAGGAAGTGGGTGAAAGCGCAGGTAAGCAAATTAATGGAAGCATGTCTCACCCCAACCGGTCGCAGCAGATGGCCCCGCCCCTCCCTGAGCCTGGTTCTGCCGGAGGTTTCTTCCTTTTAAAAGGGAGTTTTTCCTTCCCACTGTCACCAAAGTGCTTGCTCATAGGGGGTCATATGATTGTTGGGTTTTTCTCTGTATCTATGAAGCGCCTTGAGGCGACTTTTGTTGTGATTTAGCGCTATATAAATAAAATTGAATTGAATTGAATGTTTGTGGCACTGAAATAGAAATTCGTTTATCTTAAAATCTTGACTTGTTCAGTAGGTAAGTTCAAATTTGGTATACCTCAAAATTTCAACTTTGTTCTGCCTGACTTTTTTTTTTTTTTTTTTTTTTTTTTAAATTCAAAGGCAGAAACAAGCTTTCATACAAATCTGATGATTGGGTGAAGATTTGGTGTGGTGTGGCCAAAAACACCTTGTATTTTTTTAATGTGCTAGAGCGTGCTGGCACGTACAATCAGATTAGGTCCTTTCAGGTCTCTCTTAGAAGATTCATGGCAGGACCGAAGAAGTTTGATCCTTGGGAATGCAGTCCCTCTTTGGGTTTGGAAATTCTGGAATCTGTGAAAAAAAAAAAAAAAAAGCCATTCTGTCCCTGATTTGTAGTGCTTACTCGCTCCAATGATACTTGACACAAAGGTCAGGTAGTTTGAGGGACAAGTTGAGTTGGAGTCACACATTCAAACGAGTGGCCAGAGCAGGACATTGAAGAAATAATCCCACAAAAATCCCCCACTGCCCTATAATCTGTCCAGAAGTCAAAAGTTCTTGAAGAGGAGAAGAGACGGGCCAAACTAAAACATTTTAAATTAATCAGTGCCTTTGCTACATGTATTGCAAATATTTGTGGGGGACGAAATGTGAGGCGTTAATTGTAGTTTAAAAAAAATTTGTTTTTGGTGGTCACAGATCTAATATTAGAAACAAAATCACAGTGCTCATTGTGCTTTCTATATTTTTATTGCAATGATAAGATACAGATATATTTCCAGACATCCAATTTTATTAAATTATACTCCAATATTGCAGGAGACAGTCTTGAGAATGATATCAATCCAAATGTGGACAACTAGGTGATCAAAAGACACTTTTTTTTTGTTTTGACCACAGATAAAACATGGAGGTTTTACAGTTTTTTTCCACTTTCATTATTTCTCCCGGAAATGCGTGATGAGAAGCAGCAGCAGCATAGAGTAATACTACAATATACAACGGACCGATACTGTGCAACAGTCAAGAACAACTGGGAGAATCTTTTTTTCCCCTGCTCTCTCTTTTGTGAAATATTTATGCCAATATTCAGAGAACAGCCACTGACACACTGGCAACTCAGGAAGGGGGAAAAAAAAGGACACTACCCCTTCTGGGGAAGAAAAAAAAAAAACCACATAAACAAGACGACATCGTGGTCATTAGAGAGCTAAATGGAAGTACAGCAGACAACGCAACAAACTACAAAGGCTAGAGGAGAAACTAAAAGAGTTGTAGAGAAAGCTGTGTGGATTATTTTAAAATATTACTTCATCAGAGTGTGTGGGGAACCGGCAGGTCACTGTTAGTGTTACGCAAACCTCAAGTTAATGACTGACCACTGTTTGTGAGACACATGGCACCACACAACTAACCCACCTTGTCACAAGCTCAACAGTTTTGTGGCAAATGTATTAAAAAAAAAAAAAGACAGATAAAAATGCTGATATCTAATAGACTCCCACTGTTGTTACCTTTAAATAATGAGTACACTTTATGATCATATTAAAAACAAAAATAGATACTCTGGGGATTAAAGTTACACCTCCTACAGAAAAGCAGGGGCAAACTTTGATTCTTAGACTGAGTAAATGCATATATCTGATATATCAATAGAATCCATTTATAAATGATACATTTCTATTTTATATTCTGAAATAAACTTCTCGCTATGACTAAAAACAGCATCTAAGACATTTCTAGCCAGAAGATAACGTGAAGGAACAGCTTGGACCACGGTTAGTGGGACCACAGCCGCCAGCTGGATTCACAAAGCGACGCCCGCCAACTGCTGTGTGGCGGCTTGTGCGAGACGAGACGGGGACCGACATGGTTGGAGTCTAGTGCAAATGCCTTTAAACGGTTTCATTGAGACCAACAAGTCTTTGTTTAGCTGCACACTAACGACAACCGTGCTGTGCTTTTTCTCTGTGAAAGTTGTGTTGAGTTTGACAGGACAGTAACAAAACTAATTGACCCGAACGCGCCTTGCGCTCAGCTCTCCCTCTTAAAGCGTGCGTCGTCGTGAGCTGTGTTTGGCACTAGAGTTTGCGTAACATTATTATCTGGTTCTGTTTGCAAATGAATGAGCCGACTCTACCTCTCCTTGCTTTAGTTGTACAGCAAATGTTGCAATTTTTGTTTTCAGTGAAGTAGGCCCTGCATCCCAGTTGCTCACACTAACTGTTAAAGATGAGTCCCACATTATTAAACATGAACTAGAAGTACTTCACACAGTGTGTACAGGATTGCACTATGATCATAAGCCATTAAAAAAAAACCAAAAAAAAAAAAACCCCAAAGCTGAAAATAGCAAGTACCTCAAAGAGCTGAACGCTCTGCTGTCCAGAAGCTCCATCCAGCCACATTATAGTTGATTTGCTTATTTTTTTCTTTTGAGTAAACTACAGGTTTTGGTCCATCTGGTGAGGTTCAGGTTTCAAAGCTGACCCGCTGGTCATTTTGCTGCCTGAGAAAGCTATCAGACTCGCCGCTCCTGGCACAGCTGGCTTGCTAAATTACCACAAAATGTGAGAGAACAGTGGCTTCCTGGCTTTCTCCAGAACTACCGTGGATTATACCGACAATACAGAGCTCCTATGACAAAAAGGTGGCCAAAAAACAGAACGTGTTTTATTTACTGGTCAGTTTAACACCATCGTTCTTTAAACTCATACCTAGGCTCTAGGTCTGACCTCACATACAAAACATCCAAATGAATCCATTGATGGGATATAAATAAGAGACATTGGTTTGAACTGACACAAAGAAAAAGAAAAAAGTGGAGGAGGTCTGGTCTGATGGATTCCTCAGGCAAATGTGTCCGGTGGCAGTTTCATTTATACATAAATAACATTTGGGTGGGAGAAAACTGATCCACCGTAAGGCTTCTTTTTAAACATTGTTTCCCCATTGTCGTGGGTGTTAACTTTTCAGTGTTGCGTCTATCTCGGTACTTTAGTGGAAGATCTCAACAACAAGAGATGGAACCTCTCTGCGGCCTCAGAGAGGCCGGACCAGCAGGTCTTGGGATCACAGCAGGGAGGGAGGGAAGGACAGAGAGAAGTAGAGAGTGATGGGATTGGAAGAAGTTTATGTTTGAGCAGTCTGAGGTTTAGTCTCACTCACAAACCGTTCTTTCCTTTCTTGTGTCTCTTCATCTTCCTCTTCTTCCTCCTCCTCCTCCTCCTCTGTGTGCTGCTCCAACTCCTCCCTGGTGATCATCTCAAAGTCGTTTCCGTTGCTGTGCTGTGAGCCTTCATCCTCTCGGCGGTCACTGTCTGTGTCTGACTGGCGTTCCTCCGTTCCCTCCCCTTCCGCTTCCTTACTCTCCTCCCGCCCTACCTCTTTACTCTCCTCTTCATCCTCCTCCTCTTCCTCGTAGCCATCCTTCTTTTCGCTGTCCGACTTCTCGTCGCTGTCTGACCTCTGAGCCTTGGTGGAAGTGCCGCCGTCCTTCTCGTCTGACTTGTCTGTGCCCTTCTTCTCGCTGCCTCGAGGTCCCTTGTATTCATGGGTGTAGAGCGGCCTGAACGAGTCGATGAAACCAACGTCTGCTGTCAGGTTGGGCAGGAACCAGAAGTGATGGCGCCCGCCAGTCACCAGCCAGATAATGAGGAAGAGAATGCAGCGAGCTGAGGAGACAGGAACCAAGCAGTGAGATAAACTTAACACACACCTGGCATCAAAAAGTGGAGGAGAAAGAGAGACCATATTTCTCCCTCATTAGCTTCTCATCACTGGCTCCCTGTTAAAACCACAATTTAAAGTCCTTCTCCTCATACAGTCCTGAATGATCAGGCCTGATCTTATCTTAAAGACCTCACAGTATCATATTAACCTAATGAGACACTGTTCTCAGACTGCAGGCTTAAGCTGTGTCCACACTGAAAGCTGACAGCTGGTTGCTTGCAGACACACCAGGCTACGGTTGCCTAGGCAACCCTATATTCTATTTACTAACAGGCTATATGACCATTTACAGTATCCTGCGCTCTCATTGGTAGTTGCCTCAATCAGTCTCCTGGAAGCTAAGAAAAGTTTATTATCAGGTTCCGCCCGCTTTTGGTCCCCATGGGTTATTTTGTGAATCCCTTTCAATCCTCTGCTGCAGTTTCTAAAATTAGAATGGGAGGCAGAGCCTTTAGCTTTCAGACCCCTCCATCGGTGGAACCAGCTCCCAGTCTAGATTTGGGAGAACCTTCTACTTTTAAGATTAAACTTCAAACCTTCCTTTTTGATAAAACTTATAGTTGCTGGATCAGCTGACCCTGAACCATCCTCTACTTATCTCAGCAGAAATCCAACTTAAAATTGTTCATGTGCTGCCTTAATTTTTCATAGAATATCTTTTACATTGCAAAAGTGGAGAAAAAGGGTGGGAACTGCGGAGATTTCCCTCTGACATATGGCACAGTTTTCACTAAATAAATACAGAACACAGTCTTCAGCTGTGGAAATGCGTCTCATCTACAACATGTATTGGCACAAATGTCATCACATCCCTGCCCGGACCAATGATTTTATTACTGTTTGCACTTACCGACAGCTAGAAGCAGGATGCTGGCCACAAAGCAGCCAGCTGCAACACTTAGATAATACACTCCAACACGCATTTCAGCTGGCCACAACGGAAACAGTGTGGCCGCTATCACCGCAATAACTGAAAGACAAAAACCAGGAAAATTCGTGTCAGATAACTCTTTCATTCTGTTTTTGATAGTCGAGGAGAAGAACTCCGCTGACTTACCGAGAATCAGACCCATCGCAAACGTCTTGAAGTGGACGGGATCATAAATCCACACGTACACCTGCAGGAGAGAGGCACGCTTTGAATACTTCACAAGCACTTCCTGTGTAGATTTAACAATCCTGCAAACGCACTCACCTCTGTCAGGGCGCCCCAGGGCAGCTGTGGCTACGATGTAGCTTGCCATTACCGGTGTGTGAATGTGTGTGTGAATGGGTGAATGACTGAATGTAGTGTAAAGTGCTTTGGGGTCCTTACGGACTAAGTAAAGCTCTATACAAATTACAGGCCATTTACCATTTACGTACTCACCTCATTTCCATCCAGGAACAGCTGATCTTCGTGAGGCTCCAATTTAAACTTCTTCTTCACCTCTTTCTTCTTTTTGGGGGTCCCAGGACTGTCATCCTGTCCGATCAAATCAAAAGTACATTTAAAAAATATACTTTGTTTGAACCGTTATAAGTTAATTTAAAGTGTGGAGTTTAAATTGTCAGGGTATGTTGTTAACATTCAGCTTAGTCATGCTTTCTCTTTGCCGACATAGACCAGACACCATGTAAATATGACTTTGAACTGGGCGTCTTTCCAGGGCGTCTACAGATCTGTCTCTATGCGCACTTTAAACTCTCAGAGTCAACATATCCGCCCATTTACTGTCAGGTTAGGATGATCCCATCAGCTGGGTCAAGGTAACTCGAAACAAACATGCAACTTTGGTTCCACCTGGGAACAAGCAGCTGAAGGTAAACTGTTATTATCCCAGTGAATAAGGCACATTTCATTTTGTATTCAGAGGGTCACATACACTTTTCTCTTTCTTAGTTTCAACTGCCTCGGGTTCTTTCTTCTTCTCTTTCTCCTTCTTCCCCTTTTTCTCCTCTTCTTTGCTGCTGTCACTCTTGGGCTTTTCCTTCTCCTTTTCTTTCTTGGTGTCCTTCTCTGTTTTTTTCTTCATCACCTTGAGAGCTCGGTGGAAGAACTGTTTCTTTAGAAGCCTACAAATAGAGAAAGAGGACATCAGATAATGAAAGGCTGTAAATACCGATGTGTGTGATTCACCGACAAGTAAAACGACTGGTGAGTTTACAAGAGTTGATAACTGTGCTAGATGGAAACATAGTTAAGTTAATAAAAAGGTTTTATATAAGCATATGGATAATCTTTTTTATCAGTTATTCAGCATTTTTTTTTATCATTCAAATAATTCTGTAAAAAGTTTATTCCGGTTCCAGCTTCTCAGATTTAAGTATTTGCAGGTGTTTTTAACTTTCTAACATATTAGACAAAATAAAGAAATCATCATCAGTGATGTAACAAATACAGGAAATAAACACTACTTAAACTTGTTAGTCCTTTGCACTGGTATTTGTATTCACTGAGCTCTTCTTTACTGTATGGGGTTATTTCCATCTTGTTTATATGTATAGTAAGGGTTAGCTGCAACCCCACATGTTAGTAACTCTACTGCCAGTGCTGGAAGCAAAAATACACTGTTATGTGATAAAAAACCTAGCTTGTGTGGTAGGATGTGTTCCACGGGGCAGCTACCTATTGCAGTAATCCACCGCTGACTCCCTGGTGGTGAACAGAGCCTCCTCTCCCTTCTTGGCTTTGGCCCACTTGGAGTCCAGCAGACAGTCCACAGCCTTGGAGGCTAAATGAGGAGATGCAACAGACACACAGCACTGAAGGTGTACTGAAATGACAAAACACTCTCTGGACTGTTCAACGTATTAATAAACACAATACGAGACAGAGCAGTAGGCACAACAACAACATGCATCGGTGATGTGGACGGCCTTTAACATGAAATAGTACATAGATTTTTATTTTTTCACACTCCAAAGCCTTAAACAGTCTTAACTTCTGCTTCCAAGCTATTGATCAACACAATATGAGGCACCCGAGAAGAAGCCCAACATAATCATCACTAAAAACTTCTAAATGCTGACTTTTTTTGGTCACTTTGAGAGAGTAATTTGAAAGAAGCCGCAGATTCAGATGATAAATCCCTTTTCTATTAAAAAAAAAAAAAAAAAGTGATGTGTAATTATATTGGCTCCTGTTCATCATTTTATCTATCTATCAAGCAGCTTGAAAAAAAAAAAAACAACTATGAAGATGTTAAAAAGGGGATACAGAACCAGGCAAATGTTCAGTCTTACTATAGTTTTACCTGTTCACCTGATATCCATGCACTCATGACCCCTAATGAGAACAGATGTGAGGTCATACATCTATACATTAATTTGCCCAAAACATCTTTGTTTTTGTCCTTCCTCTAACAACAGAAGTGAAAGCTGAGCTAATCTGGTTTGAGTCATGCCTACTTTCCCCCTTGTTTTGCAAAACGATTGTTGGGGTTTTCGCTTTACCTTAAAATATGAAGCACTGTGAGGCGACTGTTGTTGTGATTTGGTGCTTTATATGCATAAAGAAATGTAAAAACACACAGAAATAAATAGGTAGAGTAATAAATAGAGGCAAACACAAAAAAACAAGTGCAATATTAAACTGCACTGAATGTTGTGCACTGTTGTGGCCACTGAGTCCAAACCTTCCATTTGACTCTGCAGATTTTGGCCTAGTAGAAAATTAGATGACATTTAGTAATGACAGTGGCTGCTGTTTATCTTGGAATCAACATGAGCTATAGGCCACACTGTTATTTCAAACATGTTCATTTGGGCCCTGGAGCTACTGTAGCCCACAGCAAAGGTAAGAACTGGTAAGGTCATGAGATAGGAGGAAAAGCTGACCTCAGCAGTCACAACCTGCACAACCTACAACTACTGAGTCAACAGTACTTCCCAAAACTGACAAAAAGGTTCACCTGTGTTACAAAAACAAATCAAACATAAACACTGTGTGGGATAGTCAGGTCTGTGAGTGAAACTGCAGCAGAAACATGTGGAAAATCTCACAGCTCTTTACCAACGTGACGCACAAATACTGCTACATCCAACATGGCGCTGGTTTGTATTAATTGTGACGGAGACTCTGCTCCATCTGTGTGTTCTGCAGACAGAGGCCACAGACTTCAGGCCAGAACTAACCAATGAAGTAGTCGACTCGGTGGCCCATCATGTTTGTCGACTTGGTGGGGCAGTTAAACCGAAGGTACTTGGCCACCGCCTTCTCCTCCTTGGTGGGCTCGCTCACCTCCTGCAAGAGCAGAGGGAAAAAAACGTGTCACATGCAGTCTTCCCATCTGGTGAAATGAGGAATTGGCACAGAAATGCAGACAAGCGACCAAGAGGAAAACATCCTTATCCTAATTTATTGTAATTATGAATTTCACATATTTTGTGAAATTCAGCTGAGAATAGATACACTGGCATCAAATGAATCTGTTCAGTCTCCCAACTCACCGACTACGAGCCAGTAAAAGCAATGCACTCGTATATCACAAATCCTGTGATCTAGATTTCTAGCTAACAAGAAAATGTGACAATTTTATTAAAAGCAACATCCATAAATTTAATTTCCCATCTG
The DNA here is from genome assembly GCF_900408965.1 of Simochromis diagramma. NCBI lineage: Eukaryota > Metazoa > Chordata > Actinopteri > Cichliformes > Cichlidae > Simochromis > Simochromis diagramma. Next base: position 4,258,377 of record NW_024386782.1, read on the forward strand.
TATTTCCCATCAAGTATGGTCAGCTCAGTTTTAGAGGTGGTGGAGGTCAGTGTCCCTCACTGTTATAGAAGTCATCATTTGAAGTTGGCTGTAGGATTCTACTTGAATAGAAATGTTCATTTTTCATACAGTAAGGTTAACTGGGCTACTGCCACCAATCGATAGACTCATCAGATGTGACAAAGTCGTATTTATCAGGACTTAAACCAACTCTGTCTGCCAGAATGACAAACCATTGATGAGAAGGTCAAACACAACCTCTGGTGCTAACATCTGTGGCTATGCTCTCTGTCCCAAGCTCACACACCAGCAGTGTGTCTGGGATCAAGCTGCACTAAAAGCTAGATTCCTTGTAATCATATATGACAGGTAACTAAAAGCAAGGCAGAAGCTCTCTCCACTTCTAGAGCTTCTGTCTGTTTTTAGTGCGATTTTCATAAACTGCAGAAATCTGTCAGAGCATCCAGACCCTCCTCCAACTCATCACAACATCTGCACTGTCTGCTCAGCACTGAAAAACACGCCAGTGGTACTCAGCTCTGCTTCACCCAGCCGAGTCTGCTCCGGTTCACAACGTGAGGAGGAAAAGAAGCCATCAAACAAGCCTTTGTTTGGAGAAGCAGGTATCCATCACACACAGCTCAGTTACCTGAGACTGCTACACAGGAAGCCCCTGCGTCACAGTCTATATGATCTACCTGGCTTGATCACTGGAGTATCAGCCGTTCTCTGTTAACCATGTGAACTGAACCGCTCTCAGTATGTAAACACTAACTGCTAGTGTGCCACACCAAGAATAAAACACAGGCTCTTTGTGCTGTAAAGCTGTGAAACCATAAAGTCAAGAACAAAGCAGACCATGTGCTACCTGTTTTTTGTTTTTTTTGTTTTTTTAAAAACACAGGTGAGTCACACACCTCAGCTTTTGTGGCTGCTGGTTTTGCATTAAGGGCCACATTTGTCCAGACTTCTCTTTGACTGGAGATTTGTCTTCATTGCACTGTCATCTGATTTCGAGGAAAGCCAGCCAAATGTGTCCTTTACAGGCTCCACTATGTTCTTGGTCATTCACCCTGCCTGTTCCTTTGTGCTTCTGCAGAAAATCTGGAAGGGACTGCTGATACACTCTGAGAGACCTTAAAATTGCAGCACGGCTTACAGGAACACGTATGCACTGGGGAGTTTAAATTATTTTTAGGACAAAAGCTACGACTCTTAAGTTTCCTAAAGTTCTTTATTAGCCCGCTGCTCCGGTTTGCTGTTTTTAAAAATAATAATAAAAATAGTAAAAAGCTTTTAGCTGTTCAGCTTCTAACCCACACCTTTGTGTCCACTAAGATGAGTCTGTGCTCTCCCTGTCTCCCTCCTCTCTCCTGTGCTGTTCTGTCTGAGCTATCGCATAATTTGTGGTTAACACTATAATGGGTGAATAGGACTACTTAAATTGAGTGCAAAATTATACTGAACATGTGAACGGAGCTCAGTTGTTTCCCGACAACAATTACCTGTTGCTCTGCTGTTTTAACAGACTCAGTTGGATACTAACAAACGTCTAGAAATCTAAAATAAGATATTTACTTTTGATTTTTGCAGAAGAACTAAAATGCAAATTTTTTTACCTAAACATTTTGCACAGTACTTAAAAGCACTTTACATTTTAAGCCGTATATTTATACATTTAACAACATTAAAACACAATGGGGATGCCATTTGAATAATTAAAAAAAGAAAAGCGATAACTACGGCATCATCTGGTTGATGCCCCACATGTGTGTGAATAATGTTTCACCAGGTAATGTATGTCATAAGTTACTCTGTAACTGGAAACTCATTTTAACCCAACACTGTAACCTTCTACGTAGCCTGACGTGCACGTGTGGCCGATGCATACCACAACAACTCGAATGGTGTGGAAGGTTGCGGTGTAGACATTTAAAGGGGTTTCCGGTTACTACGCAAGTTAGAAGTCTAAATCAAGGTATAAGGGAGGAAACAGCACTCCAGTATACGGACATAATAGTCTTGGCTTCAGGACATTCTGACTGTTGAAAGCTGTAAAATAAAAAGCAGGCTGGCAGGCTCGTAAATGAGATAACAGAATGTGCTGTAATAGAGCTGTTGGCTGAAACACATGGAGTGTTATCAGGTAGGATGGACCTGTTCAAGACTGTAAACTGATTCCCGTGGTCACTGATGAAAATAATCTAAGTATTAGATACATCTCACTATAATCCAATGCAGTCCACTTTCTAATCCAGGCCAGGGGGACTGCAGTTTAAGCACAGGTAGCCACATCGCTTTCTCTGCAGACACCTCTTCCAGGGCAAGGCAGCCAAGAGACTCAAGCTCTACAGTGTCCTGGGAGCTTCCCCTGGGGTCTGGAATCTGGCTGGACATACCCTAAAAAGCTCACTCAGGAGGTGGCCGGAGGCATCCTGCTCGAACCACCTCAGGGGGCATCCTATTGATATGGAGGAGTAGTGTGACAACCTCTAGAAAGACAAAGCTTATCTGGGAGGGGCTCGTCTTTGGAGGACACTCTTTTGTTGTTTGTATCTACAATGTCTTCTTTCAGTCACTACTCAGAACTCAAGCCATGAGTGGGGGTGTGAATGGAGAATAAACCAGCAAATCTACATCGTTGATTTCTCATGCAGCTCTTTCAGACCAATACATCCACATTACTGCAGACGCTGCACCAATCCATCAGTCAGTCGCCTGCTCCTTACTTCTCTCCCTGGCAAATGAGTCCCAGAGGGATCTGACCCTCAAATATTTATATTACTGAGGGAAAACAGCTCACCTTAGTTCACAGCACTACTTTTTGCTGTGTCCAAGTTCTACACCGACAGTCAGTGGAGCAGCAGCTTCTCTAACAGACTGATTCAGCTCCACTGCCATAAGGACTGATAGAGGAAGTCTTTCATAACTTATGTAAGAGCTCTTTACATCGCAACATATTCCAACAGATTATCATATGCACTCTCATTTTAACATGCTCTCTTCCACTTTTAACATATTTAACCATATATGCTAAGCCGCTTTAAATTCAGCAGCAGTGGAAATACTTGCAGGAGTCGATGTGGTTTACGCTGCAGGACAAAAATGCTACAGCCAACCAAACTGTTTTCCTCATTTATAGTTGTGAGCCTGCTTGCCAGTTCCTTTGTGAAGCAAACTGCAGGACAACAGAATTAAACTTTTCTTCTTCTTTTTTTACCTTAAAGAAATGGACCTTTTCTTTGTATGAACTTTATTTCAACTTGGACAAAGCTAGTTAACATTTTTCTTTTTTTTTTTTTAATTATTAGTATGACCATACAATTGTACCAAATCAAAAACAACCCTAAATAGCGATTATGCACATCTGGATCTCATGTACCTCTATCCAGCTTAGATAAGAGCCCCATTGTGTTCTTTTCAGGTGATTTTGTCCCCACCCCCGTCTGCCCATTCTCCTGTTTCCTACTGAGTAACTGTTACTGATCCCGCTAACCTACCAAGAGCTTATTATCATCTTCTGTTTGTCAATGCAAATCTTCTCCCGACCCGCCGCCTGTCCACACTGCGCAGGACCTTTCTTCCGTTTCAAAGGATTATTTTACCTCCCCACTGCCTCAAAGTGTGGCTCAAATGGGGTTGCTGTGTTAACTTTATTATATATATCGCAGTGAAATGACTCGTTTTAATGTTTAGGAGTTTTATAAATAAATCTGAACTGAGAAGTTTTGGTTTAGGACACGAAAAACAGACCAACAATGACCTCAGGCGTATTTCAAGTGATGCAAACGTGACCTGTAACGTCTCTAAACTGTTGCTCCTGGAGCCGATCTAATTTGCAGTCTGCTGCACAGTCAGTTATGTGGAGATGCGCTGCATAGACTCATTAATTAAGTTCCCACACGTTATGTAAACACGCTTGGTTAAAGCTGACGCAGCTTAGCCAGCCAACGTTTGCAGCCAGCCAGTTCAATCCAAGATAAAATGAAAACCGACCCCAGGAACCACTAAGCAGACACTACAACGACCTAATCGTGAAGTCTAGACAAACACATGATGGCTACTGGGAGCGCACACAAGAACCAGCTTGGAAAGGTCGCGTTAAAATACAAATCCTATCGTTTGTTTTCGCTAGCCTGCTAACGCTAGCTACCGTTTCCATCCTCTGGCTTCATCTGGCGCCTGCTCGCAGCATCCCGCGCTGACGCTGCCGTCAACAAAGATCCAGCAGTGGGTCATAAACCGGCGCCCACTTTCACCCATGCCCCCCGACCCACAGGAACCGGGGTTTTTTTATGAATTAAATTGATGTTACCTGGATCCGCTTCTTGTGCCTCCTGCGCTCCGCCATGATCCTCCAACTCAGCTCATCCGTGCTCGAGGCTGCGCACGCGCATGGAGAACGTAGTATCGCGAGACTAGCCTAAAGTTCGTTTCCCATTGATAAAATTCAAGATCTAATTTAATACATTTAATATTTTAATAATATATATTTGTAATACAGTATTAGATATAATACCGATAAGGATAATTCTATTACATAGAACTATTGTGTTTTTATTAAGAATTTGGATACAAACAATACATGGTATGACCTGCTATGATGTATGGTTTGGAGATGATGGCGCTGACAGAAAGAGACGAGTTTATTAGAATTTAGCATATCGGAGGGAAAGTCAGGTTGAACGGTTTGGACATTTGCAGAGGAGACAGTGGATAAACTGGATGGCGAATGCTGGAATTGCCAGGAAGCAAGAGAAGAGGAAGATGACAGAGTAAATTCATGGATGTAGTGAAGGAGGACATGCAGAGTAATGGTATGACAGAGGAGTTTGCTAGGGCCAGGGTGAGATGGAGGTAGATGGGCTGGTGTGAGGGTCTGTAAACAGAGCTGCCAAAAAAGGAGAAGATAACAGAATAATGTGAATGTAGTCCCGGCAAACTGGGAAAAGTATAGTGCCCCAGAGTGGAACACAAACACTGTTGCCAGCTAAAGCTTTTTCTCTAAAGCCTTCTCATTTCCATTCACAAAAAAACAACACATGACTTTTTTCAGCTTGAAAATGATTGAGCAGATAATTGCCTTGACTGTTGCAGCAACTATTTGCATCCACCAGACAATAGATGATGGAGTTATATGATTGTATAGTCATCCAGGTCATGACTCATGAAACACTAAAGAGGTTGAATTAAAGGCAACTGCCCTTCCTGTTTGATCCTAAAAACATTTAACCTCTCATTCCAGAAGCTTCGTCAGTTCTAAAAGCTGCCTCGACACGCCAGGACATGTTTGTGTGTGCTCCCCTGACTCAGTAGCTCTGGGGTGTTACAGGAGCTAGTTCTTGTTTTTAAACAAGTCATTAAAACTGAAAAAAAGAGATCAAAGAAAAAGCTAACATATTAAATTAATACTCATGACGAATGTATGCAAACTTCACACAATATTCTCATTGAGCCCAACCTATTGATTCCATGTGATGACAAGAAGATGCAGATTCCTGTGTAGAAAAAACTCCACTTTATTTACAGTATAAGAAATGCAAAAAATGTATCAAGCATCAAAATCCAGAATATTTAAATATGTCATTATTTTGTTTATAAAATATTTCCAAAATATGATTACTATGCTCTGCACATCAGCCTACAGGAGCGTTTAGCAGCTTGCAAGAATAATTCAAGAAGCTATAATCAGACTAGCAAAGAAAAGTGATGTAGGACCTTATCAGCGTCTGATACTGTATCTTAAAATCCACATCACTTTCACTCCACTGCAGCTGCTGCTGTTAAATGTATAAAACATTCAACAGGAACCTGAAATGTGGATCTTCAGTCCAGTTCAGCACAGTGTAAACAAATCCACCACAGTGGCAGTAGCAGCAGCTCACCAAAGCGTGCTGTTGTACCCTGCTTTGGTTTACATTATTCCACTGGTCAGGCAGTCTCACTGCTGGCAGATGGAGGCGAGTTGTTTTCTGCGTCGTGGAGGTGGTCAGCGGATTTTATGACATCGGGATCTCTTGGACTTGCCACCATCTCCTCACTGTTGCAGTTAATGGGAGAGCCGATCTCTGACGAGCGCTCCCCGGGCTTCTCAGGGGTGGCCTGCAGTGGGGCGGTGGAGAGTGGTAGATTCATCATGTACAACATGCTACCAAGACGTCTGGACACCTGTAGAAGAAGAAGAGCAAGAGGGAAGGAGCACGTAGATGTTAACTGAAATAATTTGTGCTATAACTGAGACATTGGCGTATAAGAATGAATGAAATACAATTGTTTCTGCAACAACAACAACTACAACGAAATGTTAGCCAAAACTCAAAATTTCAGGTTATTATCTTAAAAATTTGACTTACTGACTCAAACTTCTGAGACAATTTGAAATTTCTAGTTATTGAGTCAGAATTTTAGGATAATAGCCCAAAGCAAAAATGGTCTTTTGTCACTTGTGGAAATAAGCTTCCACACAAAGCCCATAAAACACTCATCAAGGATATTTATAAAACCTCCTCACATGGAGTTGTATAAATAAGCGGTCATGTAAATAAACCTTTATTCAAGATTTATCCTCGTACATCAGATAATCCCTTCAAATCCTGTCTTTGGTGGCTCGGGATTGCATTTCCAGTCAGAATCTGTGTTTTTGTACCTGTGAGCGGATCTTAAGAGCTGGCCCCAGCTTCAGTCCCAGTGTATCCAATAAATGCTCCTCTGATAGGAGGGGCAGCGTCTCTCCGTCAATCATGTGGTCCTTGAAAGTCTATTAAAAATAACCCAACATTAGAAAGTCACAACAGAATGAATTTAGAGGCGGCAACTACAAAAATGTGAGGCTACTAACCTGGGCATACTCTGAACACGTGGGAATACTGTTAATAAAGTTGTACACATCATTCACTGTCCACTTCCTGATGTCTTCGGGTACCTCCTCACCATTTAGAAAGAGATTTGGTGGGCCTTAAAAGACAAAAAATGCAAGTATATTAAATAACTGGCAGCAGAACATTTCACAGTTTTAAGCACAAGTGTTATTATTTAATATTTCTTAACTCACCAGGAGGAAGGAAACCATTTCCAGGGACCGGGAACATGTAAGGGATCCCTGTTAGAGTTCCTCCAGTGGAAGGATACATGAATTTCTCCTGGAATGTTGAACATTGGCTAGATATGTCTTTATCATTTGTTCCACTGTTGGCTGCATCTGAACTCCCATCTTGGCTGTTCACGCAGGCTTTCCGGAGGCCTGGCTCCCCATCTTTGTAGTTCTTCCTGCTTCCGGTGGCCAGTTCAGGGTCTACTTTGGCCTGATGATGTGTCTTACTGGTGGCACACTCCTCTCCCATGTCCCCCTTTGGCTCAAGTTCCTTCTCCTCCCCCGATGCGGCCCCTGGGCTCTGCTCTACACTTTTATCTTCAGTCTGGCCCTTCACGTTGGACACATGGCTCTCCATACTCTTGTGAACAGTTGGCCTCCGACCTGCTCTGCGCCCCCGCTCTCTGTGCAGCGTGCTTATTGCTGGATATGGGTTGGCTGACATAAGAATATTGTTGGAGTGCAGTTCATCCAGGGTGGGCCGGTGGACGAAGACATCGTGGCCGTCTGGCATGCGCTGACGACTTCTAAACATCATGGGGTTGGAAGGGTATGACATGGGATTTTCAATTCCCATCAAGCCTTTCTGGTGCGCGTTCTCCAGCTCCTTCTGATGCAGGATGGCATTCATTTCCATTCTGAAAAGAAGTGCATATAAATATTTTAGACATATTTGTGCAGCCATGATATAAAACCCTTGCTGCAGCATGGATGGGGGGGATCAAGTCTCAGTCGTATTCAGTAAAAACAATGACGCAAAGCGTGTGGGTGGAATAATTTCTGTGAGATGATGATGGTGATGATGATATACGGCACGTAATACCTGGCTATATTTTGCTTGTGAATGAGCTCTTGTCGCCGGGCAACAGTTTCCATGGGCTCTGAGGGTAAGAAGCCATACCCAGCTGAGAAACAGGAAGAAACAGACAGGCTGTCAATGCCTATCACCGCGCATTAAAAAGAGACAGGCTGTCTGGGAGTTATCTCAGGCGATATTTCTGTGGCGCTCACCTGGTGCAGGGAAACCTCTTCCAGGCAGGACGTTGGCATGAGGAGGCAGAGGTGGACCGAGGTGAGGGCCCATGTGCATCTGCCTGGCTTCAGACGGGACCATCTCGGTAGGTGGAACTAACTCCCTGATAAGAGGAATAAACAAAGAAGAAAAATTATGAACTGGAAAACACTTTAAAAAGCATATATTTGTAGGATCAAAATGTGGAGGACCAAAGTGGCCAAAAACAAAGTGTGTATTACTCTATTTATGTTTCCTTTTTAAAATTAATTTATTTGTATTTATGAATTACTGTTTTCATATTTATTTCCCCTTAATTATTTATTATTTTATTTTCTCTGACATTTCTTTATGCATTTCTGTTTCACATACATTTAGTTTTAACTGAGAGATTTTCAAAATGCTTCTTGAAGGAGGGGAAGAAATTAGGCACATAAATTAATGTATACATAATCATTTTGCCAATTTTGGAACTCCATATAAAAACAGCTGGTTTGCGAGGACTATTTTAGCCTTATAAACATTTTAATTGTCCAAAAGAACAGAAAAGAGCAGCAGATTTTTTTACACGGACACCTCTTGCAGCATTTTCTTCTACTCGTTTTCTTGTGGTTGCCCTTTTCAGACAACTATTGTTGTAAGTTTAGGACAGAATTCAGCTACAGACCTCTCCATGAACCGAGGTTCGAACTGTGCGGGGACCCCCTGTAACCTCTGCTGCCCCTGGGCAAGGATCTGCGGTGCCATAGCCATCTGGTTCCTCATTATCAGCTCCTGCCTCTGCCTCAGCTCTGCAAGAAGTGAAAAAGCACCACAGGTCACCGGGAGGCCGTTTTAGCTGCTTCACCTGGCGCATGCACTGACTGTTAAAGCTGGAGCCTGCAGGTGCTACTGAGCAATCCACCAACGTGCAAACACGGCGTGAGGGAAGGTGAAGGAAAACAGGCTTGATCACCAAATACAAATACAGAACCCAAATTGCCAAATACAGAATCAACTCTGTCTATAAATAAAACCTGAAAAGTTAAATAATATTTTCTTGGTTTTTGTTGTTACGCTGTTCATCCTCCTCACCTCCAGCAGACATCCCATTGACGAGTCGGTACCAGTGCTTCTCATCCAAAGACCCCTGCTCCCCTAGCGCTGTCATCTTCCTCAGCTGCTCCCGTGGGGTCATGACACACTCACGACCTTTGACCTCCACCTGAATGCTGTTAAGAAAGAGAGCCAATTGAAGGATTTCTATAAACTAGACAGTTTACTTGACACATTGATCCTATAACGCTTCGCGTGGCAGGTAAAATAAAATCACACAAGATTATTTCTCACAGTAGCTGAAACTGAGCCAACTACAAACCCCTCAGTGCTGGGTGCGTTTTTGTAATTCCCTCACATCACCATTAGAGAGCAGCAGTTCTCTATCTCACGTTGATTACTGAACATTGCAGGTAAATTCTGCCTAGTGTCTGTTATTACATACTTTATGACTGCAAAGATGCAGCAGTGATTTCAGCAGCATGTAAATATTTGTAAACGGCTTGTAAGCGACCTTTTTAACTACAGCTAAGTATAACTCTTACCTCACCTTTTCCACAGACCTGGCCTTAAGTATTAATCTTAAACCTACCTTAACGCTAATACCTCGCCGTAATGCAAATCAATCCCGAACCGTTAAATCCAAATCCTAACCCCGTACGAAGGCCAGAACAAACAACTGGACGATTTCCTCTTATCTTTTCTGTCCTTGCAAATGCTGCTGGTCCTCCTGTACAGGGATAGAGGCGCACTCACATGTGCGCTCACCCCAGATACCCGCATTGTTCTCGGCTGAACCAGCAGCTTGTGCAGATAAGTGCAATCGACTTAGAGACCTCCAATTAGCCTTCCACACAGCAGAAATCCCATTACAAAATATGATACTGTAAACGACAGTAATCCAGCGCTGCTAATCCAGGGCCGGTGTGCATCTGGAGACATGAATATGGATGCTCACCCCACAGAACCACCTCTTCATATGAGGTTTGCTGATTGAACTGATGAGCCTGCCAGTGCAGGGACATGTGTAAGCTGTGCACATGCACTTGGACATATTATTTCTGCCGTACCACCCTCCCCCTAGTCAAATGCTGCCATTAGATTTGCACCCAGGACTTGTGCCTTACCCACGGTCTCTCAAGTTCCCTGTGAAGCCCATCTAATCTGACGACTTTAATCCCCCTGTTAGTTCTGCAACAGTCTGCCACCTACATCTGCTGACCTGCCTACTGTCCACCCTACTGCCCCATCCAACCCCCGTCCCCACCTTCACAGGCCCCTGCTACCCTCAGGATCCTATTAGCTAAGTCCTGGCTATACAGCACTTTAAAGGGATGTGTTGGAGGTAATCCGCACGTTTAGAGTTTTACCCTCAGCAAACCTTGCCTGTAAGCATCCCGGACAATACACCCTAAGTGCTAAGCCTATTAGTCTCCATTAGCTCCCAGGATGTCCCAAAAACACCTTGGGGATAAATCTGGGGATGCAATCGGTTTATGTGGAGCTATGTGGCGGGAACACATGCCCCCTTCACCTCCCTCTCTGCCAATGTCACCGCAGCCATCAGCAAATAAGAAGAAATGTATTTACACGGCATTAATGTCCGTGTAAATCCCGAGTGGGCACTGAGCTCCGAGCCTCGCCTGAAGTGTCATCGCCTTTACACACAGCCAATATTTACACTTTCATCAGAAAGGAAGTAAACTGCAGAATTTATTTAAAGATAATTGTTTTTCAGAGTGTGGATAAACACCTAACATAGTTTAAATCAGTCAACATGTCAACGAAGGAACAGAAGTCTGATTCCAATGAGCCTGTACCTAAATACAGGTTCACTCTCAGCAGCAACACCTGTGTTTACCTGCGATCCAGTTTTTAAACAGCTGCACAGATAAATGCGGTGTGACGAAGACCTAAAATTCCTTAAAACTGCGCATGATAGTTTTTTTTTATTGCAAATTTAAATATCTCCTGGTAAATGGGGAAATATTCATTATTATCTTAAACATCAGCATCATTATCACAGTAAGCACTTTTCCTCATTTAAGTCAATTTATTACTTCAACTCACATTTCTGCACACATAGCATGTGACGCCCTGTCTCCTTCAGTTTAACAGATTAATTCACATCAAGCATCATAAACAGAAAATGTACTTTAGGTACCTAAATGTACCTGAAGTGTGTGAGGTTTGCTGTTGATATAACATTTTAAATGTGGGTTCAGCCTGTGCACCGACTATGCATAACTTCCTGCTGTGCATTTGCACTTTCTTTCTTTTCTTTCTTTCCTTTTGAGCTGACGTATAAATAAGTCTGCAGGATTCTCAGCAGAACAGCACAAAGTGTTTTTAAACAGTGAGTCTGATATTTACTGAAATTAATGCTTTGCTCTTTAAATGTGATGCATCAGAGGCAGAAACTGGAGTGTCTGTGAACTTGAGCCATTTAGAGGAATCCTTTATAAGGCCTGTTGGAAACAGCTAACACTCTGATCACGTTAAGTCTCTTAAGTGAATTCGTAGCCTGAGACTGAGTTTACTGCAGTAACAAATCTTCAAAACTGGCTTCTTTTGAAGTGAGACATGCAAATTTGAAGTGGTCGCAGTGTTTTTCTAAGTGAAACTTTAGTCAAAGGTGAGCTACGGAAACTCTTGTCATATTTCCTTGACAAGCAGAGGCCACACCGCAGCTGCCAAATCCGGGGATTGGACTCCTTGGATTTACTGTTGCCTGGTTAATCTCATTACAAGCATGAATTAAAGGGAAAAATTGCTGACAACTTAGATGGAGCCCTGAGGAGGTCATATCAGACAAGACAGAAGTATTGTCTAGCCTTTCCTAATCCCCTCACAAAACACACATGAGCTAAAGCTATGCAAATACTGTCAGTTGCATGAAGCAGATTAGATTTCGTGACAATAAGTGCCGAGTTGCAGATATCACTAGTTTAAGAAATGCTTGTGGTCATAAACTCACATGACAAAGTGTTGATTGAAAGGATGAGTATTCATTTATATGTGCAAACGCAAAAAATATGCAAGAAGCCAATCCGGAAATACTCAGTGAGCGCTATATGCAAAATCTGAGCTAGTTATCATGTTAATTATTTGGATTTCAAGGTTGTCCTTTAATCGTATTGGCCTCTAGATTATCCACATACGGAAAAAAAAATGATGCATCACAATATTTAGCATAAAAAGTTTTGCAGTTTTGTATTTTTTGTGGGTTTTGTGGGTAACAGTAGCTTTACTCATTTATGACACTTTTACAAAATGCATTGACAGAAAAGCAAAAGCAGAACGGCAAATTCCACTAGAAAGCTGGACATTAAAAACAAGGATAAAACTAAACATAAGACAGGACGTCCTATACCATCACTGAGTTTGTGACAATTAAAGACATAAAACTGTTAGATGGGAACGTACAGAGAAAATCAATGAGTGTAAAATACTGAAAGAGGATGTTTTCATCCACCTACCTTTAGGTTCACACTGCTGAGCAGAGATTGAAGATGCCGGTGTCTCAATTCCAGAAAAATGAAAAAGCCAATAAACTAAAATCAAGTTAAAAATGTTTCCCAAAAAGTTTTTGGCGAGCTCACAGATCTTCGTCTTTCCCTCTTTCACGTCCAACTAAATGGCCTCCTTGGACTTCTGGCCAAGTGGTTTGAGTTCAGTCTGCTGCCAGCTAACTGCCTTAACTAAAAAAGACCTGTTAAATACTGATTCATTTCATCTCCATTAGCTGGCCTTATCTCCTGTTTTAAGCCCTCCCTGCCCTGACATCACTATGATCTCCCATCCAACTGCTTGCTGCACCTTGCAACTGATGTGTAATTACTGAAGCAGCACTGGCCCTAAGCATGGAGTGCTAAACCTCTTTCAACGTTCACCTCACTAATCCCTTGTTAGCACTTTAGGCCATAGTTAAGACACCTAAATGCTTAGCTTCCTTTTCCAGTAGTTAAGTGACCAACCGGTCCTTAGCTGCTCTGTGGCCACCTGCAGGGAAACTGCATGGCGCAGGTTGCAGACCTCCTACTGCTCTAGTTTTTGTTGTTTGTTCACATGTCTAGTTTGAATGTCAGAAGTATTGCTCTCCACAGGGTGCCAAAGGGCTGACCCAAACATGCTTGGTGGTAATTTGGCAGAAATCCGACTAAATGTTGGCCAGATCATCCTCTCAGACCTCTTAATCTGACAGTTTGTGCTCACCAGCCGCTTACAGCATAGAGCTGCACTTCTAGGAATGATGTTTTCCTTAATGCCTGGGGTTTGTGGGGGGTGGAGGGACACAGGTGGTGGGTTGGTAGGACATTTTAAATGGAGTGGGACAGTCTGGTGCTTCTGTATCTCTTTGCAAGGAAGCAATGAGCCTCCAGAGAGCTGAGCACTCTGACTGCTCATCATATACATGCCAAATACATCAGTTAAAGGCAAAAAGGGAAAAGTAGAGACTTTTAACTATTTATTTTTATATACAGTGGACCAAAAATGTTAGAATCCACCACCAATGAGATGTTACTAATGTGTTAGGTTTTTATTTTTTAATGTAAACTCACATTTAACGGTGATAAATCAACCAAATTCCCATGCAATACTGCAGAGGTCACATCATCAGTGTAAGTGCTTCTCAGCAGTGATTGCACTGCACTATAAAGCCTGATTGTAACTGCATTACAAGTTTTTAAAAAATACAATTTAAGTGATTTAACATCAGTTTAACATGTGACAATTCTTCATTTTCCTTGTAAAGGAAGGTTTCTTCCAGAGAATTTCATCCTACCATAGTGACCAACAATCTCAGCCGTGGGCAAAAGATGGCACCCAGTTTTATTTACACGGTGCATCAGTGGTTCTGTGTCACTCCACAGCAGCAGTACTAATCAGTATAACACTCAAACTGCACATAACACTTCTTCTGTGGAGTTTGCATGTTCTCCCTGTGCCTGCGTGGGCACCAGGAGAACCCTGTGGGTACTCTAGCTATCTCCTAGAGTCCAAAGATATGCATGTTACATCAGCTGGTTATTTTAAATTAACCGTAGGTGTAAATGTGAGCATGCATAATTATCTGAGTATCGTTATCTGAGCTCTGCGATAGACTCGTGAACCTGTCCTGGGTGTATCACACCTTTCTTTCAGGGTTAGCCAGAGTTCTCAGGGCTGTCTTTAAACTTTTTTATCTGCTTTAAATACTATAACATGGACTAGCCCAGGGGTGGGCAATCTCAGTCCACGAGGGCCGGTGTCCCTGCAGGTTTTAGATGTGTCCTCGAACCAACACAGCTGATTTAAATGGCTAAATTAGCTCCTCAACATGTCCTGAAGTTCTCCAGAGGCCTGGTAACGAACTAATCATGTGATTCAGGTGTGTTGACCCAAGGTGAGATCTAAAACCTGCAGGGACACCGGCCCTCGTGGACTGAGATTGCCCACCCCTGGACTAGCCCATCGTTTTTATGCAGATGACACCCAAATTTACTCACTCATAAAAATAATTGAGGTGAACAAATACGGGTCTAAAGTGTCATGGTCCTGGGTCTTTTGACCCAGCGTTTTAAGTTTGAGTTTATTTTGTTCATTAGGTTATCTAAGTTCATTTGGTTATTAGACTCCTTGTGTTTTCTTCCCCTGTATTTAAGCTTCCCCTCATCCTTCATGTTTCATGCTGCGTGTCTTATGTTATCAAGTTTGTATTATCATGCCTAAGTGTTTCTAGTTCTTATTATTTCCCCTTCGTGTTTCCAACCATACTAAATCTCCCCTGCTCTTCCTGAGTTTCATGTCTGTGTCTTACGCTGTCAAGTTCTGGTTGTCGTTTCTAAGTCTGCATGTTTCCTGTTTTATTTTGAAAAGGGGTCTTGTGTTCTGTGCTCATGCGGTTAGTTTTACTCTTGCCTGTGCATCATTATGTTTATCCTAGTCAGCTGTTTCCTCATGTGTCTCCACTTCCCCTAATCACCTCCTGTGTATCTGTCCTCTGTTTTCAGTGTGTGATTGTCAGGTCGTCTGTTGTTCATGCCATGCTTCCAAGTTTCTTGTCTAGGTTTTTCTTATTGTTTGTTTAGATTCCCCAGTTTAGGTTTGTGTTAATTTTGCTTCAGTTTGCCTTGCCCTTTGTTTGTACCTTTTCTACCAGCCTTATTAAACGGCTCACCTTTTGTTAACATTCAAGTTCTGTTCCCTGTTCCTTGGAGTCTGCATTTTGGGTCCTTTTCTCAATTCATACAGTCTGCCCTCGCCAGACTGTGACAGAACGACCTGACAATCACACACTGAAAACAGAGGACTTAAATACACAGGAGGTGATTAGGGGAAGTGGAGACACATGAGGAAACAGCTGACTAGGATAAACATAATGATGCACAGGCAAGAGTAAAACTAACCGCATGAGCACAGAACACAAGACCCCTTTTCAAAATAAAACAGGAAACATGCAGACTTAGAAACGACAACCAGAACTTGACAGCGTAAGACACAGACATGAAACTCAGGAAGAGCAGGGGAGATTTAACATGGTTGGAAACACGAAGGGGAAATAATAAGAACTAGAAACACTTAGGCATGATAATACAAACTTGATAACATAAGACACGCAGCATGAAACATGAAGGATGAGGGGAAGCTTAAATACAGGGGAAGAAAACACAAGGAGTCTAATAACCAAATGAACTTAGATAACCTAATGAACAAAATAAACTCAAACTTAAAACGCTGGGTCAAAAGACCCAGGACCATGACACTAAAGGACATTAAAGCATGAATAGGATAATTTTTTTTAATTCTTTCAATGACAGTCTGACTGAGGTCATTGTCTTCAGACTTCAGATATCCATATCTATATTAGTAGTAGCATTTGTGTTGCCTGTCTCGTAGACCTGGGTCCTCTGCAGGTGTGTGTTAAACCCACTGGATTATGATTTACTACTTGTTTATTTATTTATTTATTTATTTATTTTTATTGTTTTGCTGCTTTGTACAGCACTTTGTCAAACCCTGCTGTTTTTTAAAAGCACCATATAAATACAATTAGATTCAATAAAATATTTAAAAAATAAAAAAATGCAACATATTGTGTTATACATCATTTTAGGTGATAAAATACACTAAACTAAGAGTATCAGATGAACCAGCTGAAGTAACATTATTTAGTATTCCTATGTTTTTAAAAAAAAATTGGGTCAGCATATTTCTTGTGTGTTTAAGCAGTGATTTGGGAGACAACTAAGTTCTTTTTTTTAATAAAAACAACAGCATCAATAAAGTACTTAAGAATTAAGAGAACAAAGCATTAGGACATCTAAACCGCTAATTTAGGAATCTCCTGGGGTAAGCTTTTTATAAGGGATTTCTGTCCAAGTTGCTTGCACCCAGTATTATGGAGTCACAGTGAGGCAAAGGGATCAGAGCAGGTTTAACCTCAAGAAACGGGTCTGGCTATAAATTCACTGGGTCAGTACAGACACCATCCATCTTCTAATTACAGCAACAATCTGGTGTCCGGATCACCTGCCTTTCCTGTCTTCTTCTCCACACCAAATGACGACTGTACCGAAGCCGTAATCCCTCTAAGTTGGAAGCATTACGTCTTTTGTGGCTGGTGGAAATCTTGTTTAGGTCTTGATTACTGTGAGATATAGTAGGATTCTTCAGGATCAAGATTCCCTGAAATAACAGTTTGTGTTGGAGTTCCTGAACATAAACTGTGAAGATGTGCTGATTTTATACATTTGAACTTAAACAATGAATCCAAAAAAGATATTGTTGTGTGTCCGACTGGAGGAAACATTGAAAAAGGTTTCAATTATTTTAGCATATCTGGAGGTTAGAGTTAGTTTTGTGTGTGACACATCAGGTATGTTGTGTCAAGGCTATCCGCAAAAATAGGTCTCTTCACATGTACACCAGAAAACTGTGTTGTTCTGCAATGACAAATTAGATGAAGTTAAAAAAATCGGCAAATTTAATAAAAAAAAAGAAAACCGATTTGTGGTATTGTGTTAATAGAACCTGACAAATAACAGATTTCTAAGACTGAAACCAACACCGATATTTAACAATTTAATATATTGGCCAGTTTTATTTCTTTCAGAGATCCGAAACATAAAACGATTTCCATAAAATTTGTCATATGCAATTATCCCACGTGGCTGATTTTTTCCTCTGAAAATGTTTTAGCAGTTAAGATGTATTTATGAATATTTTTGTTTTTATTGCATTGAAAAAAGTTTTTTGTATTATATAATAATGTTGAATGATTACTTGTTATCATTAAGTTATGATTAATCAGTAAGAGCACCTGCTGTTTTCAGACAATCCTTTGCAGCCCTCTTATCTCCTCTGCACACCAGTTCCAGCCACTAGATGGGGCACACACAAGCAAAGGAAGCCATCTTATATTATACATAATCACCTTTGGTTCCCACTATATTTTTCTTTAACTGTTATTCAACAGTCAAGTTCTGCATACTTATCTAACTTTCACACGAAACTAATCTCTTTCTGTCTGAGGCCCCAATTCTGGAGTAGTTGAGAATGGGACCAGATGTTGAGCATCTCATACCTGCTTCCTCAAAATAACCTCACATGCTAATGGCAAGGCGGGGCTGATCACGACAGGTGTATAAACATTGAATGAAAACACAGAGAGTCACTACTACCCAGTAAAACAGGCAAGTGAGTAACACCCGCATGTACCCCCTGTTCTTTATGCTTTATCTTTAAAAGCTGACAAACTTTTTTTCATTGTTCTTTACAGGTTGTGGAGAAAAATGAATGCCATCCAGGTGATTTCCCTCACTTGGCTGTCCATTGTGGCAGCCGGTGCTCAGTCTACAAAACCAGGAAGATGCCCCGTACCTGCCGTTCAGGAGAAATTTGATGCTGCAAGGGTGAATACCAAACTCCTCACTCTGAGCTGTATTTTAATTTATCTTCATTAAGGTAAACTGGGATGTCCAGTGTGCACATCTGCCTCACAAACAAAACCAATTCAACTCCCTCTACAGTATCTTGGTAAATGGCATGAGATCCAGAGACTGTCGAACAGCTTCCAGAAGGGCCAGTGCAGCACTGCCACCTACAGCCTGCAAAGCCCAGGAGTCGTTGGTGTCCTCAACAAGGAGCTGCTGTGAGTACTTCAGTGCCTGAGAGCACTTTGGATAACATCCGTTATCCGAATAATGTCTGTACAAGTCAGAGTCTTTGTCCTGCCCCATTTCTCTGGAATACATGTAAAAGATAAAGATATGGATATATCCATGGTGCTGTGTGTGGTGCTGGAAGAGCAGACAGATTTGTGTCCTCTCAGTCCTGCTCTTCAGTCTCTTCTTGGATTTAAAATATCATTCACAATAAATGGTTATTCCTCAAACCTCAGACTGCATCTGAAAAATATTTTAGGTGAGACACAGTTTAGGTTTTACCATAATGTATAACCAGTAAATGAATAAGTCTATAGAGAAGATGGATTCATCCTAAAATGAATCCAATCCATAAAAGTTTACCACTCAAGCTCAGTTTAAATGACTCTGTGCAGTCAGTGGTGCTTACTCGAGCCTTCTGCTGACACTTTTTTTCAGTTCTGTTTTAACACGATTCTCTCTTGATATTGTGTTTTAATTGTTGTGCAGTGCTTTGCGACTTTCATGTCTGTGAAAAGCGCTACATAAATGAACTTAATAAAGAAACCCCCCCCCAGCCTTGTCTGATTGTTAATGGCTGTGGTGTTCTCTGACTACCAGCCCACCCTTTAAGGAAATGACAAATCACCTGCTGACCTGAGACCTTGAGACCTGAGAAGTTGAATTTTACATGTACAAACAAATAATACTAAATAAAATGAAAAGTACTTTTGAAGAGTAAATATGTTGCTTTGACTCTGAACAGTCTGAATATAAAAAGTATTTTTCTAACTTTTAACTGTTTATCTGCTTAAGTCCTGACGGCACCATTGACAGCATCAACGGCACTGCCAAGGCCGCAAGTTCATCTGAGCCTGCCAAGCTGCTGGTCACCTTCTTTGAGAGTATGGACCCTTGTTTTTTGTTCTTACACACATATTAAACATTTTAAACTGGAGAGCTGAATTGTACAAAAATCCCTTTTACACACCTCCAGACACCCCTCCTTCCCCGTACTGGGTTCTGTCCACCGACTACGACAACTTCGCCCTGGTCTACAGCTGTACTGAAATCGAATCGTTACATGGGGAGTTCATCTGGATCCTGAGCAGAAATCCCAGCCTTCCTAAGGAGACCCTGGAGGAGCTGCAGAGCATCCTGTCATCTTTTGGAGCCAGTGTGGAGAAGCTGCTTGACACCAATCAGGACAGAGATTACTGCAGAGTCATGCATGAGTAAACATGTGCTGTGGTTATCACTGAATGTCTCCATGATAGGCCAATGCAAAAAAAAAAAAAAAAAAAAAAATTGGGCCTACTGTCAGATATAATACAAGATTAATTAATATGCTAATATAATGTCTACTTGAACTCTTTGGTCAATATTTATATTGTTGCACCAATAAAAGTGGACCATTCTCACTGCATTCCTTTTGTTTACTGTCACAATATACAGCTGCTGACACTGACACACAACTGAACCAACACACATCTTTAAGGACAGCTGCATTAGAGTGAATTAACTTTATTTGGGATAACTTTATTTCACCTAATAAATACATTCATTTAAGGCAATTTTCTATTTTTAAAGTTGTGCTTTAGTGAAGCTGGGATCAAACTGGGGTACATTTGTGTCTGTGAGCCGGGGTGGAGTCAGTGACACACATCAAGAATGACAAAAAGGGATAAAAAGGATTTTAAGCGGTGGTCAGGGTACACATTATTAATGAAGTATTTAAAATTGGGCTTTAAGTGACTTTTCTCTCCTTTTTTAGTTTCCTTCACCTTGTTCCATAGAATAGGTTTTTGCTTTTTTATGTCTAAATCTTTTAACTGGAGCTGCTCATTTGTTAGGTTTCATCCTCATCCTCTTTGCCTTCACTGTTGCTTAATGGAGATGAAATTGGGCTTTTAAAAAAAAAAAAAAAAAAGAGTCTGTTTTCCTTCATGGAGCACTTTGTTTTTTAAGTGGTAATAAAAATAAAGTGTATCATTAAGTTTTATTAGGAAAAAAGACAAAAAAAACAAAAACGTCATGTGACTGACAGCTAACTTTGCAACTCTGAAATTAACCAGTGAAAGGAAGAAGGCTAAAAACATGCTTTTAAGAAGGAGTCGAGCCCCATCAGCAGTAAGTAGAGTTGAAAAGAAAAGTGCTGAAGGTGAAAGAGAAATTGGGACTTTTGTCTTCTGGGCATTGTTGGAATTTAAATCCTAGTTTTAGATTTTAAAAGGTGCAGATTGTGTTTGCAATGTCAAAATGGACAACATGAAATTTCTTTACACAGCTTTATTGTTGCATTGTCTTTGCATGCAATCATTGTGCCTCACAGTCCTGTGGGCTGAAATAGGAGCGTACGTTAACTGGTTCACTGGTTAACTGGGCTGCAGTAAGTCTCGTCCTGGTTGGTGGGGACCATGTTTTCCACGCTGACTCCGACAGAGTACAGGATGCCTTGGAGCTTCTCGAGGGTCTCCTCAGAGAGGGTGGGCTTCCTGCTCAGGATCCAGGACAGCTCCACACGGAACAGGCCGTAGTCTGTGCAGCCGTAGACCAGAGAGTGACCGTCGTAGTCGGTAGACAGAACCCAGTAGGGGCCGGGAGGAGAGTCTGCAGGAGAGGAGAAAACAGCAGGGATATGTGGCTCACTTGAATCTGTCATGACTGAAATTGAAAGTTATTTATAACAACTTACTGTTGAAGGAGACCTCAAGCTTGGAAGGCTCAGCGGGGTTCTTGACTTTGGCAGAGCCGACGATGGCGTTAACGGTTCCATTATCACTAATAAAATGAAACATGAAATAGAAATTAATTCTACTCGTGTACTTTCCTTCAATTATATATTTTTTTCTACAAAATGCTCTCTTTGTGTAACTCTGGAACAGTACAATGGTTCAGCCAGTGACCCTGCGCGTTCATGAGGCAGTTTTGTTCAGGGACGTTGAAAACATCTGAAGCAAAAACGTCTAGAACGAGGATTTAAAAAGCAGAAGCAAGTGGTTGTACGGTAATGCTGTTTTTAGTAGAATGAAGCGTTGGTGTGAAGAATAAAAAGCCCTCCGATTATTACAATTATGTCAAGGACCATGTGTCCTTCTGAGTTTATGCAGAAGTTTTCTTAAAAATTAAAACATTTTCAAAATGTCAGATCTAAACGGAAATATTTTAGCTGCTCACAGAAGCTCAGTGTTCAGGACCTCGATGACTCCAGGACTCAGCAGGGTGTAGTTAGCAGTGGCACACTGGCCTTTCTGGAAGCTTGTGGGTAACTTATGGATCTCATACCATTTTCCAATGTACTGCAGAGGAAGCACGAGATTCAGAGAGCCCGTAATTAATATTTTGTGTTTGTAGGAAAAGCAGGTGTATAGATATCATCTGTATGTCCCACAACATAAACAGTAGAAAGGAAAAAATTTAGTATTCACCCTGTTGGCGTCAAAGTTGGCCTGAACAGCAGGCTGGGGACATTTGCCCAACCTCAAGACCTGAGCGCCGATCGCAACAACAGACAGTAGAGTCAATGCAACCACCTGTGCAGGCTTCATCTTCTCACCTCAACCTGCAGAGAATAAAAAACAAACAGCAAGAGTTCATGCTGGAGTTCACTGAGCAAAACATGATGTGAGTGTCAGTTAGTGACAGAAAGAGCCTGAGATGTGAAAAGAATGAATAAATGTAGAGAAGAAACAAAGAATCACGGCCACTGACTGTTTATTTGCAGGTAATCAGCTGTGTGAAAGAACTCAGCCTCTGAGGTTCTTTTAAAGATTCAAATGCTTGCATCACTTCATTATCGATCATGGGTCCCACCTCTGTGTCAGGATAGGGGGCCAGTGTGAGAGCTGGCACCTGTTCAAATAAATACTCTGTTCAAACAGTAACAGGTTGGTCATGTAATCACATCGTTGGGTTTGTTGGATCTTCAATTCAATTCAATTCAATTCTTTATTTATTTGTCACATGTAGTTATAACTAGTACAACACACAGTGAAATGTTTTTTCCGGCTAAAAAGTACTCCCCCCCCGACTGTGCATCTTACTAAAAAAATATCTATATAAAAGTATAAAAATGTATAATATCGTGCAAAATATTACGCTGTAATAGTTAAGAGCTATAGTGTACGTATTTACATAAATACAGATGTAAATGATAAAATACAAATAAAAATAAGGATAAAACTCAAAGGAAAATTATATACTGTGTATGGAATTGTCCATCATGTTGTCCGATTTGTGTTTTGATTGAGGAGTCTCACTGTTTGTGGGTAAAAACTCCTCCTGAACCTTTCAGTTCTTGTTTTCAGGCTACAGAGGCGTTTCCCTGACCTCAGTGGCCTGAACAGTTTGTAAGCGGGATGGCTGGAGTCGTTAGTGATCCTGATGGCCCGGGATCTGCACCTTTCAGCGTAGATGTCCTGCAGTGTTGGTAAAGATGTTCCCATAGTGCGTTCAGCTGTGCGCACGACCCTCTGCAGGGCTTTCTGTTGCTGTACTGTGCAGTTCCCGTACCACACCGTGATGTTATTACACAGGATGCTCTCAATGACCCCGGTGTAGAATCTCCTCTGGATGTTCTTGGAGATCTTAAACCTCTTTAAACGCCTCAGATGATAGAGGCGCTGTCTGCCTTTGCTGATGAGGAAGTCCGTATGTGTGTTCCAAATAAGGTCCTCGTTGATATAAACACCGAGGTATTTAAAATTAGAGACTTTCTCCACAGGGTTTCCATTGATCTGAATTGGGGTGTGAGTTTTCTCGCCTCTCTGTCTCCTAAAATCAATCACCATCTCCTTTGTTTTGCTGATATTCATGGAGAGGTGGTTTGCCACACACCACTTTGCTAATCCGTCCACCTCGCTTCGGTAGGCCCTCTCGTCATTCCCGGAGATGAGTCCTACCACCACTGTGTCGTCAGCGAACTTCACAATGGAGTTAGTGGGGTATCTGGCCGTGCAGTCCGCGGTGTAGAGGGAATAAAGAAGAGGGCTAAGCACACATCCCTGGGGGGCCCCTATGTTCAGTGAAAGGGTATGAGAGTACACATCCCCTATTCTCACCGACTGTGGTCTCGCAGTCAAAAAGCTGTGAATCCACCTGCACAAGGATGTGCTGAATCCCAGATCCCGGAGCTTATCCGTAAGGATGTGGGGCACTATGGTGTTGAACGCTGAGCTGTAGTCTATAAACAGCATTCTCACATAGTTCCCACGTCCCTCATCTAGATGGCTCAGTGTGGTGTGCAGGACCTGTGCTACAGCATCTCCAGTGGATCTATTTGTCCGGTATGCAAACTGCAATGAGTCCAAGTCGGGAGGGAGGAAAGAACTAATAAAGGGTTTCATGAGCCTCTCAAAACATTTCATCACTACAGATGTTAGGGCCACTGGGCGATAATCATTTAGGCTGGCTGGGCGGGTGTTCTTAGGGATCGGAACAATCACTGATGTTTTAAAGCAGGTGGGGACTACCTGCTGGGCCAGGGAGGCATTGAAGATGTTAGTGAAAACTGTAGTTAGCTGATCTGCACATACTCTTAGCACACGTCCCGGTATGCCATCTGGTCCCGCTGCCTTCCTGCAGTTGGTTGCCCTCAGAGCTCTCCTCACGTCATGCTCAGAGAGTATCAGTGGTGCTGGTTCAGCAGCGGGGGCGGGTGCAGGGCTCTGAGATTGAAACTGAGGCGCCTCAAAACGCGCAAAAAAAGCATTGAGTTCGTCAGCTAATTCCGGTTTCGTACATCTCACAGTGCTGGGTTTATAATCTGTGATTGTTCGTAGCCCGTCCCATATACGTCGGGAGTCGCCATATTGGAAATGCGACTCCACCTTGTCCTTGTAACGCCTTTTAGCCGCTTTCACAGTCTTCCTTAAACCATAAGAAGCTGCTTTATAGTTGGTCATATCGCCCGATGTGAGCCCCATATTGTAGGCCGTGGTCCGTGCTTTGAGAGCTCTCCTGACAGTAGAGTCAACCCAAGGTTTTTGATTGGGAAAGGTCCGAATTGTAGTCGAGGGGATGATGGTATCCACTAGCATTCCAATGAAGCTAATCGCTGTGTCCACAAACTCGTCAATGTTTGCGGAAGTATCCTGGAATATGTCCCAGTCTACATCACCGAGTACGTCCTGCAGCGTCGCCTCTGATTGGACAGTCCAACGTTTGACCTCTCGCGTCACCGGAGCTTCCTGATGAAGCCTTTGTTTATATTCCGGGGCGAGTAAAATGGCGGCGTGGTCCGATTTCCCAAAAGCCGGTAGGGAGATGGCTTTGTAGCCGCCTTTAAATGGACTGTAGCAGTGGTCCAGTGTGTTGTTTCCCCTGGTGGGACAGGTAACATGCTGGTGAAAATTAGGCATGACCTGTTTTAATTTAGCCCTATTAAAATCCCCCGCCACTATGAGGGCGGCATCTGGATGTTTAGCCTGGTGGCCGCTCAGCACATCATGGAGGTCCAATAGCGCCTTGTTGTTATCCGCTTGTGGCGGGATGTAAATCGCAGAGATAATCACAGCCGTGAACTCCCGAGGGAGGTAAAATGGCCGACAGAGGATGGTGAGAAGCTCCAGATGGGGTGAGCATGACCGGGACAGGACCGTGATATTCTGAGGGTTACACCATCTGTTATTAACCATAAAACAAACCCCACCACCCCGCAGTTTACCGGATTCCGCAGTTCTGTCCGAGCGGAAAATAGAAAATGATTCCGCCGGGGTTATCGCATGGTCCGGCACAGAGCTGGTCAGCCAGGTTTCGGTCAGGCAGAAGATGTTGCAGTCCCTGATGTCTCGCTGGTACCTGGTTCTCGCCCTGATGTCGTCCAGCTTGTTCTCAAGTGACTGGACATTAGCTAGCAATATGCTAGGCAGTGGGGGGCGGTATGCTCTGGTACGCAGCCTGTTCCGGACCCCTGCTCTTCTACCTCTGTATCGCCGTCTCCTTTGTCTCCAACATCCTCTGGAGTCATTGTTCTCGTCGCGGAGGATCTCTTCCGGCCACAACGTTGTGTCCAGTAAACCCGTAGCAGAGGTGAGTGAAAAGTGTTGTCCTATATCCAGAAGTGTGCCAAAGTCATATTGAGTCCGGCCTAGTGCAACACGAGCAAAAAAACCAATAAAAAACATAAATAAAACGAAATAAAAGCACAGTCGTCGCGGAGCTGCCAGGACGGCAGCCGAACTCAACAGCGCCATCTTGATCTCTTGGATCACTGCTCCCTCCTTCACATTTATTTTTTCCTGAAAGACAGACAACAAATATGAAGATGAAAATCAAAATTACTGAAGTTACACTCAAAAAATGATAAGTTAGCAGCTGCTTATTTGCACCTATAAATATTTTAAAAAATTGATTCCCCAAAATGTGATCATAAAACCTAATTTCCTGCACATTTTACAGAAACAGAGACAACACAAGACTGGACTTTAAACTGAGCTGTTATTTTAAACTTGATTTTACTTAACATGGTTTTATTTTTAAGTTCCTCAAATATATATATTTTTCATAGTTTTCTGCCTTCCTAATCTGTGAGGCACTTTAAAGACACTAACCTGCATGAAACTTCATGCATATTTAGTAATGGAGGAAAGGACCCCAAATGCTGACTCACAGGTAGGCGTCAAAAGAAAACAAGCTTTTATTCAAGTTGAAGGAATAAACGTGGGGGAGCTAGGAAGTAGGGAACAAAGGATCCCTGACACAGGGTGACACATGGGGCAAACGGGTGGCAGACACAACGGGAACAAATCAGGGATAATGAGACACAGGAAAGTAAAATTAAATAGAAAAAGCACGAGACCAAGGCTACAAAAATAAAACAGGAAGTGACTAAACAGGGGAACATCCTTGACTGAGTCTTGACAATACATGGGGAACACCAAGGAGGTAAGGTAAACTGAAAGAAGGAATATTATAAACAATAAACATAGCAGCAACTGGAACAAAAACTAAACACAGCAACTAAGAAACAAACTCAAGACAAAACAGTGATGAAGCCAAAAGTGTGTCAATGGCCCAGCGACTGTGACACAAAGAAAGTTTGACTTTTAGCTGTTTTAATTTTCACTTTAATTAAATCCAGACAAAAAGAGGCACAACCCTGTGGTTTGGTATGGAAAAGATCATGTCTGTGAAATTATTGTTTCTGACAGAAAACTGATGATAAACTTCTCCAGTTGAGGAGGAAACAGGCTGCCTGGCACTAAAAAACAAAAAAAAAAGAAAGAAAAGAACTGATATCCAGGAAGTCATACTTGCTAACTGCAGCCCTGCACAACTGCAAATGTTTCACAGGAAAAGAGGAACGAGACACAGGAGACTGGGGGGCACAGTCACTGCTCAAAATACAGTATATGTATTATTATGAGGGTGGCAGACAAAGGCATGGACCAGCAACAGCTTGAAAGGTCATAAATGAGGAGACCGAGTGTGGGAACATGCAACAAGGAGAGGAAACACAATGAAGATTTGTATGAAAAGAACCAGTGATTCAAATTTATTTACACCCTTAAAGCGGAGCTAAAGGTTTAGTGATAGAGTGGCTCTGCCCAGGCAGACATTTGTTTCATCTACTGAACTACATCTGACAGAGATTCCCTGGGATGTTATAAAACACATATCATCATATTGAAACATGAAATGACCCAGACTCTAAAGAGGCTATTTTCAGGGAACCTGAGATGACGTGTAAGATGAAGAGTGTCTGTGTCCTCATCCGACATCAAACAGATTTTGCAGCCAGCGTCAGTCTTTCCACCTTCAGACAAAAGTGCAGCATGAGGTCGGTGCTTACTGCATCTCCTCTCACCAAGCACACACAGGTGTGTGAAAAACACGACCCGAGCTCAGGTGTCCCCGCTTTTCTGGACGCTTTGCTCCCACTGCAGCTCTCTCTGCTTCTGGACTCACTTTTCATCTCTTTAACAAAGGGCTTTGAGTGCCTTGAAATGCACTCAGACAGGAAGTGGGTTGAGGCTGACGTAGTTTTTGCGGGTTTGTCATAAAAGGGATTTACATAAAAGAATCAGACAGGGAGCAGCAGGGCTTGAAAAACTAATTAAAAACATTTAAAATTTAGAGATCATTACATGGAGCAGAAGAATGATTGAAAACAGCAGTGTATCGTGATAAATTGCTGCGCTCATTTCGGAATATTAAATGATTAATTATTACTTTTATCTACAGTCTGCTTTGTGATTATAAAAAATTATAGAAAATAAAACTGTTGTCTCGAGATATTCCAAGTCTCATTTCAGACAGAAAAATTGCATCACATCTCTGGAGAAAGTGTTTTGCAAACCGCCGTCTGAAGCATTTTACAGCAGAGCTGCACGTTGATTCAGAGCTGTTCATTTAAATCGTCTGAGACTGAAAGATCAAACTGTGAGACTTTTATTCTTTGCAATCCAACCAGAGTCCAAAAGCTGGTGATGCTCGGCACAGTGGTTCTCTCAGCTAAGTGCTAATGCCAGCAGGCACGTTTAAGATGTTCTTGTCCTGGAGGAAATTTGACCTGATTATGAAGAATAAAGTCACCTGTGTTATTAACATCTACTGTCATGACAGTCGGACCTGAGAGGGAGGTGAATATTAGAGTATTTTACACAAGAGTTGAAAAAATATTCTCCAAAGTCAGAGCAAACTGGGGCTCAACTTTTTAGTTTTCTGGAAATGTTATAAAACTGGTGGATTAATTACACACTTGCACCACAAAACACGATGATATTCTTCCATAAAGTAATAAAAGAAACACAGTTTAACTGATTTACCTTATCTTTACTCAAAAAAAAGGTTTTCATTTAGTTCAGTTAAGCTCGATCCTGTGATGTTTTTTTCTGTATAACCTGTAAACCTGTGTTAGTTTGTGTTTTGGCAGAGAGTGGAACTCATCATCATCATCATCATCATCATCATCATCATCTCAGCCATGTTTGATATGTTAAAGACACCACATACTGTATAAGCTTAACCAAACACTCCCCAGTCTCAAATAAGTTGTTTTCAAACATGTCAACACTGCACATAAAGGAAAAATTAACATTTGATGATTTAGGTTTTCCATATTTGAATAAAAGTGGGAAGCAGTGCACAGTTAATTAATCCCACTTCATCTCCACAGGTCATCAGCTGTTATGTTTCCAGCTTCTTTATTGATGGGAATCTGAATAACAACAGGCTACATATTTCTAATTTGTTCACTATTTGAAACACTAAACATTATCATATATAGGCTTTACAGCTCCACAATTTCACTTCCACATAACAAAGACAAATTCCTCCAATTCTGGAGTGTCGATTGCAGTGAACAACACATTTGTTTAATAACTGCATAAAGGCAAAATAACCATAAGTGCTGGTAAAATCCTGTTTTTCATTTGAATAAATACATAAAAATAAGGGTGCTTTGCTATTTTTCTTATATCACATATTAAGTTTTTTATCACTTGGCCACGAGGTGTTTGTGTTTAATTTAATTTAGCCGTGAATTCTCCATTCGGTCATTTTTCATGAAAGGAATCTGCTTCATGACACTTAAAAAAAAAGGAGAAAAGTCTTTTTAAGGCCAATTAAATCCCTGAAATGACGAGCCTGTTTTAATTTTCATTAACATGAAGAAACATGCAGATTTCTTAATTAGCCGACGGCAACGGGAAGCAGCCACTTTCATTTTTAAATTATTGTTCAGGAAGATTTGAGATCATGTTCTGTGACCGTATTCTAATTATTTCATGAAATTAATGATAGAGAAAAAGTGTCGGACACAATAATGATAACAGACAATTTACTGCAGCAGAACAGACGCCCAACAGCAAAGGAATATTTGGTGTGTCTGACAGATTTTGTTGTGGTTTGTTCTTATGTTGCTCGAGGTTTTGGACTGAGCTGCCATTAAAACTTTGATTAATCCACAACCCACTCACACACAGTCGTATTCGGTCACACGTATACAGAACTGAATTTGTGTTTCTTTGTGGTTGTTTTCTATCATTCAACTGATTTTCAGACTAGAAGAGTGAAGTCAAAGCATACAAAGGCTCTGAATGCAGGGCCCTGAGGCATGAGACAGATCCCACACCAAACTCTCCTGGAGGCTGACAGTGTTTTAGTCTTCCCTGGATGTGAATGTCACACCATATAATTGTTCTCTATTAGACAAACTCAGTCAATTAAAGCAAAGAAAATGATTTCAGTTTTGTGTTCCCTCACTATATTGTCCCCTCTCAATAAATACTCTTTCTGTTAGACCAAAAGTCCCCAGTCATGTTGATGTGTTGCCAAACTTAAAGACAAAGTCTCTTTTGAATACAGCACTGGCTTCACAGCAGTGAAAGTTTGCACGTAAATTTGTGAGCTTTGTTGTTCTTCAGCAGAAGGACATTTTCTCAAACTCTAAGTACAGTGCATATGTACATTGCACTATATATAGAGCACTGTGTTCTCTTCCACATGTTTAACCCACAGCATGCTTGTGTGCACAGCTGCAGGAGCCCCAGCGTGACATGAAATGCACATAACAGCGGCTGTCACGCAATGCTGACAGATCATATTAATGTAGCTTCTGGTAAAGCTTCGTCAGCAACAACATGCGGTACAAATTATAATTTTTTATTAGCTTATAATTTCTGGGCTGAATATATTTATTTGTGAGCAGTTTGAAGATGACGCTTACGCATTTGCAGAAGCGCATTTCTCTGCAATGAACAAAAGTAACGCTGTCACTCATGACATTAGAAGAAAAAGAGGCAAAAAAAGCAGCCATGTTGGATTTCTTTTCTTATTGTTTAAACTGTCGGAAATTCACTTTTGTAACGGTAATATCTGCACAAAAGGCATCACAACAAATGCCTTTCAAAATAAAAGACACAATTCTTATAAAACAAGTCTACTGCTCAGCTTTTTAACACATTAAAAGCACTGAAAACTCATGAGCTTGAGCACATTTCTGATGCGTCCTCAGATGTAAGCCAGTATTTCATGTGACCATGGCCACACATTACATCACCATCCAGCTGTGCAGTCAGTGCTGTATATAAACCCAGCTGTTTGTTTACTATGGCTCCTCATGCTGCCCTCAAGTGGCCAAAATATCAACCAGAGCAGGTTCAGGAATAGTATTGGCCCTAAATCTACCATAATTATCATCAAAGCAGGTAGTGTACAAAATAATAATAATAATAATAATAAAATAAGCAGGAATCTCTGCTTGGCTTCTGACATCAGTGTGAGTCCAACTGCAACTTTAGCAAAACTAGTGTCAATTACATTTCACAGTTAAAAACAGCAGTTTACCTTTTCAAATATTTCAATCTCATCTATTTTGGAAGAAGTCCAACTAAATTTGTCTTTCAGTTTTACAGGGAGCAAACAGTAAAAGCAAAGTGGCAGTCGAACAGAAAGCGAGCCTTTAATGCCGGTACTTCAGAATGAAGTCCAAAGGATAATCCAAAAGCCTGAACCAGGGAATAAAGTGAAAACGGGAACCACGGCAACACGCAGCTGAGACTGACAACATGACAAAGGACAAGAGGAAACTCCCACAACATGGTAAATGGACTGGTTCTGATACAGCGCTTTTCTAATCTACCTGGGCACTCACAGCACTTTATACAACATGGCTCATTCGCCCATTTATACAAGCACTTTCTTTCAATGCTTTTTCTATCTAAGTGCTTTCTAACATTCACTCTGCAATGAATGCATCAAAGAGCAACTTGGGGTTCAGTATAATGCCCAAGGATATAGGATAGGCATGCAGATGGGAGATTGTGTGGCTAAAGCTGTCAGCTACTAATCGGTAAGCTGGTGGTTCAGTATGTGGCTGCTCCAAGGTAATGAGCACAGGGGACAACAGGTCAAAGACACAGTGGGAACAAATTAGAGATGATGAGACAGTGTATGTTCAACTAGATCCACAGAGCAAGAGACAAAAGACCGCCAAAGAAAGGCAGGGAGTAACTAAACAGAAGACAGAATCACACATGTGACCTAGACATGGAAAGACAGAAGGAAACATGAAGGGAAGGAAGAAGAAAGAAAAAAACTATCACCATCTAAAGTGCAGGACTAATGGTAAAATTAATAAAGAGATTTAATTGCAGCAGGGAATATGAAATCTTAAACAGATGATGATAAATCCTTCTCTCATGTCACGGTTCTGGGTCAGTTATGACCCAGTATTTTGAGTTTTCATGTTTTGGTTTGATTTTGTAATTTTTGGTTATCTTCTTGATCTATTTGATGATGATGTTCTATGTTCCAGCTTATTCTGGTTTATTTTTAGTTCCGCCCGTGTTAAGTCTGTGTTTCCTAGTCTGCGTCCTTGTGTATTGTTTCCTGTTTTATTTTGAAGGATTGTGTCTTATATCAGTGTGTCCAGCTTTGCTCCTCCTGTCTCGTTAGCCACAATTTCTCCCAGCTGTGTCTCCCTCCTGTTACCCATTCCCTGATTACCACCCTGTGTATATTAGCCCTGTGTTTTCCTCAACCCAGTGTTGCGTTGTACCCTCAGATCCTGCCTGTGTGTTCCTGCTTGGTTTCATGGTTTGGTTTCTGTGTTTGTTTCATGCCAGCAATAAAAGCTGTGGTTTTCAGTTACATTTCATCTCAGAGTCCTGCATTTGGATCCACATTTCCACCTGCCCGCACACAGAGCCCTGACATCTCTACCCCCAAAAGAAATCATAAACCCACAAAACTCAAAACTGAGTCCAAGATGCTTGTTTTAACTACATGTGTAAAATATCATAAAATGTATTTTATTGATTTAAAGTTTATCTTTTGAATTTGAGCTTTAGCAACAACATTTTTACCATGCAGTTTTACAGTGTCAGGAACATGCTTCAATTCCCGCTGAACTATAAGACCCGTGTGTGGGTATGTGGGATAATAGGTGCTGAAGTCGGTCGGTGAGGTCGGTGTTTCCACAGAGGTGGTGGGTTTGTCTCCACCTTTAAGTGGCTGGTTAAGGTGCATGTGTTAGGATGAGTGAAAAGTGAAAAGGGAGAGAAAAACTTCAAGACAATCCAGTTTACTCAAGACAGAAAATAGAAACTGGATTATCCTCCACAGATTATCAGAACAAAAACTTTAAATCACGTGCACCCAATCAAATCCAGAACGTCCTGTCCCTTTGCAGTGTTTACATTCTGCATCTTTAATGCACCCTTTTGAAGCGTTCGCTCTCTGTCTTGCTGCTAGTTTGCCAGTGAGGCTGATTCTTTGCCTTGATCTTCTGACCAGTCGAGCTTATTGCCTTGACCCTGGGAAAACAGGCTTTGATGCATCTGAGTGCAGCTAACAAGTCATTCCTCTCTGAAGTGTATTAGCTGGAAATTGAGCCTTTTGATCTTTTCCTTTTTTTAATTTAACCTTGTTGGTTGCCAGAACGCTTTGTCTGGGAGCCTTCCGTCGTCAGATGTAACTGTCAGCTTTTGGTTTAAGCTATTTTGAATTTTAAACAGAATATTGCAGCATTTTAAATATTTAGATGTCAAGGTATAACCAGAGATACTCACGATAAACTCTTTTTGCTTTCGTCGTGTTTTAAGCATAAAGAAAAAGCCCTACCAAGTCCGCATAGATGCTTGTGTATATTAAAATCAATTGACTGGATTGGCAGAGGCTTGGTGCTCACTGTCAAGATGCCAAATTATTTACTTTATCAGCACATGTGAGAAAATTAATCCTTTTCAGAAAGTCAGAACAATAACAGCAATACCGTGGTCGATCGTGGCTCAAAGAGTAACCGGAAGGTTGCCGGTTCGAGCCCCGGCTCGGACAGTCTCGCTCGTTGTGTCCTTGGGCAAGACACTTCACCTGCCGCCTACTGGTGATGGTTAGAGGGGCCGATGGCGCGATATGGCAGCCTCGCTTCTGTCAGTCTGCCCCAGGGCAGCTGTGGCTACAACTGTGGCTTGCCTCCACCAGTGTGTGAATGTGAGAGTGAATGAATAGTGGAATTGTAACGCGCTTTGAAGGCCCCGAAAAGCGCTATATAAATGCAATCCATTATTATTATTAATACCAGTTTTTTGGGTGTATGTGTATGTTTGATCTTTTGTTACAAAGACAAACTCAGAAGGATTTAAGTTTTTAAGTTGTTTGTCAATGTTACCAAGAAAATGCAAAAAGTACACGAGTTAATTTAAGCTGTCAAAACACGTTCTAACAGATTTTAGCTCGACGGTCCACTCCTCCTTAGACGCTGCAGGCTACATGCTTGTGACTCATCGACGGGACTGACAGGATGAGAATTACAACGGCTGAACAGAAACCGGAAGAAAGCAACAAAGATGGCAGTCGATATTCACAGACTTTTTCTATTTTTTCCCCCCCCCTTTTAATTAGGGGTCTCCCTAATGATGACATCATCACGAGGTCATGCTTGAGGTCTAGTAGTTCCAACTTTTCCAACCCACACATCTCAGTTTGAGCAAATCAGAACCAAGATACAGCCAAGATATTTTATAGATAAAATATGAAAGGAATTAGAGAAATAACATAAATAACAGAGAAATAACAGAAATAACACCAAACTGATAATTTGGTAATCCATTCAGTACACTGAGATATTTCAGTTTAATCCAGGGATGTCAAACATAGGGGGAAAGAACCAATCCACCAAAATGTGAAATCTGGCCCACCTGGAGGCTGTGAGCAGAGGTGGGCACTTAATCTTCCCAAGGAGCCACATGAGAAACGGGGACTATTGTGCACCAGCTGCACCAGTGAGCATATAAAGAGATAAAATTAATATTGAAGTCAATGAAATGAAAATGATTCCAGGTTTTTATAAAGTAGGTGCACAAATGTAACATAAAAGGGTCATTTTACCCCACTGCTGGTGGTTGCTAGGCAACATGATGATACTATATGTAATTCAGCTTTGGTGGAGAAGTTACTGTCATGAAATAAAAATCATTCAGTGCTTTTTGGAAAGTGTTGCAGGTGCATAGGTGCCAAAAACAGGTCATTTTAGCCCGTTGTTAAGTGTTTGCTGGTGGGATGAACCCGTGTGTCAAGTGTGTCTGCTGAGTTCCTGCATGTACAAGGAATGAAAGGCAAAGATTTGGTTGAACAGCCGTCTCAGTAACAACAACATAAAACACCTCAGAGAGTAAAACTTGTTTGAATCAACAGAAAATTTTGGCCTTTTAGTAAGAGAATAAAAGCTGGAAATAAGCAACTTTTCTGTAATATTTCTTTTTTGTGTACATCCTAAGAGCCGTGCTGACGGCAGTAGCATTTCTTAGTGCAGAAGGAATGAAGATGAATTACACTTGGGATATTCATCATCAGTTTTATAAATAAATGGTTCATAAAATGCGTACTTAAATTTTTTAACACTAAAAGAAAAGGAATTTCCAGGTGTCTTTTTTTAGGGAATAGGTTCAGTGATCAGGCTCACTTAAGACCAAATCAGGCTGAATGTAACCCACAAAATCATTACAGTGATTTCGACACCCTTGGTGTAAACCATGAATGCTATTATATGCTGTTGGTGCTATAGAGAAACAGAGAGTCATTAAAGAGCAGGAAATGTAAATATGTAAACCATCGACCATTTGCGAGGCCATGCAGCAAATCTGAAGGTTTCAGTCCTGCCAGACAAGATATTATTAAATCAGATCAAATCTAATCATTTTGTACATTTTCTTCATATAAACACACATGAGTATAGCACGCTTGCATTTTGTGGATCAACATTTCTGTCTTAAAGTACTTGTGTGTCTGTGTACAAAATCATGTAACCTTGGAACTTGTCATTTAAAGCAATCCTCTGATAAAAAACAAAACAAAATATATACTTTTGTGTCCATCTGGGGCAGGAGGGCATCCAGATTATTTTATTACATTCATTACGTTTCTCCTGGTATGTCCCCATGACTCCAATTTGCTAATAGCTTACTTCATGTCTGAAATAAAGCTGGCTCTAAACAAAGACGCCCATTGAGGACGCAGAACTGCAAAACCTCGCAGAGGGCTACGTCTCCAACTCAAACAGCAGAGTCGGTAAAGACAGAGCACATATCTGAACCACTGGAACACAGAGGTAAGAGAAATCTGTGGAGATACATGCGAAGGATTAAACTATAAATTAGTTAATATTAGATTATTTCTGCCAAGAAAAATGTTGCCTGAGTTGATGTAGCAGTAATCTTGTTTGCGTTGGCCATGTTTCTTTTTGGTTTGTGTTACCTTACCTGCTTTTCTTTCATACTCTCTTTAGGTAATAAAGCCACATCTTTACCATGAAGCTACCTTTGGCTCTGGTGTTTGCACTCACCCTCCCCATCATCAGGGCTCAGGTTCCCCACTGGGGCCCGTGTCCAGAGCCTGCTGTTCAACCCGCCTTCAGCCTTAAACAGGTACCAGTGACGGTGCAGACTGTGCAGAATACGCTGAACACATTAGGCGTGAATGTCATGAGATCCTTCTTCTCTCGCACAGTTTGAAAAGGAAAAAGCTGACACCACAAACATTATCAGAGATTTCTGTTTAAATATTTTCATATGTCAAAGATTTGCTGACTGTTTATGATACATTCTTATTAAGTAGCAAAACGTACATGTTTAGTAATTGCTGGCATTTGTGATATAGATCAGAATAGTGTGTGGTGGAAGCAGATAGGAGTGTTTGTCATCATATTTGTCTCTGTATCGTGTGGGCACCAAAAAGTCGAGGCTGGTAGACACATGCATATGGACATAATTAAATACAACTACTACTAATTATAATTACACCACAGTTAAACAAGAATTTATTAATATAAATATTGTTTTCATGTGAAAAAAATATAATTTAATCTATTAAAAGTACTTTTTATTTATATATATATATATATATATTTTTTCAGCATTTCAGCATAATCTTTGTTGTAAGTCAACTCAGTACCCAAAGTATTGTGTAAGTAAAGCTTTTCAGTACCTTTAATAGCATAGAAATGTGCATACATTAGTACAATAACTGAATAAATGAAGACAGACTTTTTCCCAGAGGGGAAACTTGGCAAAACATTGTGCTTAATTACTTCCTCAGCTGGTGTAGAGTAGGTTTTTATAAAACACATACCATATATCAGAGTATGTAGATTTATTCATAGTCTGCACTCACATTGCTCTGAGTTGTCTTTGAACCCGTGCGTCTTTCTGCCCTCACAGTTCATGGGGAGATGGTTTGAAATTGCCAAACTGCCAGCCCAGTTTGAGAAAGGCCGCTGCATTGAAACCAATTTCACTTTGACGACGAGCAACTCCATTCGAGTGGTCAGCTCGGAAATACTGTGAGTCCCATTGAATTTATCTGTGCAAACGTGGAGCCAGGAGGTAATGTCTGCATGTCGTGCAGCCGTTTTAGTCTAACATGAAGTTTGTCTGTGTGGAATAAAACAGAAAAGGAGAGGTGAAGAAAATCGAAGGGATCGGGGTCGTAGAGGATATAAAGAATCCAGCCAAGCTGGGAATAAGTTATTCCTACGGTGAGCAACATCTGGTGACAACACTGAGAATGACTGGCTGTGTTGTGAGTTGTTAAGAATGAAGTGGAAATGTAATGAGTTAATCAGCCTCTATAAACCACATATTAGATATACGACTTACTCTCAGTATGTGTAGCTTCAGGATAAAATACTGTGATACTTTTGTCTCTTCACTCTTACAACTTTTGTCTTGATCACAGTCCTTCCCTACTCCCCTTATTGGATCCTGTCTACTGACTACGTGAACTCGGCCTTGGTGT
Source organism: Simochromis diagramma (assembly GCF_900408965.1). Classification (NCBI taxonomy): domain Eukaryota; kingdom Metazoa; phylum Chordata; class Actinopteri; order Cichliformes; family Cichlidae; genus Simochromis; species Simochromis diagramma. Next base: position 4,295,374 of record NW_024386782.1, read on the forward strand.
ATTCATGCACTGACATCCTCAGGCTCTTCCACGTCGACTTCGCCTGGATCCTGGGGCGAACACGCACCCTGCCAGAATCCACCATCGAGAAAGCCAAAGAGATCTTTGCAAACAACAACATCGACGTGAGCAGGATGATCCCCAGCAGGCAGATGGGCTGTGAAAAAATGCTGTGAGCAGCGACACGGCAACACAAATTCAACACAGCATAATGTTGCTGTCGACAGAAGGGGGTAAATTATCCGAGTGTTTGTTTGCCTCGATGAATCTACGATTAATAATTTACGGTGATTGTTTCCAGCAGGATAAACTCAACTAGTTTCTCTGTTTTCTCCAGTTTTTACTTTGCACAACACTGACTGTGACAGTACAAGTTGAGAGGAATACTTTCCGTGTTAAGAGAAATGTTGTATTCGCTGCGAGCAGATGATTCTGAGTAATCTGAACACAAACTCAAAACATGAAGGATCTAATTAGTGTCAAAAAAAGTTAGTAAATCTCATTTCATGTGATCTTTACTGTGTTTTTAATGAAATCGTCAGCGTGCTGCACTGAAGCCTTCAATACACACAGGAACTGATTTGAAAGTTGAAAGGTGTCTTGCTTTATCTGTAAAACGACGACAACTAAAGGTTACGTATTTAAAATAGCGTCGATGTTTGAAGTTTACCATCTGTTTATGCTTTCTAAGTGTTTTAACATGTTCTGTATAAGCGTGCTGAAAGGCATTTTCAACTAAAAGCAGCAATAAAACCGCTATTATTTAGTAAAACATGAAATTCATTTCAATTCAATAAACCTTCAAAATGTCCAAGTTTTAAAGATTCCTATTGGCAGACATTGGAGGGTTTTTTTCAGGCTAAACATGAGAATAAAGGCCTGGGAATTCAAAGTATTTGCACCAAGATGTTCTTAAAAGTTTTAAACCCTGGTGATTCAGGTGACCTTGAAAGGAGTTAAAGTATCTTCACAACATAAAACACCACACTGCCTTACTTGAATGTTTTGTTTGTGCGTTCCACTGAGGTGGATTTTGCACTCTGAAAGGAAAAAGGTATTAGCTCTAACTAAAAAAGTAACACACTTAAAAAAAAATTAAGAGTAATTTGACCTTGGGAAGGTCGCATGAACATGTTCACAAATGTAAAAATCCCCCACCACATCCAGGTGTCCATTAAAAAGACTGAAGACTGTTGATTTTTTGTGTGTTTGTCCTCATTTATCTTGGGTTTTGTGTGTTTCACTGAGGTGAGTTTTGCCCTCTTAAAAGAGATTCTAGCGAACTGAAAGGTAGGTAGAGTTTTTTGAAGTCAATACAAAATATAAAACGATTAATGATGTAATAGAAGGTGACCGATGTCTCGATCTGTAGCTGGTGTTAAATATAATAAACAGGAGCAGGACACCTATCAATATACCTTATGTATGTACATATATATATATATATGTATATATGTATATATTAGGGGTGCAACGATACACAAAATTCACGGTTCGGTTCGGTTCGATACTTTGGTGTCACGGTTCGATATTTTTTCGATACAAAAAAAATGTTCATGCCTTTTTAATTTGTCATTTATTAAAATTATAAATATATATTTTAACTCAAAAGTACAGTTTTTAAATTTAACCCTAACCCTTGTGCGTGTTTTTTATTTTGACAGCGAATGCGCACCTGCGGACCACTTATGTGCAGCCCTGGTTATTTAGCTCGTTATATTGCAGCCACAGAAATTATTTTGTCCATGAAACCATAAAGCTGCACTTTCTTTTTGCCTTATAGTCTGATTTGTCATAACTTCTCCGTTTTGTGGTAAGCTTTTCTTTGGCTGTCACTTCTTCACCCTGACCTGTCTTATTTGGCTCAGCAGAACTAAAATATATATCTGTCTGTGAAGGTTCTCAGTCATCCAGGTCATCTTAGTCAAATATAAATCCTGCTGCTTTTACACACACACACATAACGCTCAGCGATTCTCTGCGCGATCAACCTCTCACATGTTTAAGCTTGCTGCGGGAGATTTCACTTGTCATGTTTGCATAGTAAGCTAACGATTAATAAGACGATGTCAGAGGAATTGGTGCGCAAATTATCATCACTCACAGATCAGTGCTGTCGCTCTCTATACACAGTTCGCACGATTGCAAAGGGAAAGCAAAAAAACAAGCGCAAATTCAAACGCGATTTCAATATGTCACATATTGACAGTGGCTCACCGATGCCAATGACATAATTACCCAGCTACATTTCTGAAAGAATGCAAAAGCATTGACATATATTTTTCTTCCTACAATAGCCCGACGGGCAGGGAAGAGATAGATTTTGGTAGCCCGACTGAAAAAAATCGCTAGCCCCAGGACGTCGGGCTAGCGATATTGCGAGCCCTGTATCTTATTGAGGAATCACTCATCTTTGGAAAAGAGAGTTTATTACAGAGAAATGTCTCTTTCCAAAATAAAAGCTATACTATCCGCTTCTTCTGGGCTAGATTCTCAGCAGCATAAGGAGAGTCATGTGCTAACAGCTGTCTAAATGACTCGGCTAAAGTTAGTAGCATGCTTGTTGTTTTTGTCTTTGCACTAGGATGATGTCGGCGTAAATGTGCAGTCATATTCGTTGTGTTCCCACTAGTGCTTTCAGGTTAATCTTGTTGAAATGACCTTAACACCACAACACGGCAAATCTCCGTTAACGAGCTACCGCCGATCGCCCCGTGCATGGGGCTAGACGGCCAACACGTTAACGAGCTAACTGCGCTAACACACTAGTTCCCACCCATGTAATTGAGCATTGCATGGCACATCCAACATACTGTTTTACTTTAGTCCATGACTCGCTTACCTTCAGGGTCATACGTCACATGAAAACCAAAATAATTCCAAACGCCAGATCTGAATGAGGGTGGGAGAGGTGCCCTACGCTCTTCCTTCTGACTATGCTGTCTGTGTTGAGCGCTCAGTGGATCTGCGCTCGACAGTGCAGCCTAGGTGGAGTAGTCGAACACAGATTCACTGAGCGCTCAACACAGACAGCATCGTCAGAAGGAAAATTGATAAAATAAATTACAAATGTTGTATTGTTCGATACATATGCGTACCGAACCGAAAGCACTGTATCGAACGGTTCAATATCGATACGAATATCATTGCACCCCTAGTATATATATATGTACATATATATATATATATGTATATATGTAAAAAAAACACCCAGCACGCCCCTGCGGGCAGTTTATCCTTCAAGCTCGGGTCCTCTACCAGAGGCCTGGGAGCTTGAGGGTCCTGCGCAGTATCTTAGCTGTTCCCAGGACTGCGCTCTTCTGGACAGAGATCTCCGATGTTATTCCCGGGATCTGCTGGAGCCACTCGCCTAGCTTGGGAGTCACCGCACCTAGTGCTCCGATTACCACGGGGACCACCGTTACCTTCATCCTCCACATCCTCTCGAGCTCTTCTCTGAGCCCTTGGTATTTCTCCAGCTTCTCGTGTTCCTTCTTCCTGATATTGCTGTCATTCGGAACCGCTACATCGATCACTACGGCCGTCTTCTTCTGTTTGTCTACCACCACTATGTCCGGTTGGTTAGCCACCACCATCTTGTCCGTCTGTATCTGGAAGTCCCACAGGATCTTAGCTCGGTCATTCTCCACCACCCTTGGGGGCATCTCCCATTTTGACCTCGGGACTTCCAGGTTATACTCGGCACAGATGTTCCTGTACACTATGCCGGCCACCTGGTTATGGCGTTCCATGTATGCCTTGCCTGCTAGCTTCTTGCACCCTGCTGTTATGTGCTGGATTGTCTCTGGGGCATCTTTACACAGCCTGCACCTGGGGTCTTGCCTGGTTGTGATTAGACCCCAGCCTCTATGGCTCTTGTACTCAGAGCTTGTTGCTTGTGCTGCCAGGATTAGTGCCTCTGTGCTGTCTTTCAGTCCAGCTTTGTCCAGCCACTGGTAGGATTTCTGGATATCAGCCACCTCCTCTATCTGCCGGTGGTACATACCGTGCAGGGGCCTGTCCTTCCATGATGGTTCCTCGTCTCCCTCCTCTTTCTTGGGTTTCTGCTGCCTGAGGTATTCACTGAGCACTCGGTCAGTTGGGGCCATACTTCCCAATGTATTCTTGGATGTTCATTGTCTCATCCTGACTGTGGGTGCTGACACTCACCAGTTCCCCGGCCCCATTCCTTCCGCTTAGCGTACAGCCTCAGTGTGCTGGACTTGGGGTGAAACCCTCCATGCATGGTAAGGAGCGTTCTTGTCTTTGTCAGGGCTAGCTCCTCCTTTGGCCTATGATATCGATCTATATCTTGGCATAATATAGATATCATATATATATATATATATATATATATATATATATATATAAATATATATTATATATATATATATATATATATATATATATTATATATATGTACATATATATACATATACATATATATATATATATATATATATATATGTATATATATGTATATATATATATATATATATATATATATATATATATATATATGTATATGTATATATATATATATATATATATATATATGTATGTATATGTATGTGTATATATATATAAGACATAATTTGAAATACATGGATATTTTTACCACTCTATTTTCCGCACTATAAGGCGCTCTTAAAAAATCCTTTAATTATCTCAAAAATCAACAGTGCGCCTTATAATCCGGTGCGTCCTTATGTATGAACTCTGGTTGTGCTTACTGATCTTGAAGCAATTTTATGCGGTACACAGTGCTCGAAAAGTATTTTAGTAGGACTTTGGTAAGCTATGAAGCTGCACTGCTTGATGGATTGTCAGAGCACTAAGGCTACCGTAGTCAAGAGCCTCGCGGAGTAATCCAGGTCCAAAGGTCCCAAAGTCAAACAAACACTGTGGCATCACTGAGAGTTAAAAACTGTCTAAATTCTTTCATCTTTAATAAAATGATCAGGGTTGCTGCTTTACCAGGTGCAACAATTAAGTTTAACATCCAGGCATCCATGAAAACAGAATTGATTAAATTTAATGTATTTTAGAAGTTAGTAGAAAGTTGGCTCAGAGAGATTTCTTGTGCTTGTGCTGGAATTAAAACGGTCTGCATCAGACCAGCGTGGTTTACCCTGCTGTGTCTGTGAGTTCAAAGGGTCTTACTTTCTTAAGTGTAGTGAAGGACCGAAGGTTTTACATTGTAGTGCAAGTCCTTTAAATGAATACTGCTTTATTTCTGTACAGAACTTTTTCATTTCGTTGCAACAAATATACAATGTGTGCAAGATCCAACTGATCCACAGACTCTTTCAGTTACCATAGGAACATGCTATCACATGCTACAACAATTTAACTTCACTGGGCTTGGGGAGGCACATGTACTCCACCACGCAAAGGCTGGATTCAAATTTAGCTTTTTTTTTTTGAGGTCTAATCTACATTTGGGGAATAATTATTGCTCACTTACAAAGAAATGAATAGTCTCTAAATTTTATGGTTTATTCATTTTTTATGGAGGCAACAAAAATCCAGAATAAAAACATTACATTAAAATCATAAATTGATTTGGGCATCATTGAGTGAAATAAGTACTGGATCCCCAACCATCCACCCATAGATTACAGGTGATTACAATCAAGCAATCAGTCAATCAGTTACAGATACTTGCTTTATGTATAAAGTACACTTAACATAATCAGTTTCTTTGACCTCTCCACCATCATGGGCTATCAAAGAGCCATCAAAGGATGTCAGGATTAGAAGTTAGCAGGAAGTTAGCTCGCTAGTTTCCACCTAAACATGATATAGCATGTTCTGACTGAGAGATTTCTGAAAAAATTAAAACGTACAGCTCTGCCATCTCTACTAACATAAATGAAGACAGAAAACTAAACAGCAGTGACGTTTGTAGGGTTACTGAAGTTGGACTAGCTGGTATATAATGATGTGCTATGTGATTGCTAGCGACACAGCTATGTTAGCATAACATAAACACAGTGAAGCTGGAGGATGAACGCTAACATTTTTCACTCGATAAAAGTTAACGTGAGGGTTCCTGATGGTTAGGGACAAATGCAATTGCATGTCGGGATGCTGGAAATGGACCAAAGTTAAGTCAGGAGAATAACTGAGATCATCCACCCACAATATGAGGTTAGTCATTAATATACTGCAACAACATGGAAATAGAGCAGCTGCGAGAGAATTCAACATTAATGAATCAATGGTACGGAAGTGGAGGAAGCAAGAAGAATGAGTTGAGTAAAATTTGACGTATTTGACTGTTTTGTTTCCCTTAGTGCGCCTTATAATCTGGTGTGCATTATGTATGAAAACAGACCCGTTGATCGACAGTGTGCCTTATGGTCTGAAAAATATGGTAATAATTATTGACAATAAGGGTGGGGCAGAGGTAAATTTTAAATAAGAAATATGGAATAAAAAACAAAAAACAAAATACAAGATAAAAGATAAAGAAAATACGAACTACAAAGTCCTTAATCATACCCCAAATCTCAAGACCCAGGATCCAAGTGAGGATGACTTTACTCCATAAACATTCATGAAAAGGATTATTCTTGCCTAGAGGCACTCACATGGATATGTAAATACTGCGGATTAGTGCAGTTTTTTCAAGCCAGCTTCGAGACTTGAAAAAAACTGCCTGAAGCATGTATGTGTACTTACTGCACTCTACTGCAGCATTTCAGTTCAATTCAATTTTATTTATACAGCACCAAAGCAGTTGCCCCGAGGTGCTTTATTTTGTTAGGTAAAGACCCTACAGTAACACAAAGAAAACAGAGAAAACCCAAGTGACTATGACTCTCTTTGAGCAAGTGCTGTGGCGACAGTGGGAAGGAAAAACTCCCTTTTAACAGGAAGAAACCTTCAGCAGGATCAGGCTCAGGGAGGGGCGGCCATCTGCTTCGACCGGTTGGAGGTGCCGTGAGGAAGACGGGACAAAAGACTTGCTGTGGAAGAAAAGCAGAGATTAATAATGAGTAATAAATAAATACATAATGGGTGGTAAGCAGTAATCCTGCAGAATGGGGTGATATGGTACTATAAGGTCATTAAGATAAGACAGGCTTGATTATTCAAGACCTCATATGCTCTTTTCTGTCTCTCTTTTTATTATTGTCATGTTTTTTTTCCATGCAGGCACGATTTACCCACTAAACCACTGAAAACTCCAAGAAACTTTTTTTTTTAAACAGGAGAACATTTTATTTTTTTGCTTGAACTATATCCATGATCTTAGCACCAAGACTGTGGAAATCCCATCCTGTAAAAGATTTCTTATTGCTTCTTTGCAATTAAAAACTAAAGCGAGACTACCTGCCGAAAAGTGTGCTAGTCAGCTTCAACGTCAACTACAGTAATTCTACACATGCACAGATGCATGTGGACAATTACTGTAGGCTCTTTACCTCACAATGTAAAATTCTTTGAGGCAACTGTTGGATTGAATTGATGCTAAATAATAATAAAACCAAGTTGAATTGAAAAATGGAAACAAACAAATTAGACTGTGATTCATAATCTTAACAGACATGTTGTCTAATCTTCATTATCAAGGTTTTGTGATGACAAGGCTTCGGGATGTAGTGTTAAGTAGCTTTTAAAGTGTTGGTAAGTTAAGCACATCGTGCAGCACTCAAGCCGAGGAAGGAGGAAAACCTACGTGGTCTTCACAGGACAGTAATAAATATTAAACTACCCAACGGAAAATAAAGTGCCATAAACAGTGATTGTTTCTGTTTTACGGTTGCCTTTCTGTAAAAGTCACTGATGACACATTTAAACATTTCTCACATTTAGAGCTGACTGCACATGTTGCGGCCTGCATTCAGAAATTATTGTTGAATCTTGTGTTATTTTGAGTAAACCATTTCTATTTATAGCAGTTGGATCCTTAACGACACTCTGGAGAACTTTTGTCTGCTCTCGGTTTGTTCCCACTCTCTCTGTGTTCCTCTTTTCTGTTTCCCCCCCGCCCATCACCCCCAACCAATCGAGGCAGATGGCACTCCTCCCTGATCCTGGTTCTGCCAAAGGACTTTTCCTGTTATAGAGGACTGTGTGATGGTTGGGCTCCTCTAATACTGTACAATCATCTCAAGCACCTTGAGATGATTGTACTGTACTTCCAAGAAGCTGTTTGATAAACCTTTGATATAATTTTAAAACTGAAACGCATCCACACTGAATGTGGCTCAATGTGGCTCACCTGTGGTCTTTAAGCTCCTGAGTTTAATGTCCTTGTCTCTCCACTTTACAATGTTCTCGCCGTGGCTGAGGAGCGGCTCAATCCTCAGATCCATTTCCCTGTCCTTGATGAGCTGGTCCATTCTTTCTGGAATCCCTCATTGAAAAACTCACAACCTCTGCTTGCCCACCCAGCAACCCATGACCTCAGCTGCAGTCACAAAGCAAACAACTGGCCCTCCCACAGCCTCCCCCCCGCGCATAGTGAGTAAGCTCTCTCTTATTCTCTGCAAGCTCACCTTTGGACTTTGTCTGCAGAATATCTGCGAACCAACTTACCTGGATTAACCTACCTCTCGCCCAGTGACTCGTCTCTCTGCCGCCTGCTCTGTCTGTCTGAGCCCTCCTCGCAGACATCTGCTCCTGAGTTAATAAACCAGCTGTACTGTGAAGCACTCTCTCCTGGGTCTTGCTTAAGAGACTGCCTTTTAATATTGCTACTTTCACATTTCACATGATCATTTATCACAAATAACTTCTACCATTCTGTTTTTTTCTTATAGTCTCTCAGTCTTTTGCTTGAGCCACACTGAGCATCTCAGGGAAAACAATATTCAGCTATTTCAGTTTCTTCAGTTGGATTTTCTCCTGCTTTTTGGGCTTAGGATTGGAGGCTACAAGTCAATGTGTTTTTCCTAGAGTACATATAGAAATAGGTGTGTGGTTTTATGAAGATTGCAGGCACCCGACACAACCTGTGGATTCAGAATCATTTTAAATCATTAGCATGCAAATTTATGATGTACAGCGTAGAATAGCGCTATAAAAGACAGGTAAGAACAAAACAGGCCCATGTGCACGTTTAAGGAATTAAATTGTGATTTTTAGTGTTCATGCTGTGGAAGTCAGTTGCCTCTGTGTACTATTATTTCTTCCACTTTGATTAAATATCAGAAAATCTGTTTTGGTTTCAATGCTCAGTTTATTTTCCCACACCAGTTCACTTATTTTTTTGAGCAGGGTAAGAACAGGCTGTGTTAGTATAAGCCCAACAAGGGCTGAAAACAATGACCATAAACTCTCTGTGAAGCATGCTCTATACTGGAACTATGTTAAACGGCAGTGTCCCTTTTTAAATAAATAGGAAATAGTTAATGAGGCCTAGTGTGTTTGTGTCACATGGAAAATTTCAGTGTAAGTTATCCAAATGTTGCCTTAGAAAATCATGAAAATAGCAAAAATAGCATAGGGATGAGCAAAACTGAATTTAATTCAATTTGATTCATTTCTGTAAATATCTACCTTTTTTATTTTAAGTAAAAAAGTGCTTGATGTGCTGACCTGACATGAGCTTTTTTTTTTTTTTTTGCCTGTCCCATTTGGTTCTTTAGCCATCAGAATTGTTGTCTGAAGACCAACAAGGATACCCAGTGGATTTACTTTGCCAAATGGATCATCGTGGCATTGCCGTATTGGTCCATTTGATCGACCTTTGTTTTTATTATTTATTATATTTAATTTTCAGATGTTACAGACAGGACAGACATGAGTGAGGGATAGGAAAGGGAGAAAGAAAGAGGAAGGAAAAGAAAAACAGAAGGGGAGAGGGACAGTGAGAAAGGGGGGGAGAAAAAAAAATCTCCTGGATCACCTGTTGAGAGAAGAAGAATAGAAAACAAGCAAAAAAAACAAAAAAAACAAAGCAACATACTAAACACAACACCATCGCATTAATCTAGCTAAGTGTAAACAGCAGTAAATACTAAATATTCAATGTTGTTGTGCAGCACGCAGGACAGACAGCGCACAATGTGCTTTGAAGTAGCAGCCAAGAAAGGTGTAATTTAAGTCTACGAGCAGTGAACACCCGTGTGCATACCTGTGTGGATCAGCGTGCTTGTATTCAAATGGTTTCCACATGTAATGGTCTGCAAGAGGATGTAGCGAGCCATAGCCCCGTCCCCCAGGGCATGAAGCAGGCATGGAGGAGATCCAGGCCCCAGACATCCAGAGGCCTCAGAGTGCGAGAGCCCAAGGAGGACCACCGGAGGGGCATCCGTGCCACCCTCATGGGAAGGGCTGAGGATCCCCAGACGAGGCGTCGCCCAGTAGCCACCGAGCAGAAGCTAGAGGGGGCTGCACCGGCGTGCCCGCCGGCTCTGCCGGCAGCCAGCCGTGCCAGAGTGAACCAAGCCGCAGGCCCAGAGGCCGGAGGCCCGAGGGCCCCCCGCACCCCGGAGGAGGCCTGACCGAGCAACAGGCGCCAGGCCCCGCCAGGTAGCCACCGGGAGTGAGCTGGTACATACCTGAGTGCCCAGCCCCGTACACCAAGAACCACCAATGCACCGACCCCTGAGGGCATCAGTCACCGGCAGGGAGTGTGGTGAGGGGAGATAGGCCTTGGAGGGCCTGGGAGTTCCCAGAGAGGTGGAGTCTAAGACCCAACCTGACATATAGACACAGACACACAGGCACACACAGACACAAACATGCATTCCCACCCTCATGCACACATATACAAACACTCAGCACTCACCCAACGTAAGGATTGACATAAATGGACATGTACACACAATCACACTCCCCAAACATACTATATACCCTCGGTCCAGGTACCCTCGCCCCCAGAGGGGGAAACAGAACCCAGACCCAAGAGATGTTACCCTTCCCCCCGGGGTGGAGGCAAGCAGACCGTCCCAGGCTCCGCAGCAGCAGGGAGGCCAATTGGACAGCCAACATCTCCTCCCAGCCCCCCCGCCCCAATGGCTAGCAGAGAACGGGGGTGTGTGAAGACCCCATACCTCCCTCCTCCCACTTATGTGTAGTGTTGCTGCGTGTTGTTCTAAAGTGCATTTAAAACAAGGGAGAGCATGGTGCTGCTGCCAGAGAGCAGCAGGTGTTAGCACGGCCCCTCCCGAGAACCCTCAATGTCTACATGGATTTAAAATTGAGAGGTGGGCACCAGCGCCAGAGGTAGGTTTGAGTACACAGACCGTCCACTGGACGCCGTTAACGTGCCCACCCTCAAGGCCCTATATATATGTGTGTGTTATGAGAGTGTAAGTAATGTGGATGTCTAAGTTGTGAGATAAAATTGAGGCACAGGTGGCCAGAAGGGGACAGGGGTGGGGGGGTGGGGGAATGTCTCCCCTGCACCCTTGTGACACACCCGCACCCCAAGGCCCTACCTGTGTGGGTGAGTGTGGTGGAGCGGGAAGAGGGAGGTAGCCGGGGATGGGGAGGAAAAGGAGGGAGGGGAGGATGCCCCTCCCTAGGGCCAGCTCCCCCGCTGACCCCAGTAGGCACCCCCGTCCTCTGGTACCCACCAAGGCAAAGGAGCCCAGGTCCATCCAGACCGGGGCCTACGGTAGCACTGCCAAGCCCCACAGGACCCGGGGCAGCCCACCCTACCCCACCGCAGAGGAAACTGTACCCACCCCAACATTCAATCGTCTCCCAGACTACACAAGACAACAGACACCCAGGTTAAGTTTATTCTCCACCTCTCCTATGTCTCTTCCCCACCTGCAGAGTGGACTCCTGCAAGGATGCAACAACCTCCCCGCCAGTTGAAGAGCCCCCCAGTTAGGCCGATGCACAAGAGGCCCCCTGCGCCAGGGCTGAGCCCCCGTGCACCCACCCGCTCACAACCTCGGTGACACACCGACGAGGACCGAAGCCCCCAAGGCCCAGCCAGAGCCCCAGCACGGAGGCGAGGCACCCCCGAACCCCAAACCCCCACGCCTGCCCCGGATCCACTCAGGGGCAGCCAGGCCACCAGGCCAGTAACCTACGTCCACCAGTACAGACCATCCTCCAGCCCCGCTGCACGCAGCCACAAGGAGAACAACCTCTAAGAGCGACCAGAGCCACTAACCAGGTTATGAACACAACCCCCGGGTTAAGCCCTCCAGGGATAACGTCTCTAGGGGTCCTCCAGGCGCCCTAAGCCCGTCCCAACTCCATATCAACCACAGTAGCTAAGGCGGGACCAAACCACGACCCCCTACCCCCGCTAGGTGATGGAGCCGATCAAAGGAGCCCAGAGGGATTGATCTAATGTGGTGGCAGAGGCTATATCGAGACTAATGTGATCTATTAGAAGGTTTCTATATTGGCTAGAATTAAGATTATTTTTATTTTTCCAGTTCATGAGGACCGTTTTCTTGGCGATGCATAGGGCAGTAAAAACCATGTGGACTGTATTAGTTTCTGTAGTGACCTCATCCAATTTTCCCAACAAGCATACTAAAGGGGAGGTTGGAATTTTACATTTCAGACACTTTGATAAATCTTCACATATCTCGTGCCAAAACTTCTGCACTGGTGGACAGAACCAAAGAGCATGGATGTAATTGTCTGGTGTATTGCCTTGACAGTGTGAGCAGTTGTTGGAAGATGTAAAGCCCATCTTGAACATCCGATGACCTGTATAGTGCGCTCTATGTAGTATTTTGTATTGTATTAATTGCAGACTGGGATTTTGGGACCTGACATGAGCTTAATATAACTGAAATGTTCCCCTGTGGGGAAGAATTAGAAGAATTATGCAGAGGGTCCATGAGAGCCTGAGCGCTGCAGAAAATGAAGATCATAACCAGATTTCTGTGGTAACCTTCTACCATTTGAATACATTTAATGCAACAGATTATAGCACCAAGGAGACAATAGAATTAAAACATAATCTGCAAAGCTTTTTGTAATTGTTACTACACCATTTACCCCATTGTCAGATTTACAGATTTACAAACCCTGAAGCCCATTTTAGTTAAAAAAAAATCTGAGGAGAAAACTGCAGAAGGTCAAAACTGAGAGAGAAAGATGTGTTTATAAATTTCCCCGTGGTCTCATTCTCAGTGCTTGAAGTGCTTCCTCACAAAATATACATTTCCTCCTCTGTCATGCTTATGTGGTCAGACACTGCAGCGGCTTTCATTTGAATCGCTGCAGTAACATCATGCACACACTTAAAAGCTTGAGAAGAACATAGAAATATTTGACTTCAGAGTGAAAGAGAGAACAAAAATGCTGTTAAATGTGAAAAGTGTCGCACAGGCATGTCAGAGAATTTGTAAAGGGCACCCTTTTCAAAGGTGAAGAGCCTCCTTTGACAAGGCGTTGCTGCTTCTTCCTGAACCAGGGTCGAAGGAAACCTCATGAGATTAGCAGTGATGTGCAAAAGAAGTAAGAAAGTTTTCTACTGAACAGTAGCAGAGATTCTGTTTTTTATTTTAATCATTAAAAATTAGAAGAATTGAAGAAGTTGTTGGCTGTTTTCTTCGTCTTATAACTGAGGAAATAAAGACATTAAAATGAGTATTCCCTGTTGTTAAAGATCAGGGACTTATGTTGAAAGAGGGGGTTTCTTTCTCCTGCCTGTGCGAGGAGGACATCTACATTTTTGATACCATGAATCAAACTACGCAGTCACTGTCATTCTTTTTCCTGTGTTTGTGCTGTGTCTCGATAACTAATAGGTCCTGACAGAGGCCTCTGGCTCCCTCGGTCTTTTGCTCAATATACATTAAAGACTGAGTCAAAGTGGAAACTAAGAAAATAAAGATGAGACAAGGTACAGGGAGGGACAGCAGTGTGTTGCATTAGTTTCAAGCTCTTTATTACAGTCATTCGGCTGTGAAGAGTGAAAGAACAACACTTGTGCAGCCCTTAAAGAACGAAGGACATGAGACGACCTCTGCCCACAGCACGAGATGAACCCTCTTGTCACCCTTGATCCATTCTGATTCAGTTCCAGCCTTCAACTTAAAAAGCTAAAAAAGCTGTTCTGCCAAACAATATCAGAGCCAGAAAGAAAAAAAGAGCTGTACTTACAAAACTTGGAAATTAATTTGGAAGACGTGGCAGCCAAAAAGTTTGGTTCTGTCACTCGAACTAGTAGAGCTGAAGCTTAGCAGACTGAAAACCGATATGCAGGTGTTAATCAAACACCTGCATCTTTAATGGTATCTAAACAGATGTTAGCCAATAAATACATCAATAATCACTCCCTGTACTGAAGGGGAATTTAACTACAGATAATAAAAACTATTAAAAATGCTGTGAATTTGGACTGTACAGCAGAAATCCGTTTTGGAGCAAGTCTCAAGTGGCCACTCCAGGAACTGCAGTACCTGCAATATTAGATGGATACAGATCTCGTTCAGACCACGATTGAGACCATTGCCTCCATTTTTAGTAATGCGCAAACAGATGAACTAAATGGCTAAGGCAGGATTTGCAGGGATGCAATTTACACTCTCACTTCTTATTCAGTTTCACATTGGGGTCACACTTTGCCAAATTTAGTTGTAGGCCTGTTGCTTTACTTTGCTCATGCTAAAAGTTGACAGAAATTAATTTTTAGAAGCATCAAATTGTGTTTAGTCAAATGCTCTAGTGCGACCATTGTGCCAACATTGTCTGGGAGTTGGCTGCCTGTGCACTGTGGCATCAAAATGTAGCTGCTGGTCACTGTGGCTAATTATCAGCCAGCTGTGTGTGAACAGGCAGCTAGCTTGGCTAATGCTAACTACTAATCAAAGCTTTGTGATGACTGCTTAATGCTGATGATCGATGAACAATCCATCCCTGTGAGTCCTAATAAAGTTAGAAAAGCAACTGTTTTCATTGAAACTCTGTGCTGTACTGAGTGTGATAAAACTAAAGAAATCCAGCAACAACATTCAGCAAAGCTTGTTAGTTTGCTCCTCATCACATATAAAAGAAACCAAAGGAAAGGACTGTGCTGGCAGATTTTTACCACGGTAGAATTATAAAGACAACATTAGCTAAACACTTTGCTAGCGTTAGCGGCTGCCCAGCTGGTGAGCTGCTGGCTGACTTTGTGCCTCTGAGCTGCATGTTTGCTGTCTGGCAGGCTGGGGGAACCACAGGACTGCTGATGGACCTGGCTGCCAATAAAGAGGCAGTTCATGCTTCCAGTGGGGTTTTGTGTACACACACACACACACACACACACACACACACACACACACACACACACACACACACACGCACGTACACACACAAATCTTTGCTTATATTGGAATCAAAAGATAAAATGATGCACTCTGTTCCTGGTGGACTGCAGGGTATGAATCATCTCCTCCTGGCCAGTGAGATGTGTGGTTGACAAACTGAATTCATACCACCAGATACTGAGGAGGTCTTTTGCCCTTCATGCTGTACTATGATATCAGTCAAAGAACTGGAAATATGCATAGTTTAAGTTTGATTTATTTGTTATATCGAGCATCCACCCATTTATAGAATTCTAAAACATGGATATTTCACAACACTGTTCCAGTCGCACATGTTGTGGGTGGAAGGAACAGACTACAGTTTATCAATATTAAATGTTTTTTCATCTCCTGTCTCCCAACCAACTCGCTCATTTAAATGGTTCATATGTCAACAGTTAGCTGTGTCTTTGCGCATCACCCATACAACATTTACAAAATCAATATGCTGTTTTTATTCTTCTAGATAAAGTACTGTGCAACTCCCAGAGCATGAGGAAGAGGACAATAGAAAACAAAGAACTTATTTTCTGTATCAGACAGTGCAGCAAACAAATCTGCTTTTAATGTGCACTTCAATATTAAGTGGTAAAATAACACAATATGAAATAAATGAAATGCAGACTGGTTCTTCTCTGTACCAGAAACTACATTTTTGTTAGTGGCTAAGGGAAGATTCACAGAAAGGCACGTCAGGCTTCAGCGTCACACAGACCTTGATGCTTTACTTTTCCCAGCCATTCTGTTGTTGATTTGCTGGTCTGATCGGGATCATTGTCCTGTTGCATGACATAATTTCAGCCAAGCTTTGGCTGTCAGACAGATGGCCTCACATTTGACTCTGGAATCCTTTGGTTTACAGAGGAGTTTATGGTCGACTCAATGACTGTAAGGTGCCGAGGCCCCACGGCTGCAAAACAAGCCTGAATAATCACCCCTCCACCCCAGACAGTTGGTGGTTATCCTGATATACTGTGTTTGGCTTTTGCTAAATGTGGTGCTGTGCATTATGGCCAAACATCTCCATTCTGGCCTCATCTGTATAAAGGAACTTACTCAGATGCAGCTTTGCAAATCAAAGCTGTGCTGCTGTCTTCTTTCTCCTGACCACCTGTCCAAACAAATCATACTTTTTTATTCTTTTTCTAATGGTACTGTACCGAACTTTAACCTGCTAAATGAGACCTATAGACTCTAAGATGTAGCTCTTGAATTTTGTGCAGTTTTTCTGATTAGTGCATGGTCTGATCTTACGGAGAATTTGTTAGGGTGAACCTCTGATTACAGTATTGATTATCCAAAACGGTTTAATTAGTCTGGAGTTCTGGAAAATATATATTAGATAACTTTCTAGTGTAACGATTCCCAGAAAACTGTTTGCATTTGCCAGTCATGTAATTTAAAGAGAACTGAGGGGGAGCACGTCAGTCAGGGCCGACTGAATCTGGCAGCGCATGATGTTCGTTCACCTCTGGGCATCAAGAGTGCTGCTTGTTCCACGGCAGGAAATCTCTTCACTGGCCTCAAAACATTCCTTGTCCCCCGCCTTCCCCTTTTACAAACTGTGTCTTATAATTTAACGTGAACTCTGTCCCGGGGCGCTGCTACATCAAACAGCCACGACTTCGTGCCATATGCGACACAGATTCCACGCAGACTTCACAGCAGGAGCTCTGTGGATGTGCTTTGCATGAGGCTCATTTCGTGTGGCGGTCTTTATTCCCCTCTCATAGAGACGTGTTCCACTTAACTGTCTCCAGGCCCATTGAAGCAGCTCCCAATCCGCAGCCTACATTTATAAAGGGATTTTAAATGTTCATTAATTTGAACAATCAGTGTCACACTGGCTCCATTCTTTCACATTCATAGAAATAAAACTGCTTTGACAGTTTGTGCTAATTTGCCAGGAAATATCCAGGCTACAGGAGCTCCGTGGAAAAATAACTCAATTGTGCTGTAGTTGTATGAGTCTGGCTGTAAAGCTTTAAAGTTGTTGTTGTTTTTTTCAAGAAGCTTTTATTTATTTGAGTAATTTAAAAAACAGCAGTATCAAAGATTTCTTTGAGGAAAAGAAATCTAGTTTGACAGCAACGTTCTCGCATGTTTAATCCTGCACGATTAAATTGTGTTGGCAACTTTAAAATTGAATTAGACAGGTTGGAGAAATGAATAGAATTTTGTTGTTGCCGCTCGTGTTAATCCGTTAAGAAAAAGGTTGATACAGTCTGACAGTGTACAGCTGCTTTTGCCTGTGGCTGTTTTCATGGTTTGGGTGATTCCCTTTAGTTCCAGTTAAGGTGAAAAGTTTGCAGAGCTATTTTGCATAATATAGCGTATGAAGTTATTTTGAAAAAGGAAAAGACTCAAGATATAGTAGTAAAATTTGTCTACATATCTTTGGGCAAGTATTGCAACTGGTGCATTGGCCATGGGAAAACATTGTCATCTGTCTCTTGTTGTAGGCCATGTGTTTTGTCTATATTATGATGGCTGTGATTTAGCTTAAAACTGCTTTCCATCTTATTCCAAGATTTCAGTGTTTGTGTCTGTTTGATGAGATGCTTGAAAACAGCAAATTGTTCAGGTCTGTGTTGACAAAACACAATGCCTCAAAAACTCAGGTAATCAAACTTTCTTTATCTTTAAGTCAGAAAAAAGGCCAAAAAAGGTAGTAAATCTGTGGTATTCTTATTTTTGCATCAGAAAAATTCACTATCATGAATGGTAGGAACCAAATGTAAGACTCTCAAGGCAGAAATTAAAAAAGAAGAAACTCAGTCCATCAAAAATCTAAACGCAGAAATTGAAGAGCAGAATTAAAAAGTGTCTCTGAGCATTCAAGACAAAATAAACAGAGAATAAAGAGAGACACACGAAGGCAATCAAGGCAGCGTGGACACACCTGAGCAACAAGACACAGCGCAACCAAATCTGATAATGAGACACAGCAAAGTAAACGCAAGGCACATGAGACAAAACACAACGATGTACAAAAGGTAGGAACATAAAAGAGAAACACATAACACAACAATGAAGACTACTCAAGAAGATACAAGCAGCAATGAGGAAATGTGGAATAAGCTAACGCACAGATTTATAAATACAAGCTGTGACTCCATAAGTCCAAATTTCAGGTTACTAACTCAACATTTTTAAGTCAGGTGTCTCAGAATTTCAACTTACACAAACTTCTGGGAAAAGATCTTGAAATCTCAAGATAATAACCCTAAACTTTGATTCAGTGATAAAAAAGAAAAATGCACAAAAGTAGAAAGAATTAAAAACTAAGAGTTCCAAAGACTAAACACGGCATGATAGTGAATCTGATACAAAATGCAAAGGCACTGAAAAACCCAGGAATATTAAAGAAAAACATCAACTAGAGACAAACTAAACAGAGGCAGAGGAAAACATGAACCTAATACCATTTGAGACTCATTAAGTAATGAAAGCCTGGACTATAAACTGAAGACTCTAAACAACTAAAATCAAAGATAATAACCAAATAAACTGTGATTTATAAATATAAACCTAAAAGCCCCCAAACACAGGACCAGGACACAAACAAAACATATAAGCACATCAGATCAATCTTTAAAGATCACTGTGCATATATTTTATATATTCTTTACAATATTCTACTTTTTAATTCAAGAGAAAACCATACATGATTATTTAAATTATGAGCCACACCACAATTATTTTGCAACAAATTTGTTATAAGTAGTTATTTATTAAGTTGATTTGTTTTCAGTTTCAGCAAAACACTAAAATTATTTCAGTTTAATGCAGTAGTGACACCACACACTCTACGACCTCAATAATAAACACAAACAATGTCAGGAGAACTGGTGCTGTGCATGACACAGGTTTTCCTTAACAAAAATAAAAGTAAATATTATCAGGGAGTTATTTCATCAAATAATCAATTTATTATTTTAGGTGCATTATGCATTCAGTCCATTCTTGTCTGCTTACTGAGGTCTGGGTCTAAGCAGAGATGCCCAGACCCTTCCTCTTCCCAGTCGGCTCCTTCAGTTCTTCTGGAGGAAACCCAAGAGAGGCACAAACTCTTCACCTTAGTGTATTCTAAAGTGTCCTTCCAGTTCGATGTATCCAAAACACCCCACACAGAGGGAGTCCTTACCAGATGACTGAACCATCTCAGCTGGCTCCCTGCAAACCCATACTTTATGATTGTTGAGAGTTGAAGCTGGGCCTCTGCCCATGAGCTTGGTTGGTTCACAGCAGTTCAAAACTTTGTAAAGTAAGTAAAGTTTATTTATAAATTACCTTTCACAAGCAGGGGCATTGGGTCACTTGGGTGAAAAAAGTGAAAAAAAAGTGAAAAAACAAAAACAATAAAACAGGTAAATGAGCAAGGTCATGAAGAAGGTCAGACTCAGATTATTCAAATGCCTGTCTGAATAGAAATGCCTTTAACAGTTTTTTTTAAAAGCTACCTCTGAAGCAATAAAATGCCGAAATGAGGGCAACTCATTCCAGAGTTTTGAAGCCACCGCTCAAAAGGCCCGATGTCCATGTGTTTTAAAGTGAGTATGAGGCGCCAGCAGAAATCTCTGCTCTGAAGACCTCAGGGACCAGTTAGAAGAGGTAGTAGGTCAATTAAAGTTCAGAAATACACTAGAGCCCATTGCCATTCAAAGCTTTAAACGTTAAGACAAGACAGGCAAATATGGAGCTGCAATATTCCAAGTGAGAAAAAAAGAATCAACGCTTGCATCAATTGACCTTAAAAATAACACTGAAGTCCTCCTTATATATGAAAAACTGAGGAATGAGTCAGCTTAAAGAAGAGGAGAGTCAGTCTAAAGACAGAGCTGTCCAGGATGGGATGATCTGATATCCTCGTGTTGGTGTTGTCCCCAGACCATCATGAAAATGTTGTTCCAGGTTCAACATTGCAAGTGACCAATCACATTGTTGTGACGTTATTCTTTTGCGCGCCAAGCCATTCGTGCATTTATGAAATTCCAATGTTGCAAGGACAATATCAATTCTGCTTACTGTTTATTAAAGGGTTACGGTTAGGGTTAGGGTCAGGGTCCGTTGATCGGCGGACAGAGGCGGTTTCTCGCAGCTTAAGTACAGTTTTTTGTTTTACGCCGGTTTTTCCCGAAGTAGCAAAAGTATAACGTCACAACATTCTGATTGGTCACTTGCAATGTTGATCCTGGAACAACATTTTCATGATGATCTGGGAACAACACCAACACGAGGATATCAGATCGTGCGTCCAGGATGATGATGCAAGCTAGATTTAAGGAGCCTAGAGACCCAAAGCATTGTTTTCACTATCTGGAGCAAGGATGATCTCTGCGTTGTCAGAATTTAACTGTAGCATTAATTAGCATTTAACAAAGACTTGATGGCAGTCATGAGGTATTTGAATAAGAAAGCCTAGAAAGCTACCCTCAAAGAAGGGTAGTTTCAGTCAAGTGCAGTTCATGAAAACCTGATTGAAATGAGAAAAAAATCATACAAGCTACTCAGCTACAGCCCTGGTCCTGGTCTAGTATAATTTCTGGGCAAGGAAAGGTTTGATTTTTTTTTCTTTCTTTCTTTCTTTTTTTTTTTTTTTTTAGCAGGGATTGAACAATAGGATTCTTGAAGTAGGGCTAATTTATCAAAACAACCACACAAAGGCCCAGTGTATGAAAAACCTCGTCATGGTTTCATTTTGCCTATGAGTTTAGTGATACTTGCCGATGTTACAGGAAAAAAAAAAAATCTAGATTCACATAAGATTAATGTAAATTTCTTGTTTTTGAACTAAGAATCCAGAACAAAAACATGTCCAGTTTACTTTGAAGTATAAGCAGGTGACAAATTAAAGTAAAAAAACCCAAAAAACAAAACTGTGTCCTGTTGTCAAGTCTCCATCTCTATTGTACAGAATTAGCTCCTTTATTTAAAGGAGGCAAGTGGAGCCAGTCAGAAAAATGCCCTCACATTATAGCAGATGTACAAAGGGGAGGTAGAAATAAACTTAAAACTCAAGGACCCACATATGGGTCAACCAGGAACAACTGCCGGGAGAATATAAAACTCAAAATACCTCAAACACAAGAGTTCTAAATACAAAACTCAAACCCAAGCACAAACCCCCAGGATTCATGACAGATTTAGCATTGCCCGCATTAACTGCTAACCACTAAACAGCACCTGGGTTCTAGTGAGTGTTGACTATAAGGCTGGCTGGCCTGCAGAAATCAAGGATGCACGAATACTCCTGTTCTTGCTCATTCAGTTCTCCTGCTGACCTCTGCCCTCACAAACTATCAGATCCACCAGAAGGCTACTTTGTACACGACCTAACAGATCCTTCACTTTTATCACCCTGAAGTCCTTCAAACCAACATCAATCTGCAAGATCGCTTCATGGAACCGGGCTGATAAAGAGACATGTTCTGTTCTGTAATTTCATGAGAGATTACAGATTCCAAAGAAGCAATAGATAATATTTTCACTGTTTTATCCCCGCAAACCAACCATTTACAGTCAAAAGACATATAATTTCCCTCCATATTTCTCTTAGTTTCAGGTTTCCTTATACCCCCCACCCCCCTACCTCCAGATGTTGTGAAATTCTTAACATTGCAGAGATATGGTATGTTAAAATTATGAGCTTCTATGTTGTTCATGCCTTTCACAGCTTCTGAGCTGGATTGCAGGTTTCATTGCGCTTGAGAACACCTGTTAGAGGTGTAATTACACAGCACCTATACAAGGAAACGGCACCAATCGCTGTTACCCATAAACATGTTGCAGATGGCATGTAATAAATGATGAGCTGTTCAAAATGCCTTAAATGATTTGAATGACAGTATGTCGTCATCATCACATTCTGTTCTTGTTTTAAATCTGTCTCCTATTGTCTGCAGTTGTTTTGGTGTAACACAGTCAAAAACCTCTAAAGTAGAACTTTAGTCATACAAACCAGTACATACATCAGCGTATACGATTAACTTTGTAGCAGTACTGATTGTGCCTTTCTAGATGCTTAAAGTGCTTAAAAAAATGAAAACATGCTTTCTTGCAGTATTATGTTTAAAGGTTATGTTTGAAGGTTTTCTCAGTTTAACAGCTTTTACAGCCCATGTGTGAATGGCTTGTAATGTAAGTTTAAAAAGAAAGCCTTAACTTTCTATGAAAATTCAAATGATGTGATGTTTGTGCTCACTCCAGAGCTCATTTTGTGTCTTCTGCTAACGTAATCACAATGCAGTACGTCTCCTAAGCACTTATCACAACAAAGACCCACAACGTGTACTCCACATTAGGGCAAAAAATAAAACTGGATTTGACTTTCGTTGGTAGTTTTGTATTGATAATGTAAACAGGTGTACCAGCTAGCTGACAGCCTGGGTTATGAAGAACATGAACTGGTGAAGTAACGCTAGGTCCAGCATAAGTGAAAAACAAGAGTCAACATCAGCAGGGCATTTGATCAGCAGCTTTGTTTGTTTGATCAAAAACAACCCTGAGATTTCTTTCTTTGTACTGATGGCACACTTGGCATTTTTAACAGACGCACATTTAAAGTATTCACAGTCACAAGTTGGATTGTTAGTACAATCCATGTAGTAGAATGCCGACTTTCAAGGATAGCTAATACAGGAATGTGCAGTCTTGCGCCCCTCATTTCTTCTATGAAAACAGGAAAAACAGTTGCAGCGGTTTACTGAAACATGTGCAAACACTCATGGAAATACAGTTTATAAGGCAAAAACAGAGTTTGTACAGTTCTATGTCCAAGAATCATTATCTAGACCTCTTGAAAGATATCCCAAAGCATCTTTCTGGCCATTGGCACCCACTGTTAACCTTCTCCATACATACTGACATCATTTTACCCAGAGATGTTACTGTGTAAGTGCATCCCAGTACATGGCAAACAGTTTTGACAAACTAAAAAGCTTTGAGTGCACATTTTACCAGTAACATTTAAAAAGTACCTTCCTGAGCTCTACTTGGATTGCTCTGAGATCTGAGCAAACAATGTCTAATAGCATCCAGCGCCACCTTGCTTTGTAGTGACATTTAGAAAAATCTGTTTTGATTGATGGCTTCAATACTTTCAGCCAGACACTACATCAGCTGCAGATAACAGTTATTTTTGGCTTCACGGGAAAAGGTGAGCTGTTGATATGAACGATCAAAATGAATGTTTGAGCATGTAGCAAGCTGTTTCATTCCAGCAGTGGCACCAATCTGCAAGCTAAGCAGTTTATCCATGTAAGACACCTCATTTTTTTCCACATTTGGTGAAGCTCTCACATCCGACATCCCCTCTCCTAATGACTGTCGGTCAAAGAAGCAAATATTAACAGGACTCAACAGGAACAGTCTGTGCCGTCAGATGTTAACATCAACTTACATTATGTGAGCTTGTAATTTTGAAATGAATCCAGCAACCAAAAGCATACTCTGGCAATGAATTACCTTCAACGTCATGCCTTTGAGCATGAAAGCTCTGGGACTCTTGCATCATCAAGTGTCTCTATTATTAATTAATAAAGACACCAAATTTACTAAATGGACTTCATTGAGGTTTTTCACTAATCTGAGGAGACTGGAGCTTGAGGCAAAGTTCACACCAATAATGATATGATATCATCTGGAGAAGCACTTACATGTATACTTATGTACACTCATAGACTGCTGTGTGTGTTCATACAGTCTTTATAGAGAAGATGAGAGAGACTGGAGAAATGACTGCAATGCAACAGAGAACAGAGCAGTTATTATTCTCAGTGTGGATGTCATGTGGATTTTATCATTCCAAAATTAGCTGTATAAAGAGAGACTACCTCAATATAAGCATGGATGAGAATGCTGATCTGAAGGTCACCTACTGTATGCTTTCAGTGGTGGGCAGCAGCATGATGTGGTTTTATTACTATTCAGCACAAGTTGGAGACTGATAAGAAGCTTCTGAAGAACACAAAATGCAAACTGCAGGTTTTTAAAAGCTGGCTGTACAGATTCAGAAAAACAGAGAAGTGTGCTGTCAGCAGAGGGATGTCCAATAGTTATATACAAGACACTGGTAATTGTGCATTAAGCAGCAAAATACATCAAGCTTGAAGAAGTTTCCAATGAAATGAAATGAAACACAGGCTTAAGGGGCACAGCGACTAACAAAAGTCTCAGAATGAAATCATGAGCTTTATTAAAACACCTTTGCACATTTGTGATTATCCTGCCCACTCACTGCAAAATATACACATTTAGGAATTTCAGAGTGTGCAGGATGATGTAGATCGAAAGGTCATATCTTAATGTATATTACATTCAATAGCTGAGAGCTCACAGCTCCCTCTGAAGCCTTCTTTCCACATTTGTGCCTGGAGCCAAAGGTTAACCAAACCAAAAAATTAAGGGGCTCATCTATGTTTTTCCTCATCCAGTAAAGGAATGTTTGTGCAAGATTTCACAGGTAATAGTTACTAAGATACTTTAAGCTGAAATTACATGTTAGCAGTAAATCATAGATTTGAAGCAAAAAGAAATGTTCTAACCGGACATAATGCCTGTTAAAGGTTTCACCAAAAACCGCTTCAAGACTTTCATTTGATTTAAACGCCGACTCTTTTGAGCTATAACTTTAAAACAGCTGAAGCTGTTGGTATCATCTCATCCATTAATGTGCTTCTTTCTTGTGCTGCATTAACGTATGAACTCTGTTTGAAATGTGGTAATAACCATGGCAAAAATTTGCTGTTGTTCTTTAAGTGTGACGAGTAACTCAAAGCACAGCTAAAGTATTGTAAAAACCTCTGACAGGCATCATCATTAACATGGCTCTATGTTTTTTAATGAGCTTTTTCTTCACAAGAAGCACTTTCTGGGCTCCCCACCCCCCTACCCCCCAAATTTCTCTTAAGTTGCTGTATATTTTCCACACAGACACAGAGATTGACTTGTTGTGATGGCAGATCTGTTTTAAAATGAAGAGGACAGCAATTTGCCTCCCACTGTGACAAACCTGGTAATTCAGAAATGTGCAAATTGCATGGATCATAGCCAAGGCTGAGTCACTGTCAGTCATGCGAGATGGTCACATGTCCTTGAGAACAAACTGTGCGAATGCAGGAAATATTTAGAAAATAAATGGCAACCTAGTAATTTGATTTAGTCTCGGTCTGTCTCTCTGTCAACATATATTTATGTATGTATATATAATCACAGGCTACTTTATTAAGTATGCCTAATCAATTGCTTTAACACAAATATCAAGTAGCGAATATCTAATCACATGGTGGCAAATCATAGCACTTCAGCATGTATATATGATGTCAGAATGAGTAAGAAAAACGATTTAGGTGACTTTAATCTGAGTGTCAAATTCTGCTGTCACGTTTGGATGGTAGGGTCAGAACTGAATGTCAAAGGCATGAAAGCATGGATCGATCCCACCATGCATCCATGGGCTTTTCTTGGTACACCAGTTAAACATCATTTAAACACCACAGTCCTACCTGAGTATTGCTGCAGATCATGTCCATCCCTGTATGACCACAGTGCACCCATCCATCTTCTAATGGCCGCTTCCAGCAGGTTAACACAGCAGCAACCAGATTGCAAATCCAGTAGAGCACCTGAGTGATGTGTTGGAATGGAAGATGGTCACAGCTTTCAAGGCTTAGCTAAAACAGAAAAATGATTGGAGTAAAGGGCATAAAGTCATGGATACACACAAATTATTTAAAAAGCTTTCTAAAAAGTACAATTAATTACACTGATTTCAATGAGTTGTTTTGTTTTTTAGCTTCCTATGTTGTTTGACTCTTTTAAGCTCAGTTTTCCCGTTTCCATAGCTCCCAAATCCAGTATATATATATTCCACTGACACAGGCTGCAGGCTGTGCCGGCTACGTGGCATGATCCAAGCGTCAGGATCATGTAGCAAACAGTGCTGCTGGCATGCTGGCCCTGATGGCTCTGTCTCTACAGCAGAAGCAGATTACTTCATTAGTAGCTCTCTGTATGAGACCTGCCTGTCCTAATGGCTTACATCTCCTCTGTGCTGTTTCAGAGCAGAAAATATGCCTGTGCAACAAAAGCAAGCATTTTTAATCATCTAAAAGATGTGTATTTAACATATGAAACCACCCTTTTTACCATCACTCTGGTTGGTAGGATTTAAAATCTCCATTCAGAGTTGGCTGAAGGAATTTGGCTCTGGGTTTTTTTCTCTCTCCAGCAGCAGATTTCACATCCAGTATAAAACAGCTGACTGGGTGCAGACTTTTGACACCACAGACTCACAGGAGGTTCACAAACATTATCAAATGAGCTGCAACTGTTGCTGTTTGGATGTTGCATTGCGTCACTGAGGTGAAATGAGTCATGTTCTGTCATCCTGCAAATATTGCTCACACATTAGTCAATACACTGACGCAACAGAGTAGAAATATTTTTTATTTGCAGTCAATTTTCTGCAGGAAAAGCTGTTCCTGGGGAGAGAAAGCTTGAAAAGAAAACACAGGAGACTCATTCCCTTAGTAGTGGAGGATGATTTTATCTACTAGTTTCAGAGTATATTTGGGAAGTACCAGGAAAACCAGGAGTACCTCAAGCTCTAAAGTCTCTTAAGGTTTACCTCTGTGAGTGCCCCACTTACACTACCTTTCACATTCACACCTTCCCATTTATTTTATTTTAAAATAAAATAAATCCAAACCGGTGAGGAAAGAAGCTCTAAATGGTACCTTGCAGTTATACTGTCATACTTCTCACCTTTCATAATTACAGGACCCCTATTGGTTGGATGGGTGGCAGCACAGGAGCCAATCCTGGAGCGGGCAAACTGTATCACATGCCTTTTTGTTTTTAATGATCGAGAGAGCGCCTTTAAAATGTTTTCGTGTGTGTCCGGCCCGTACAGAGAGCAAAGAGGTAGAAGGTTTAGACAGCTCAGATAACCAGTGTGCAGAGAGCCCCCTCCCCTTTCCCAAGACAGCTGCTGGACCAAGAGGCCACAACTTCAACACCTTTTGCAGGTAAGGGCCAATAATAACGCCTGGAGTTCATAATTCTGGAGTGGTCGCTTGTAGTCTCATCTGCCTTGTCTTTGTTAGAAAAGTGAGGTTGTCCAACTTTTAGAAGCCATCTGTCTTTTTGAGAACAACAGATGTAATTAAGCAGCTCTCCACGCATCGATCCAAGAGAACATCTCAAGCTTTTGGCTGTTTGAATTGTCGAGTTCATTTGCTTTATTTGATATTCTGATATTCAGAAGTGACATCTTATTTCTCTCGTTAATCTCTGAAAAGCTCTATTACAGCATGTCCTCAATCCTCTCCATTGTCTTGGCACCAGAAAGTTAAATCAAAGCGCTCTCTTTGTTCCAAGTGCATTGTCTTCTCAAGGATTTCCATATCTATCAGTTACATGAAAAATTGCCTTAAAAAAGACAAAAAAACCTCCCAAAAATAATAAAATTCTTATAAGACTCTTGTTGTATTGAAATAATAGACTATGCCTCCAGAAGTTCAGCCTGCAAACACTCTGAATATTGTTAACTGCCTTTTCCCCCGGGAAGCACAAAGAAACAACAGAAAATGGCACGTGTTGGGCGACCGTCGCTTTCCCTGATCCGCACAGGATTCCTGTTAGCAGCTGTTTTATTACC
Source organism: Simochromis diagramma (assembly GCF_900408965.1). Classification (NCBI taxonomy): domain Eukaryota; kingdom Metazoa; phylum Chordata; class Actinopteri; order Cichliformes; family Cichlidae; genus Simochromis; species Simochromis diagramma. The sequence goes on from NW_024386782.1 coordinate 4,323,265, forward strand.
AGGTGAGAGTTTTCATAAATTGCATCTATGATATTAGGAAATATTTAACTGAGAATTTAATGAGTCGAGGAACCATTTACATCAGTTTTTGTTTTTTTGTTTTTTTAATTTTGAGATTTCAGATACAACATTTTTCAATTAGACCAGTGAAGGTGAACTAGATGCCCTTTAAACTCCTAAAGCTTGATGTCATCTACTTTATTACATACTGAACGTCTGACAAATATACTTCCTTTGCTCACAGAGATCACACAACTAAAAGACCTCTTTTAACATCAGCATATCAATAACTATTCATCACACCGACAGTCTATTGACGTATATAACGATACTTTTACTTTTGATACTGTAAGTATGTTTTGGTTTAAATAAATTACATTTTCCGATTTCCTCTGTGTCTTTACTTCAATTAAAGACCTGAGTACTGATTTTTTTTCTCCTTATTTTTGGTTTAAACAAAAATACTTTAGAAGCATTTTGACCTGGTAGTATAGTCCAACCCCGGGCACGTTAATCTCTGCCACAGAGTCATAAGAACACCATTACCCTTCTCTCTTTAGCAGTAAAATGGCTTGTCATGATGATGCCCTTTAGTACTACAAAACCTTTCTGTAGTCATAAAAAACACATCTATCACTGCCTCCCCTTTGGAAGATTTTCCACATTAATAGATGAAAGTTTCAGGGATAATCAGCTGACTTGGCTGTTTTCTTGTAGTTGTAAACCTCAGCAGGAGCAGAAGAGACCCGGAGACGTCCTTCCCCTCCCACCAGACATTTTTACAGTGTATCTGTAATTAGTTTGTGTGAGGCCTGACTTTGTAGTTTTACAGGTAAACTTTAAGAAGGCCCCCAGTACCTGCATTAATTTCACTGGGCTGGTTCAAAGCTATACGATATACAAGTTAGGGGCTGGGTGGGGGCTTGGTGTTGAGGGGGGGATTTAATCTGCAGGATGTTGCCTGGCGCTCCAGCAACTGCCGTGTTTCACCCGGGGGCTTATTAGTGGGTCAGCGTTTTCCCTGATGTTGTGGTAAAGCGGAACATCTGTTCCTAATCAGTGAACGTCTCTGCTGCTGCTAATGTGGCTGCTGCTTGTGTTTTACAGATTTTCTGGGGGCCGTTCCAGTGGAGCAGCACAAGCAGGAGGAAGGTGAGGACGTATGATGTGGCAACGTGGGGCAAAACAACTTCAACAACCTAAAAACCAACTGCAGAAACCTTAAACGCTGCTATTTATAGGGAGATAAATGCTCCACGTAGCTACTTTTCCTTTCCATTCTGCCAATTAGCACCAAATAACTCACATGTTGGTTCACAGTAAAACACAAAGTCTGAGGAGATCTAGTTTGGAGCTAAAACAATTAGTCAACAGAAACAGGATTGTGATAATGGATTAAAGTAAGAAGCTAAAGTGCTCTATGAGAACTACATCAGCCTATGATACACGATAATTAACAGTCCAAGAGATTAGGAGATTAATCTACTTATAATAGAAATAGTTGGGCCAATTAAAATTATGCCATTTTTTTGTTGATGAAAATTTCTCCTTTGAGATAAAGTTCGATGAACCTGATTTAACAACAATATGATGCAATTCACACATTTAAAATAAATATAAAAGAGCTTCTAGGCTATCTTATGGAGGTGCAGCCAGTCACAGCAGCAGCCTTCTATAGGGATGCATTTCTGGTGGCTGTAAAAGCCAGCCCATGCTTTCCCAGATTAAAGCTTCAGTGTGAAGTTCGAGCAGTAGAAAATGTTTGGTTTGCTTTAAACTTAACACAGCTTTTATATATATTACGATAAAAATGCTTCACCTGGTCTGTACCAGTGGAAAGGGACCTGCTCACTGTTAGTTGTGTGATGGCCTATATAGTAGTATATATAATTACGTTCTATAGGAACATAATTAAAATTAGTGAAGGTCCTTCTACCGGTAATATATTGTGCGCTGTTGGGGCATTGGCATCTCTGTGGGTCTCCTGTGCTGTCTGGCACCGGGACACTGAGTGCATTCTTTGGACAGCACCTTAATCCAAAGACAGACGTTTATAACGATGGTTTCAGAAATAATAACTGTGTTTAGTGTATTTTAAACTTTTGGAGCTTTTAAACACAATCACTGTCACTGTGTTGTTCTTGAAATGACTATTTAAAAGAAAGTGTGAAAAAGCTCTGCCCAATAGATTCACAGCTCAAGCTCTCCTTCACCTACAGCTGAGGGGAGCAGGGTGATCTCTCTTTGTCACCCATCTATGGACTCTGCCTCTTAACTATAACATACTGCATCCTTTGCTGCCAACAGGATTTACCGTTCCAATTATAGATGCAGTTTAATGAAGGTCAACAGTTAGTTCATCAGACTTTTGTGCACTGTGTCCTCTGCAAATACAGATTTGGCGTTTTTATTTTACATTAAACATTCCTGTCAATGAGTTCTACTGTCCTGTAATTGGTTTATAACATCTCCACTGGACCTAAAGTCTCTAATTCAGCCTACTTAACAAACAAAACTGTGGCTAATGTTTTGATCTTTTGCACCAACCTATGCATATGTATATATATATATCTATCTATCTATATACATCGATAGATATATAGTTGTATATCTATCTATACACACACACACACACACACACACATATATATATATATATATATATATATACATACTATACATATATAGATATATATATATGTATACCTATGTATATGTGTGTGTGTGTGTGTGTGTGTGTGTGTTAATAATTTCTAAAAAAATAAATAAATCAAAAAAGATCATGGAACCTTTCTTCATAACAAGCAGTAAATGATATATATAGTTTAACTACAGTCCTGTATGTTTTCTCTTCTTCCTTCCCTTCAGTGGCCGCCGTGTCTGATGATGTGAAAGCCGAGGCAATGACCAGCCTAAAAAAGCTGGTTCGTGACAGAAGGAACGTCCCCGTCGTGGCTGTGCCCCAGTTCAAACGCGTGCCTGACTTCTGGGGATGGTACAAATACTTCATGGACAGCCACAACCAGGAGGGAGTGAGTGGAGCTTGTTTCACATTAATTATTCAGATTCTCCCAGTCACGATTATGAAACTGTGCTTGTTTTTCCTTTAAAAATTGAGGCAACAATTTGCGTCACTACTCTGCACTTTGAGGAGAGCTTTTCTCTCCTTTTTAAAATTAAATATGCCACGTTTAATGCAGGAAACAGAAAGGTTCAGCCACCTTTTTAGTTTTAACAGATTCCTTATTTATGCAGTTCAGAGAACTAAATTTGCCCAGATATTTTTATAGAACAGTTTTTAATAAGCTATTAACCTCTTAATGTGTTCAGTGTGTAGTACCCGTGAAAGCTCTGTGGTTTACACAAAAGTGAAAAAGTAACTGTTTTTCTCAACAGAGGATTTGTGCAAATTTATCTTTGGAGTTCCTCTTTGTTTTACTTTTACTCTCTATGGCCTCTGTATCATTTGATTTGATTTTTGGATTTGAGGAGGTTAACTTGTTTTTCCCCTTTCCAAACATCTTCAGGTTGAGGACCTGGATCGTCTGTATGTGGCCTACCTGCAGAACAAGCACAGGTCAGAGGAGGGACCGACTTTTAACCACTACCTCAACCACCTCAGCGAAATCTACAAGACCTGTGCCGAGTCTGAAGATCCGGAGTGCATCGCCGAGTTAACTAGCAAACCAAAGGCGGCCGTGGCGATGCCTGCCCCCATCAAGTCTGCTGATGTCAGGCTATGCAACCCCTATACTGACCCCTACTGCATGTTCCCTGTTACCAGCAAATCTGCAGCCCCTGAGCCACCTTCAGCTCCAGCCAAAGTGCCAGCGCCTATCTATACCCCGGTGCCAATGAAGAGCCAAACTGATTTCTACTACTACGCTCCTGTCCTGGAGCCCTTCCTGGGTGCTGAGCAGAGGGCTGAATTGCTCAGAATCTGCCAACCTGAAGATGTAGAGTGTCTGCAGTACCACCTGAGAGCAGCCTATGGGTACCGTCCAGCCCAAGGTCCAGCTCCATCTTATGCTGCCCTCAAATGCAACCCAAAGGATCCCTACTGCATGGCTTCCCTGGTCCAGAAATCTCCTACTGGCTTCTACCACTTGATGCAACCCAGCTGTGACCCAGCTGTTGATCCTCTGTGTGCAACCAACGCTCCCGCTCCTCTGGCTGCTAAAGAGCAACACTGCAACCCCCTGTTTGATGCAAGCTGCAACCCCCTGACTGCTACCAGGCTGGCCAGCCTGACCAAGCCTGTAGTGAAGTACGCCCCCATGAATCAGCCTGCACATCCTGCTGCTCCTCTGTCCTGCGACCCTCGCTACGACCCATACTGCATACTGGCAGCTGCTGCCGCTCTGCGCAAGCCGCCTCCACAGCTACCAGAGCACCAGGTCTGAATCTGAAGTCCTGTAAACAGGCTTGAATTTTTCTGTCATTTCATCTAATCTAGTGTAATCCTTCTGACTGAATAATTCTTTAATTCATCTTTTCTTTAACATTTGGTCTGTTTAATAATGTAGTAAAATGATATTGATGTTGAATAATGCTTTCACGGTCTGCTTTGCATCTGTTTTGATCCAAAAACATATGAATCAATCAATCAATCAATCAATCAATCAACCAGGTACGCTACAAACTTGGTGTCCGTGGCAGGACCAAGGAGGGCTACGACTGCTATGTGCATTATGACAGAGACTGCATCCCAGTCGAGAGTAGTCGTGAGGCTAAGGCTGACGTCATGGCTCCAGCCAAGCTCTTCTGCCATCCATTTGACCCCAACTGCCACAAGTTTGCTCCACCCTCTGGTGTCAAGGCCATGAAATCAAGTGAGGATGGCATAATCCTGCCTGATCCAGACTGCGATCCTGAATACGACTACAACTGCCGCCTGCGTCGTGCTAAGCCCGCCGCCGCAGCCTCCGCTGCAGATGAGCCGGCCAAGGAGGCTGCTGGTCCACAGCTTGCTGTTCCACGCTTCGAAGATTTCCTCAGGGGCATCATGAACCAGTACAAATAGATTTTAAAATAAATCAGTCTCAGAACCAACACCTGCTGGGCAATGCAGCTCACTCTGCAGTCTCTAATTTTCCTCGACCACAACCTCCGACAGAAGCCTCAAGGCTTTACAAAGCTTCAGATCAATCATAAAACAATGCAGCTTTTAAATAATCCATCTCACTCTCTCAAACAAGGTGAAGGCTTCCTAGTTTTAGTCTGGTCTTATAAAGTAGGAACAAGAAAAGAGTGCCATGCCACGTATAGCATCGTGTGTTATGTTTGTATGTTTGTCGAAAAGAGGCGTTTGTATAGATGTGTGGTAGAGTTAGGTTACTTTGAATTTAAATTAGTGGGCAGGATTTTCTCTCTGTTGTACATTCCCTTTTACTTGAGTGTATTTAAAGTTAGTTTCAGTGGTTTTCTGTAACTTTGATCCTCACAGAGCTTCATTTGTTTAGATTTTGTAAAGTTCTAAATAAAGAAAAAAAATCACTTGAATGTAATTTCTAGATAATTGTTGTTTACACTGCGGTCACAGACACATCTGCTTGGCAGCTAAACATAGAAAAAGAGAAGAATCAAAACACAGAGTCAATCTATTCCAAATACTGTGATGCTTACTCCGTGATTATACACATCATTTCCATGCATCAGTCCCCAGCTGTTGCAGTGAACATGCAGGGGTGTATTGTGCCAGCTGGCAAACAGTGTTAGGCTTTCACCGGTTTGTGCCCATTATAGAAACAGCTTATTGCTGCAACATGTGCAACAATAAGCTGTTTATTTCCAAATACAATTACCATAAATACATATTATAAATATAATTATAAATATAAATATAAATATATATTTTGAAAGGTAGTAAGCAACCCTGCAAGACCCCTGATGAATGTTTTTGAGGTTAAAGGCAGTGTTTTTCTTTTCATTTTGCTTCTATTGTCAGACAAACACGAATGCAGACAGGAAATGATGAGGCTAATCATGGCAAACCCTTCCACTTCCTGTGACACCCATAGTATAGAAACTAGCTGCACCTGAGCTAGCCGTCATGGATGGAGTTAATGGAGCTAACTGCCAACATTGTTTCTTAGTTTGGGCAAGTAGAATATCCATAATATGTCTGAGTTAATCACAAATGCCCTGTTTTTCTTACAGGAAAGGTAAGTCCTTTAAAATGCTAGCATTCTGCTAATGCATGAAGATGATGGGCCAGGTAACAATTTAGGCCTGGACATGCTCACTTGATTGAACCCAATTCCAAACAACAGCTAAAACAGACATTGTTAAGTATCATTAAATCAGAGGTGGGTGAAGGTGTTTGCTGCTAGAAATTCTTCAGTTCATTCAAGTCCAAATTGCACAAGCTCTGAATGAGCTCATGCTGCGGTGACATCCCATAAATTTACAGAAATATAATTAGCAATGATTAAAACCTAGTGACTACTTTAAGGTTAGGCTTACCCCACAAAATATATTTTTTTAGGTTACAGCTCCATGGTGACCAATTCATTCATCTGAAGCGCAACCTGCTGTGTAGCTGGAAGTCCAGAGTATGGAGCTAAAAGCTTAAAGGACCAGTTATGCCAATAATGCATTAGAGCATGGATGTCATATTCATTTTAGATTGCAGGTCACATACAGCCCACTTTTGTGTTCTGGACCAGTGAAACCCTCCTTTCTGCCAGTCTAAAGAAGTTTAACTCTGCATTTCACTCGCTGGGCCCACGTCCTTAGTTGAGGTTTGACAGCGTTTTAGTAGATAGAGGTGAATGGCTTGGACACGAATTGAGCTGCGGTTTGGGGAAGGCCTCAAAGGTGACTGGTGGTGGCTCCCGGGCCTGGCAGATCCCCATGTACTAAATAGAAGTGAAGAAGTTAATGAATTGAAAAGGGGAGGAAGGGTGGGGCACGTAAACAAGAACGGACAGCTTGTAGAGCTGGGGGAACTTATATAGATGAGAAGCGAAAGGAGCTCATGGTCCGAACTCATGGTCCCGCTCCCGAAATTCAGATACTTTATCTCCAATTAATCTGTCAGAGATCTAAATATATGAAAAAAGTACAGTTTTAACAGCATATTTAAAGAAAAGCTGATGTAGTAAATAACAAATCTGTCAGCACAACTCTTTGGGTTTAAATTATAAGAAATAAATGTGTCAAATATTGTGTGTCCTGTAATTATAAAACAGAGTTTTTGTTAATTAACAGAAAATGTCCTATTTTTAATTGTTTATTTTAGTGGGGACAAACTGTACGAAGAATCAAAACACATTTCTATGTCTCTAACTGTTGTGTCATTTAATTATTTATCTTTTACTATATTACTTTGGTGTAGTATGAATGACCTCGGGGGAGGTCTCTATCAGCAGGAAAAACTTTAAAATCTATGAAAATACAATACTGGAGTCTTTGCCGTGCTGATTCTGGACCCCTAATCAGAGAAATCTTGATGGTATACATGATTTGAGATATTTTAAAGATTTCTAAACTGAATGTCACGTCATTTGTTCAGTTTATCACTAGACATGTAAAGAATCTCAGTGTGATCAAGTAATGAGAAACAGGAAATGAAACAGGAAATGAAACTGCTAGCGTAGTTGTTTTAGGATTGGTTATTCTGGCAATATTAATCAATGCAGGCTTTCTAGCCTGTATGCAGCTGCAAACTGGCATTTTTGCTCTTACTGTACAAACCCCCACATTTATTGTAAATCAAGCATATCCTAACTAAGGAGGTCTTGGAGACTCCTGCAACTTCTTGAATTTCTGTTTTCAGGTTTTATAAAGTTTTCAATTTTTTGAGCACAATTTAATCCCCAGAAGAAGACAAATGTTAGCAGTTGCTTATCTTGTTCTATTTTAAATAGAGTTGGTGTGCCTGTGCTTGTCTGGTTGTAACAGGGCTGTTGAGTTTTAAAATCTGCTTTTTTCCCCCCCTGCATTTTTATTAAATAATAGCTGTACATGTTAATATATTCAGCTTCCTGTAGACCATAAAAAGTAATATGTGTACTTCAGCACATAGATGGGGTCACTTTATATATTTCTTTATGGGTTCATACAGCTCTCTCCACACATAACAGAATCAGAGAGTCTACCAGCTGATCACAACAAAAATGAGACCCAACATTCACTTTGGATGATGAATGAAGGCATTTTTCTCAATCTTTATTTAAGAAGTAGTTGGTGTTGCCGTTTGGTGCTGTTTTTCCCTCAAAACCAGAAACTCCACATTTCAGAAATGGGCTGCAGCTGTCGGATACAAGGACTGCTTTTCAATAACAAACGTTTCAGCAGCTGAAGCACACAACAGTCACCTGGAGCAGGCAAACGCTGTTGGCGATGACAGTTTTAAAGGCAGACAATACACAGCTGGGTCCTGTAATGACTACCTGCATGCAACATGTGTGCAAGAAAGCGCTGCGTGTTGCTAATTGTAGCTGTTGTCCTGTAAAGTTTGGACTTGTGCTGAGCTCTTGTGCTTGTGATGGAATTAAAACGGTCTGCATCAGACCAGCGTGGTTTACCCTGCTGTGTCTGTGAGTTCAAAGGGTCTTAATTTCTTAAGTGTAGTGAAGGACCGAAGGTTTTACATTGTAGTGCAAGTCCTTTAAATGAATACTGCTTTATTTCTGTACAGAACTTTTTCATTTTGATATACAATATACAATATGTGCAAGATCCAACTAATCCACAGACTCTTTCAGTTACCATAGGAACATGCCTATCACATGCTGTTACAACAATTTAACTTCACTGGGCTTGGGGAGGCACATGTACTCCACCGTGCAAAGGCTGGATTAAAATCTACATTTGGGGAATAATTATTGCTCACTTACAAAGAAATGAACAGTCTCTAAATTTTATGGTTCATTCATTTTATATGGAGGCAACAAAAATCCAGAATAAAAACATTACCTTAAAGTTAGAAATAGATTTTGGCATCATTGGGTGAAATAAGTACTGGATCCCCAACCATCCACCCATAGATGACAAGTGATTACAATCAAGCAATCAGTCAATCAGTTACAGATACTTGCTTTATGTATAAAGTACACTTAACATAATCAGTTTCTTTGACCTCTCCACCATCATGGGCTACATCAAAGAGCCACCAAAGGATGTCAGGGTTAGAAGTTAGCAGGAAGTTAGCTCGCTACTTTCCACCTAAACATGATATGGCACGTTCTGACTGAGAGATTTCTGAAAAAATTAAAACGTACAGCTCTGCCATCTCTTCCAACATAAATGAAGACAGAAAACTAAACAGCAGTGACGTTTGTAGGGTTACTGAAGTTGGACTAGCTGGTATATAATGATGTGCTATGTGATCGCTAGCGACACAGTTTTGTTAGCATAACATAAACACAGTGAAGCTGGAGGATGAACGCTAACTTTTTCCACTCGATAAAAGTTAACGTGAGGGTTCCTGATGGTTAGGGACAAATGCAATTGCGGGGCAGGATGCTGTAAACGGACCAAACTTCAGTCAGGAGAACCTCTGAGATAATCCATCCACAATACACAGGTTAGTCATTAATATACTGCAACAACATAGGAACAGAGCAGCTGCAAGAGGATTCAACATTAATGAATCAATGGTACGGAAATGTCGGAAGCAAGAAGAATGAGTTGAGTAAAATTTGACTTACCTGACTGTTTTATTTTGCTTACTGCGCCTTATAATCCGGTGCGTCTTATGGTCCGAAAAATACGGTATTTGGAAGCAGATAAAATATAAAATGACCATTAATCTTCCTCAATCTGGGGATTCACACAGGATCCTGCCTCATGGCGTGAGGATGATCCTGAGAAAGGTGGTGGATCAGCCCAAAACCACAAGGGAGGAGCTTGTTGATGATCTAAAGGAATTTGGAACCACAGTCACTAAAACACCATTGGGAATAGGTTGAAATCTTGCAGCCCCTGCAATGTCCCCCTGCTCAAAAAAAACACGTGAACAGCTCTATCTAAAGTATGCCAGAAAATGTCTGACAGAGAAGGGTTGAGAAAAATCTTTATTTACTGTTACAACAAGTTGTAGATTACTCATTTATGATCTGCACGACTCAGGTCAGCTGGTTGTTGTTTGTGGCTTTCCAAACATGTGCTGCCAACAGGGAAGCTGCATAGTGCACTCTGGTTGAAGACTGTTTGTCCCATTACTACTGTACTTTTAAAATTTAGATTTACTACTCAATATAGTGAGGGCCGATATATTGGTTGGGCTCTACATAGAAAGCATAAGTACCTAAAGACAGACCGGGAAATGCTGGGGAACTAGAACTACCGGTACGACCAAAACACAGAAACTCATCAGAGAAACCACAAAGTAAAACAAGGATCCACGGATGCAATTGTATCACAATCAGATTATCAAGTTGGAATATCCTCTCCATTCATGGCCTGTTCACCCCATAGCTGGACTGGCCATCGGGCCGATGGTGATTTTTCGTTTTTATGGGCCGATGGTTTGGTTTTTTTTTTTTTTTTTTTCCATAACGGTATAAACACTGCACATGTGTCAAAGTCAAGACATCCGGTCCGGCGTACATTTATATCCGGCCCGCGAGATCATTTTATATAGATGTACTATTATTGATGTGTATATATATATATATATGTATATATATATATATATATATAGATAGATAGATAGATAGATATAGATACAGATAGATATATAGACAAGATTATATAGATAAGATTTCAACCTATATATATCTATATATATATTCTATATATATATATATATATATATATATATATATTAGGGGTGCAACGATACTCGTATCGATATTGAACCGTTCAATACAGTGCTTTCGGTTCGGTACGCATATGTATCGAACAATACAAAATTTGTAATTTATTTTATCAACTTTCCTTCTGACGATGCTGTCTGTGTTGAGCGCTCAGTGAATCTGCGTTCGACTACTCCGCCTAGGCTGCACTGTCGAGCGCAGATCCACTGAGCATTCAACACAGACAGCATTGTCAGAAGGAAGAGCGCAGGGCAAGCTAGCGAGACAGAAGTTAAGCTCTCCTTGCAACATGGCAAATTGAACCTCCCCCACCCTCATTCAGATCTGGCGTTTGGAATTATTTTGGTTTTCATGTGACGTATGACCCTGAAGGTAAGCGCGTCATGGACTAAAGTAAAACAGTATGTTGGATGTGCCACGCAATGCTCAATTACATGGGTGGGAACTAGTGTGTTAGCGCAGTTAGCTCGTTAATGTGTTGGCCGTCTAGCCCCACGCACGGGGCGATCAGGGGTAGCTCGTTAACGGAGATTTGCCGTGTTATGGCGTTAACGTCATTTCAACGAGATTAACGCTGACAGCACTAGTGGGAACACAGCGAATATGACTGCACATTTACGCCGACATCATCCTAGTGCAAAGACAAGTGGAAGCAGACAAAAACAACAAGCATGCATGCTACAAACTTTACCCGAGTCATTTAGACAGCCGTTAGCACATGATTCTCCTTATGGGGACCTGATATGTTTAATATTGTGGCGAGCTCAGACAAGGAGGAGACGGAGGTGTCGTTTGGTCTTGCTTCCCGTGAGCTAGCCAGGGAGCACAGCCGTTTATTGACATCTGCAGAAGAACACTGCCGCTAGCTAACTGCTCAGCGCGGCAACCGCACAGCAACAACAACAACAACACACAGGGTGCCCTCTGACCCCGGAAGGACACACCGTTGCAGCGAGAGGGCGTCACCCGTCACTATGGCAACATAAACAAAACATAACTGTACAAACAGAACCCCGAACAGCCCTGACCCGCTACAATATGCTGCTGAGAATATAGCCCAGAAGAAGCGTATAGTATAGCTTTTATTTTGGAAAGAGCCATTTCTCTGTAATAAACTCTCTTTTCCAAAGATGAGTGATTCCTCAATCAGATACAGGGCTTGCAATATCGCTAGCCCGACGTCCCGGAGCTAGCGATTTTTCCAGTCGGGCTACCAAAATCTATCTCTGCCCTGCCCGTCGGGCTATTGTAGGAAGGGAAAATATATGTCAATGCTTTTGCATTCTTTCGGAAATGTAGCTGGGTAATTATGTCATTGGCATCGGTGAGCCACTGTCAATATGTGACATATTGAAATCGCGTTTGAATTTGCGCTTGTTTTTTGCTTTCACTTTGCAATCACGTGAACTGTGTATAGAGAGCGACAGTACTGATTGGTGAGTGATGATAATTTGCGCACCAATTCCTCTGACATCGTCTTATCAATCGTTAGCTTACTATGCAAACATGACAAGTGAAATCTCCCGCAGCAAGCTTAAACATATGAGAGGTTGATCGCGCAGAGAATCGCTGACCGTTATGTGTGTGTGTGTGTGTGTGTGTAAAAGCAGCAGGATATATATTTTAGTTCTGCTGAGCCAAATAAGAGAGGTCAGGGTGAAGAAGTGACAGCCAAAGAAAAGCTTACCACAAAACGGAAAAGTTATGACAAATCAGACTATAAGGCAAAAAGAAAGTGCAGCTTTATGGTTTCATGGACAAAAGAATTTCTGTGGCTGCAATATGACGAGCTATATAACCGGGGCTGCACATAAGTGGTCCGCAGGTGCGCATTCGCTGTCAAAATAAAAAAAAACAAAAACGAGCACAAGATATGAAGTTGCAACGCGTGTTTGCATACATAAGATTTTCTGGTGGAGGACAGACATTTGTTTAGAACTCTTAAAGATGTCAAAGAAGCAAGCTCCTTTAAGCAATTACTTTGGTCTTCCTCCACCTCCAAACAAATGTCAGAAGGAGTCCGAACCACAAAAGAAGCGCGTATTCTCGGAAAAGTGGTCGCAGGAGGTGAGCTGGCTTCAAACAAATGATGAACGCACAGAGATGTGGTGCGGAATGTGCCGTGAAAATCCCACTCTAGCGGACAAAAACAGTGCTTTTTATATGGACGCAAACGCGCGTTGCAACTTCTTATCTGGTGCGCGTCTTTTATTTTGACAGCGAATGCGCACATGCGGACCACTTATGTGCACCCGTGTAAATAACATAATGTTCTGCCGGGTGTGTTGTTGGTTTTCTCTCGATTCCTGAGTCGACAAGCGCCTTTGTTACTGGGACCAGTCATTTTAAGAAAGGCCCCCATTAGAACCCATGAGAAATGCAAGAAATGCATTATTGCTCAGTCTGCAATATCTTTCCCAGAACAAACACCAATTGCAAATAACATACTAAAAATAAACCTGAAAAATCTGTTTAGAACAGCGTACTATGTTGCAAAGAGTGAACTACCACTGGTAAAATTTAGCAGTCTTTGCAAACTTCAAAAAGCAAATGGCCTAGATCTTGGTTCCACTTGTCTCTTACCCGTGACTTCAGTGGAAATTTCAAATTCAGGATCTGACACAGACTGATTCATGTCCTACACAGTTCTTACAAGTTCATAGAAATTTCTGTTCAATTAGAACCAAGTATTTGAGTTGATGATTGTAATTTTTATACAATGTTGTAATTTGTTTTTCAACAATTTTTTGATTAATGTTTTGTTTCCTTTACAATATTATACATTAAAGTATAATATTGTAAAGGAAACAAAACATTAATCAAAAAATTGCTCTCTTTTTTATTCGGGCTACTTACATTTATTTTGGGCTACCAAAAACTGAAGAGTCCCTGCCCGAAGGGCTACCAGGAATTTTGAAATTTTGAGAGCCCTGAGATATATTTATTTTTTAAATTACTTTTGTTTTAGCAACATTAAATTTAAAAACTGTACTTTTGAGTTAAAATATATATTTATAAGTTTAATAAATGACAAATTAAAAAGGCATGAACATTTTTTTTGTATCGAAAAAATATCGAACCGTGACACCAAAGTATCGAACCGAACCGAACCGTGAATTTTGTGTATCGTTGCACCCCTAATATATACATATATATATATACAGTGTTGGGGAGTAACGGAATACATGTACCGCTGTTACGTATTTAAAATACAAAATATGAGTAACTGTATTCCGTTACAGTTACCGTTTAAAAAGGTGGTATTTAGAATACAGTTACTTTGTTGAAATAAATGGATTACACAGCGGTACTTCCCTGTTTCATATTGTCGCGGGTCAGGACTGTTTGGGTTTTGTTTGACAGCTGTGTTCTGTTGTCCCAGGCGGCACCGTTACGGTTGCCATGGTTACAACAACAAAAAGGCGCTCTCTCACCCAGGAAACACGCGGAGAGAGAGCGCCTTTTTGTTGTTGTTGTTGTTGTTGTTGTGCTAAGCTAATAGGCAGAATACTACAGGTATAGCTCTAAAGAATGTAGCCTCATAGGCAGTGTAGTCCGTGCTGCAGGGAGAATGGACTGCCATACCCGTTATGTGTCTGTGAGCGAGGGAGGGAGAAAAAGGAAAAGTACGAGCTGTCATCCAGCAAAAACGGGAGCTGGAAGCATGTAAATATAATAATAACCACTGTAGCCAAGAAGAGTACCTGACAAGCCCAGTTGTAAGTAAGCTATTAAGACTCGACTGTACACCGTGTTCGTGTTTTCCTCCAAAAACAATATGTTCCGTTGGAGCAGCCTTTCAACGCCTCTCTCTGTCTCTCGCAAGCAAAGTTGACCCAGACAACAAAGTAAAGCTATTTTTCGGCTACGAGCCCGACACGGAACCCACCGTATTAGCCAGAGGTCCCTTTACTACGGTTCGGAGCCTCGGACCTTCAGTAACAGTAATAAATCACAGCAATAGTACATTCACGTAGTTGTAAACAGCATGATAATATATTTAAGTAATCCAAAGTATTCAGAATACGTTACTCTCATTGAGTAACTTAACGGAATACGTTACAGAATACATTTTGGGGCATGTATTCTGTAATCTGTAATGGAACACATTTTAAAAGTAACCTTCCCAACACTGTATATATATGAGGCGCTAATAATATACAAACTACAGATCCCATAATGCAGCGCTGCTGCAGCCTCCTTGCTGAACGCTAGGCTAACTGGGAACATTCCCGCGTCAATCAAGTCAAACTTCTGTTATTGTGAAGCTAGCCGCTCACAATGGTGGAGAGAAAAGTTGATTCTGAAAGCAGAGCCTTTCAGCCCCAGTGGGTGACTGAATATATGTTTACAGACATGCTGGTAAACCCGTGTGTCTTATTAGTGGAGCTAATGTGGTTGTAATGAAGGAATTAAATTTAAGACGGCACTACGAGACAAAACGTCAGGATAAGGTGAAAAACCTAAATGCAGAGCAGAAACTACAGAAAGTAGAAGAGCTAAAGAAGAATCTGACATCTCAGCAGACTTTTTTCACCAGAGCAAAATCATAAAGTGAAGCTGTTGTGAAAGCAAGTTTTATTGTAGCAGAGGAGCCAAATCAGCCAGGTGTTCTGGGAATTTCTCCTACCCCGTAAACCGTCCTACCCGTTGTTCCTGAGCATGTGCACGCATGCGCACAACACAAAAAGGGAAGCTAAGCGCATCCGGCTGTGATTTCACGCTATTCCGTTATCATATTTGCAGGACAATAGGTAAGTAGTAAGTATTAGTACTTTTTATTGACGTTGATACTTGATTTTTTTAAGCCTTTGTGATTGTTTGTCAATATTAAAGTGAAGTCGCTATCTGCTTTCTGCACAAAACTGTCGAATTTGCAGATTCGGTGAAGTCTGCTGTCAAGTTACTGGACACGTGGTATTTGCACAACACTTTTGAGTCCGCAGCTTCGGTGTTTTAAGGGTGTTTCGGTAATGTCGTTATTTAATAAGTTAAATTATCTGCATTGTTAACTGCACATATTGAAGCTCATAAGAAAATGTTTACTGACATTCGTAGATATGGAGAAGAAGTGGGAAGAGATTTACGCGTTCATTTCTGCGGGCTCCTACCCTTCAGGATATGACAAGGCTCAGAGGCAAAACCTCAGAAGATATGCCTCAAAATTCAAACAAAAGGGTCAGTAATTTATTGTTAATACTAACAACTCATATGTGGTTAAATTAATTTCTAAATATATATTGTTTTACTGCAGATGGAGAACTCTTTGTTGGAACCAGAAGAGTAGTAAAAACCATGGATGATGCCAGGAAGATATTTCATGAGTTTCATTCATCTCCAATTGGAGGACACACTGGCACACACAAAACGCTAAATGCAGTGTGTTCCAGATTTTACTGGTTTGGTATGACAGTTGACATTAAAACATGGGTATGTATTAACTGTTTGTACTGTTGTTAAATAGTGTTTAAAATAAGCAAATTTTTTGATATCAGTTAAAAGAGAAACTGTACACTTGCAAAATATAAATAAATATGGTTAATTAGTGATATTACAGTAATAACCTGTAGGCCTGGCAGAGATTTGAAGACGCGCACACAAACTATTGTTGCTAAATAGTTTGTTCGTTAGAGAATATGTCATTAAGTGTTTTTGTTTTTTGTTTTTTACAAATGAGAATGTTGAACATTTACGTGAACTCCATAAATATTTTTACCTTAAAGATTCTGGAATGTGACCAGTGTCAAAAAGTTGGGAAACCACTGACTGCTGTGCAACCGTTGCAGTGTATTCAGGTAAATATTATGTCCCGTTTACCCATCAAACTATGCTTGTAGCTCATATTCATAAAGGCAGGAGGGTTTGCCAACTAATTTTAACCATCAATGTTAATGTGTACATTATACAAACTGTTATTCAAATTATTAATTTGTCCTTGATAGGTGTCTGAAGTGTGGGAACTTATTGGTATAGATCTTACTGGACCTCTTCCTAAAACTTCAAGCGGCTTCCAGTATATACTTACTGCAACTGACTACTTTTCAAAATGGGTTGAAGCTTTCCCATTAAAAACAAAATCTGCACCTGAGGTAGCCCAGCACTTGTGCTCCATTATATATAGACATGGCTGCCCCAAAAGGATTTTGTCAGACCAAGGCAGAGAGTTTGTGAATGAAGTAAGTGTTAAATAATTTTCAGTTACATTTTTTAACTTTACTTCACTGGGGTCAAAGATTTTTTTCTTGTGTGCTTGTATAAGAAGTATAAGAACCTTGTCCTCATCTGTTGAAGCTCAACTCTGATCTTTGCAAGTTATTGCAAATTGAAAGAAGTGTCACAGCAGCATCCACAGACCAATGGTCTAGATGAAAAGACCAATGACAACATAAAAAGGTATGCCTAATTTTTATCTATCAGTTTTTAATAACATTACTTATGTTATTCAAACTTAATTGTTACTTAATAATTTATTAATTTATTTACTTCTAATTAAACTTTCATTACTGTCTTTACATATTTCTATGCCTGCATTTAGAGCCCTCCGAAAACTGGTGAATGACCAGCAGAATAACTGGGATCTGTATCTAGAGCCCACCCTGTTTTCACTTCGGTCAAAAGTACACACCACAACAAAATACACACCTTTTTTTCCTGATGTATGGAAGAGAGGCAGTATTTCCATCAGAAGTGCCTGCTCAAGTGCCGGTGAGTGTTTGTCAAATTCTCTCTATGTTAGAACTAAGAATTGAAACCATTTAAGAAAAAAAAAAAACCCAGTAATGTCTTTATGAATATGATATCATCTTGTTTTAATTGCTAATATCTACAAAATTTTAGATTTCCAACATCATTCTGCCAGATGACAAAAGGTACAGTGACTATGTACAGTCTGAAAGTGAAGCACAACATGCAGTTAAAGAAACTGCACAAGAAAACATTGCGAAGTCACAAGACAAGCAAAAGGTTGCATACGCCAAGCGGGCCCTGAAAAAGTACAAAAATGTTGTGTACAATGTAGGGGATCAAATTCTGCTAATAAATATGAGGAAACGTGGGCGAAAAGGAGGAAGACTTGAACCGGATTTTTCAGGTCCCTACACAATTGATGACTTCAGTGGAAAATGTGTTAGACTGAAAAACGCTGAGGGAAATACTTTAAAAAGTCTATACAGTATTGACCACATTAAACCCTATAGAAGAAGCCACCCTGTCCAAGTCTCAACTCCAACTGAACCTGTTGAGAGTAGTCCATCTTCTGAGATGTGGCCTTGCAGTCCTCAGCATCATCATGAAGCGCTGCAAAATAACAGATCCTCTGTCATTCAGTTTGCACCAAAAATAGCTCAGGTAAAATCAGTCCAAGCACCAGAAGAGCTTGTACCAGTGACCCCCCCAGAAACCCAGCACGCAAGAAAAAGGTGGCATAGCTAAAAATCTCATTCTGACCGGTTGGTCAATTGTTGCCTGTTTGGCTAGTCAAATGGATAGAATGTTTTATTTTTTTTTCTCCCCTCTTGCTAATTTTGACCTGTTGGTCCAATTTTGGCTAATTTCTGATTTACATAAAGCTACTCCCCTCTGGCATGTTTATGTTGTTGTCATACATGATTCCAAACAATTTTTACAAATGAATAACTGAAAGTGGGGTGTGCGTAATTATTCAGCCCCCTGAGTCAATACTTTGTAGAACCACCTTTATCTGCAATTACAGCTGCCAGTCTTTTAGGGTATGTCTCTACCAGCTAGAGACTGGTAGAGACATTGGTCTTTCACGTGGAATTCCAATAAAATTGATTCATGTTTGTGAATGCAATCTGACAAAATGTGGAAAAGTTCACGGGGGCCGAATAGTTTTGCAAGCCACTGTAGTAAGTATTTTCTCATCAAATTCGTAATGTTGGTTAACACACTTACACTTACACTTACAGTACTGTGTGTAAAATGCCATCAAAAAGTCAATTAAGTTTTATTCTTTCTCACCTGTCTTTCTGTCTCCTTTCACTTTTTAAAGGTTGCCATGTTAGAAAAAATATTTTGCCCTGCCATGCTGTTTATTGATGTGGCAAATGAATGGTTTATGAAAATATATCTAAATCTGTCATCAGTAATGATCATGTCTCATCTCTAGTCTCCTCTGTCTTAATTTCAGGTTTTCACCATGTGTTGTAGATAGTTTAGGAGGTTAACTCGACCAAGCAGTCTACTTTTGGGTACTGTTTAGAATACCAGAATAGGGAGGATGGTGTAGGTTTAAGTGTATTAAACTGATACATATATACCAACAAGACAGTGTACATCACTGTGACAACAGCGTTTGTTTTCATTCAAAGGCTTTATGGTTTTTCCTATAATACCTGGTGGGCCAGTCTCTAGTAAAAATGCCCGGGCCGATTTTTTGTCCCAGTCCAGCCCTGGTTCACCCTGATAACACATCATACATGATGCAAATTAAATGAATCTTAAAATGTGAATCTTGATATTTCTCTTTATTATTAGGTACAAAAATTACATTAAAATAAATTCTAGGGGTGTTCTGTCACACGGAGAGTGTTACTCTTTTACATGACATGGGTAACATCGGTCCTGGACTGTAGTTGTAACTTGTTTGTCATAAACACAGAACCATCTTGCTAAAATCTACTGTGTGAATTCTTTTACTGCTTTTGCTTTTATCAGATCTCATCGTGCCCTTCAGTCCTGACTGTAAAGCCGTTTCACTCAGATCATTTTAGCACAAATTCAATTTTTAAAGGTGACCTACTAATTAAATTCTCAAAATTTAATTTGCTTCATTTAAGCCTCAATCCAATAAACCATTTCCTGTGTAAATGTGTTTAACTGAGATAAAGAAGACAAAGTACAACATTTCAGAGGCGCTTTCACCTCATTTTGGGGTGTTAGGCTTCATGTTTGCATGTCACCTCCAGCAGGGGGGGCTGACCTCTCAGAGCTCATTGCTTCAGCTGCCTGACAGAATCACTCTCCATCTCAGTGTGCGTGTCAGGCCTGCCTTAATAAAGCCTTCATTGTCAATAAAAGTCCTTTCTCTTAATTAATCAATTTATCCAGCATCGGTTATGTCAGCAGTCCAACTCCTCGCTGATACAAGTGAAAACATTTTAAAATCCGAGCAGTACGAAACAATTCATCAGAGATGAAACTTTGATATCTTTCGGTGTGAGACGTGTGAGAGCGGCATAAAGTGTCAAAGCTCAAAATTGAATTTCATTAAAGGTCGTCTCGGGGGAGCAAAGATCAAACCGTGTGAGGAGGAGAAAAAGAAAATGTTTGGAATCAATTTCACGCCTCCGTGAAGAATAATTACTGTGGATTTTAAACATTATGATATTAAGATAAGCGCCTTTCAGCCTGTCACAGCGGAACGCATTTAGTCTACTGGTTTATCACGCCTGCCTGTTTTGTGTTAATTACTAAATTACTGATGAGTTTATCTGCCATGAAAACCCTTTTTTCCCCTCCTACTCCTGCCTGTGATTTAGATAGATAGATAGATAGATAGATAGATAGATAGATAGACAGACAGATAGACAGACAGACAGACAGACATGGCACTAAATGCACATAAATTCCCTTGAGATTTGTCTCTGAATTATTCACATCTAAAAATCTATATCCATGTGCAACACACGTACATTTATTATCCCTACAGGGTCCACAGCCAGCTTCAGTATTGGTGGTTAGATTTTTTATTTTTATTTTTTTAAAGGAGCTTTAACTTGCAGGTTTTCTTATGCTCGCCATTTCCAAAGCAGCCATTTTTATCCAGAGTCCATCCTTTATTTAGAGGCAGGATGACAAAACGAATGGACACGATATTTATTAATAACTCAAAGGCACAAACATGCTGCATTTGGTCAGAACTAAAGTGAAAGGTGGATATCTGAGCTTTAGTGGCTCTTCGATTAGCCTGCGCTGTTTCTGGTTGAGGTTAGTGGGATTTTGAGTTGACTAAAACCTCCCCACCAATAAACTAACTGAGTCTAAAGTAGCAATTTGAAGACAGGATTTCATTTTCTTTGCTTTGTCCACGGGATTGCTTTTTATATGAGTGAAGCAATAAAGTGAAAAGGTAGACTATAGCTATAAATCGACAAGGCCTCGACTGTAGCGGCCCGTAGGGAGCCCTGCACTTGTGCTACAGATGATAGTTATGTTTTTTTTGGACCACTCTGTGCACTCTGCATTATCTTACTGTTTCAGAGGTGATGGGAAATGCTAATGGTTAGCAGTGTGGGAGAGTAAAAGTTGTGCGAGAAAGCAAGTGTGACAAGCAGAGTGGGTGAGTCATTTGAAAGGTCAGCACTGTATTAGCTCTCTGTGTGCTTTTGAATTAAGTAATCTGATGAACTTTCTGCATATCGATGTGTTTTTTTTTTCTTTTTTTGCTGTGACTAAAGTAAAGCAGATGCTACACGATTGGTTTTAGTGCGAGTGCGAAAATTCAGCTTTTTGTTTTTGTTTTATGTTATTTTATTTCCCATTTTATTTTGGTAGGGAAATGAAAAGAATAAGCCGATTGTGTTTTTAATTTCTAATTTTGTGTGTTTCCTGTTAAATGAAAACGTATCACCTTATTCTCCCTTAAACATTTTTGTGTTTCAAGCCAGCGGTAGATGACAGAAAAAAGCACAAACATAAAGAGAAACCCCGCAGAGATTCTCAGCTGTACTGCTTCTTTTCTTAAAATGTATTTTCCTACATAAACATTCGTCCTAATATATCTAGCCTCTTTTATTGTCACACAGAAAAGAGCCCGCAGCTGCAGGGGAGTAATTGCACCAAGATATTTCAGTGCTATTTCTTCCCTGCCAAGGCTGTTTGAGCCTGTTTCATTTCTGAATTATAATACAGAGGTAATTTTTGTTTTCTCTGATGAATTAAAGTTTTATTACTCTTTATGCAGTTGTGCCTTTGGTCTACCATGTTTGCTAAGGGACCAGAGGGAGGGAACGGTAAGCTGTCGGCAGCTGCTGTACGACACGCTCAAAGACTTTTTCATAATTTCTGTCTGCATGTGAAGCTAAAACCTGTCAGTTACTCCTAAAGTTAGAATACTCAAGTTTTTCTACTATAAGCAATGAATGTTAACCTGCTCATTTTAGTATACTTTTTCCCACTAGAGTTCATCTTAGGAAGTTCTTGATTCTGGTGAATTTTTATTGCGTAAACACAGATTTGGGCTTTAGTTAAGTCTTGTAATTACTTCCAGGACTAGCTGGCTATCTGGAACAGGCTCTGACCAGTAACATAACATGAAAACATTTTTAGCCAGGTGACCACCTGCAGATTTCAGACTCCCGACAGTTAACTGTAGTTTACAGACTGTAAAGCATTACATGCAAAACGTTGCCAGAATTTGACAGCTAGCTGGGCAACTGTTGCTGTATTTAGGAGGCCGATTTAGTGGAAAATGTAAATATTGCAGTCTACTTTAAAACAAGATTCATAATGCCTCTGACCTTACATTTATTTGGTTGTAAAAAGCAACCTTTGTGATGCTAATCTAATCTTGTTCAGCAATAATTAGATTAAAATGATTTTCTGACTGGCAGTATGGATAGATGGGCAGGTTTTACTCAAACAAACAAACAAACAAACAAACAAACAAACAAACAAACAAACAAATAAATATCAGATGGCTCAGAGCATTTTGTAAAAAATGAAATGAAACTGAATGCACGTGAAACATGATGTGCATTTACTCTGATGAACCTATTTCTGCAAACAGGTTCATCAGAGTAAAATTCCTTAATTTCTTAATACCCACATAAAAACATAAATAGTATAAACAATGGACATTAAGTTCGATTCAATTCATTTATAGGGTACCAGTAACAATAATAGTCACCCAAAGACACTTTATATTAAAGCGTAAAGACCCACACATTGGAGGAGGCTACAGTTTAATAATTAGTAATACTGGGTTAAATGTCCAAATGCAACAGTGATGTACAAGTGAAGAAGAAACGGTCAGCCTATCGGAGCATGATTGAAGGATTTTCAGGGTGTCTTGGCCCTGGCCTTAAAGAAAAGCTCAATCAAAAAGGACTTCCAGTGGCTGTCTCAGTTTGAAGCCTTGAGATGAGCCTTGTCATTGTTGCTGTTTTGAAACCAGATCTGAGGAGAGAGGACCAACAATCTGTGTGTAAAACAATATTAGTACATGAATCTTCAATGAAACTTCAATCTGTCATGTATGGCTCCTGCTGTAAAAGGGATTTTTTTTTACTATTTCCAGTTGCCTACATGAGAGAGTGACTTTGCCTCCACACCTCCCAAACTCCCAGTAGCTCTTTGTGGATTTACACAACTGAATTCAACAAGATGCACAAAGTTTGACCAGCTATCACAGCTGATGTCCATCTCCTACACTGACGCTACACTGTTTAAACTGTCTTTACATTAAACAGTATACAGTTGGTATAAAGGTGGAATTCAGTGAATGAGTGCAAATTGCAAATTCGTCTCTGCTTCGCTTGATGTAACCGAAATCTGACCATGAGCACCACAGGTACTGTGTACCAGTCCAACACAGAGCTTTACACCACGTTAATGCAAGCTAAACTGTTCATCCGTAGTTTGTTTTGCAGGCTGTTTCACAATAATTTATCAAAGCACATCATATACAGATCCATACAGATCCAATATGTGATTAAAATGATGACATTATATGCAAGCTTAAAATTTGCAGTTTATCGAGCGTCACTGAGCAGTAAATCTAACCTCTCTTCTTCCTTTCCTGTCCTGTTTGTCTTCCTACATTATTCTCAGAGTGAAGTTAGCTCGCACTCTTTTCTCTCCCTGTGAAATACAGCAGCAACACGCTGTGCGACAAACTGCACACAAGCAGTTTGTGTGTTTGTGTCTGACCTGACTTGTATTATCATACAGTGCAGACTGTTCCATAAATAAACACAGTCTGAAGCAATGATGGATTATGTAAAAACTTCCCTGACAATTCAATCCAGTTATACTATCAGTCTTCTCGATAATGAACACAAAACAGCTTTGTTTAGTAGTGTTTATTAATGAGTTATTAACGTGATAGAGCGGCTTTTTGTGAATGCAAGATGAAGTATTTGAGCACTTTTCCCACCCATTAACAGGCCATTATAAAAAAAAAAACCAGAGGTGGGAAATAACGAAATAATATAAAGTACAAATAGTTACTGTACGTGAGTATTTAGTTTTCTTACAACTTGTTACTTTTACTCCCTACATTTTTAAACAAATATCTGTACTTTCTACTTCTTACATTTTCAAAAGAGGCTCGTTACCTTAGGTTTAACAGTAATCATTTAGCATTCAGTTTCTGATGGCACAAAGTTCTGCCCATATACCTAAGCTGTGGTTGCGGTGGTTACGGTGGTTGCGTCTAGCTAGCACTACAGAAGAGGAGGAAGCATGAAGGGAGTCTGTTTTGTTTTGTTTAAGTAGTTACAAATGCAATGTTTCTATCAGCTCAACAAACATCAGCCTTTGTTTTCATGCATTTAGCTTCAGAAGCTCGGTATAGAGCCACTGAAATCAGTTTATTTCAGTACAAGAGGACAATCCACTTGATGTGACTGAAGAGTCAGTATACTGAACCTTGTGTTGTCATTTTTTACCGTGCTTGTTTTTCTAAGGCCATGAATGAATCTGCAAGCTCAAAAAGTAACTGAATTTTCTCTCTTTCTTCAATCTGAAAGCGAAGCCATGAAACAAAATAAAAACTGAGCCTGTTCAGCATTGCCATAAAACAGACATCCGTTAAGTCTCTCAACAACTGCTCTTTCCTTCCATAAACCCCATAAAAAGGGAGATATTGATGGTTGTCAGCTGATCTGATCAATGTTGGCTGGCCACTTCTTTAATTCATTAACCACATGGTGCATGGGCTTTCAGATGCAATCTATCCTTGAATAACAGTGAGCTGCCCTGACAGGCTTTGTCATCGATCTGCCGCAGCTCGGCGGTTCCGCCAGCAGAGATCAAACCCGCTGGTAAACCTGGGGACGCCGGCTGTTTGTTACCGTCGACTCACACCAACAGGAACAAGGACGGGAGCGGGAAGATGAGGGAGGCAGGAGGAGACGGAGTGGGAATAAGGGACAGCTGTGGTTTTTGCTGGATATTTGCATGAAGATACAGTAAACACAGAGAGTGGAAACTAGAGACGGAGACAGACAAACACACATGGACAGATGGAGACTTAGAGAAAAGCTGACAGGAGGAGCGAAAGAAAAAAAATGAGGGATGGAAGTTGACAGATGCACAGATAAACAAACTGTGGGAGTTGGGGGTAAAGGAGCTGGAGGCACCCTGGGGTGTTCAGTGATCAAAAACCAGTAAAGTACATTGTTGTTTTGCAGGTGGCGATTTTTAGCTGACTTGCTACAAAGCTTCTTGGCCTTGGCACTCTGCCCAGGTCTGCGAGGGAGACCTGGGCAGAGTGGGAGTTTCACTGGTGCTTGAATCAGCACGGCGGAGGTTTGTGCTGACAGTGCCTCAGCAAGGCCTCGGCACCCTCTCTTCCAAAGAGCAGGGGGGATATCATTACGTCCAATCAAACCTGCAGTCCATGAATGGCAATGAAGAGAATAAGAATAAGAAGGAGACAGTGCAGGTGAATAAGCTAACTGAAATTATCTCCCCTGTACATTTATTACACCCTCAGCACAGCAGTACCAAACCGTTGCACTGCCTGAGTCTGTGAGCCACACTTTAGATTCAGGACACGAAGAGCATCTGCAGTCTGTTCATCAAAAGTTTAAAATGAAAAGCTTCAGTATGAGCGCTGCTGTTTCAAAGCAGTTTTCAAATATCCACCCTGTCTGTATGTAACTTAGAGAATTGACGGCATTTTTTTTTTTTTACTGTTTAGATGAGGATCACTGCAGATAAAATCTGCAAATATTGCATAAAGACATTCACCAAAGACGACAAACAGACTATTTGCAATGTATGCAGCGCTGCATTTGATGCACTGCTTGTCGAGAGAGCCACAGTCAACAGCTCAGAGCTTGTTTGTTGGCAGAACTGGAACAATAGATGTCACACGGCTTGTAAATTCACAAAGTTGCTCTCATTTCGTGCCACTAAATTCATGTTAGAGTATGACAAAGAGCTTAGAACTGTTTCTCGTCTCTGGAGGACTGTCAGTGTTTTTTGGGGGGAAATATTCCCTCAGCAAACCAGCTGCTTAAGATTTAAACCAAAGTAAAGAGGACTATCATGGTTTGATGGGAATTTGGCATACGTCTTTCAAGTATGTTGAATGCTTTATATTTTTTAATTTGGTGGATACAAACTTTTTTTTGTGTGTATGTTCAAAGGCGACGAGGCTGTCAAAGCGCTTCTCTGCTTCAGGGTTTAAGTATAATTTAAGATTTTAATAAGATAAGATGTTTTTTATTATTATTATTTTTTCACCACAGCTAATTTACTTTAATGTTACTGTTCTTTAAATACTTACAGAGGCTACTGATTTTTTTTTAAATTAAAAATGATATTTAAAGTGAATTTGCTAAAACAGATGTACAATCTCTTACTTTAAATTCAGAAGAGAAATTCAGACTCAAAGCGTCATAGAGTTCAGTGGTATTGACCATATTATGAATGGAAAACCACACTCACTCACACACAGATACACACTCACACCCCACAAACATCTACACAATTTGACACACACTGTTAAGCATTTGCTTTGAAGCATCTGCAATCCAGAATATTCCTCTCAGCATGAATTTCCCATGGTTGCTACATCTTAAACTCTTGTGCTCTGGCTGCGGGTTGGAACGACACTTCACAGGTCAGGCTCGAAATCTCTTTGACCCAAATACTCTCAGGTTCCTGTCACACATTGAAACAATCATCTGGGCTTTAAGGGTTTAAACCAAAGCAACATCCTTGTTTAATCTCAGGCATAGATGATGCTCTATATGAAGGAACATAAGCTTTTGGTTTTTTTGCCTTCGGGTGGTTTTTTTATATAACAAAATTAAAATAAAATAAAAAAAAGATAAATGAAAAGAAATCTGTTTTTATAGAAGAAAAGGAGTCCCAGCTTTGTCAGGTTCACATAATATTTACTGAAGGTCAGTTTGCTGCAGCTGAGCGGAAGAGAAAGGAGAGGAGAGACAAGATGACACATCTTTTGTCTGTGAAAGCAACACACCACCGTCTTTGTGAAACAAGGATAACTGGCAGAACCATCTTGTTTTGCCTTCTGCAGCAATCTTGGAAGAACAGACTTCCAGCGAGTGTTTTTATTCTGTTTTGCTCGCAGCTGGATGGCTTACTCTATCCCCCCGAGGTACACACATATCACGTATCTTGCCTTTTGTTCTTTGCTGATGAAACACTCCTCTGTAACGGCAACATATTCCACAACAGTAAATGTGATCAAATGGAAGACTAGCCTTTTTTTTTTTTGTCCACGTGCCTGATCAAATAAAAATTTTTAGTTGATGATAAGTGTGGTTGTGTGTTTCAGGAATAGTTTTAGGAGCTGAGAAGACTGTCAGTGAAATATTAAATATGTATTATAGCCAAGAGCCAGTTAGCATAGCTCAGTATAGCACAAAAACCAAAGAGTAAAAATCTCAGTGTTTGGACAAGTAACTGACAGACACGCTGCAACTCTGTGTTAAATAAATTTATTTTGGGGGTTCTGTTGTTTTCATATAGCCACTGTTGTATAAGGTACACCATACAAATGTTTCACATTAAACTCGCTGGTACAAAATGAAGAACGTCTTTGTATTATTTTGTCCTGGAAGGGTACATCAGGGAAGTTAAAGCTGGTGCACTTCAGCTACAAAGTCTTTCACATTGTGTGATCATGAGTTGTTCTGTGTTTGTTCGTACCATATTTTGTGTTACGTGTTAGATGAAAATGGTTGCTGTGCTGTTGTGTTCCTGTGGTGATCCAGTGGTCCTGAGTCATCACAGGGAGGTTTGAATAGGCTGTTGCTTCTCGTTAATATAAAGAGCCGTGCAGAGGCAAACCAGCTGATTGGTGTTCTCTCTTGATTTCAGTAACTTCAGCAGAACATACAAGAAAAAGGTCAACATGAGGTAAAAAATATAGATCACAGGTGGGGAGTAACAAAGTACAAATACTTAAATTGAATTTTCAGGTATCTGCACTTGAGTAATCTGTTCAGTTCAGTTCAATTTATACACTAATAATGGATTGCATTTATATAGCGCTTTTCGAGACCCTCAAAGTGCGTTACAATTCCACTATTCATTCACTCTCACATTCACACACTGGTGGAGGCAAGCTACAGTTGTAGCCACAGCTGCCCTGGGGCAGACTGACAGAAGCGAGGCTGCCATATCGCGACATCGGCCCCTCTGACCAACACCAGTAGGCAGTAGGTGAAGTGCCTTGCCAAAGGACACAACGGCCGAGACTATCCGAACTCGAACCAGCAACCGTCCGATTATAAGACGAACTGCCAACTCTTGAGCCACAACCGCCCCAATTCACATCAGCAGTCACCTCACGGAGCATTATAATGGAAGGTAAAGAGCCAAAAAGACCCCAACAATCTGAGGACCTTCCATGAACAAGCACTTGGCAACAGTGGGGAGAAAAAACTCCCTTTTAACAGAAGGAAATGTTCTGCAGAAGCAGGCTCAGGGAGCGGCCTGACCATTTGGGTGTGAGAAGGAGGAAAAGAGGGCAAAGAGAGACAAGGGTGAACTACAGGAGAGCGAGTCTGAGTTTAATAATGACAAATAACAATAATAAATATATTAATAAAATGTAATAAAGAATTTTATTTTTTAATTTTTTAAAAATTGCATTTGATAAAAATAAGTTATCACTAAATGTGAATAAAAAAACATGTTTAAAGCAAATTAACAACATTTCAGTGATGACTGTTCTCTTATTATACCTTATTTAAGTTAACATAAGGCACAGTGAGAAATTACATGTAAAATGTCATTATAATCACAGTATATTCTGCAAAAAAAGAGCCATAAGAATTGTACATAATGTCAGAAACACTGAACACAGAAACTCTCTTTTCTTACAGTCAAAACTGTTAAAATTCTTTGACCTTGTAGAATTCAAAACAGCAAAAACAACGCATCAAGCGAGGAACAATCTGTTGCCAGTAGATATTCAGACATGTGATTGTGTGGGGGCTGCAATTTAAGGGGCGCGTCACATTTAAAGACGCACAGCATTCAGATGACTAGGAGATTTTGTGTATAATGTGGAGGAAAAATGTGGAGCAGACTAAGTGTGGATCTAAAGCAGTGCCCAAACATAAAAAAGTTTAAAAATCAAAATAATTATATGATTGTCATCAGGTACAGGGATATAGAAGCGAGGTTAGGTGTAATAATATAGATTCTTGTGTAATATATATATATCCAAATATATATGTGTGTGCAGACTTGTGTTTTTTTTCTTTAAGTGTAAATGTGTGTATACGATTACACATAAATCAATATTGAGCTGATAGTTATCAAACAGATTAAATAAGTTCACTCTTCATATCCTACTCCTTTTCAAACATGTAAAGTGAGCAGCATAGTGATGTGGGAGACAACATTGTGTCCTTTTTCCTTAGTTTACCAGTCTACACATTTTTGTGGCTTATTTTGATTGTTATTGTTATTTTCCATATTATTTATTGTGTGAAATCAATCAATCAATTAACATCCACTCGCCATTCAGTGAAGGGATATACATTTTCCCATAGCAACCTTTGGTTTCCAGGGGCGTCACTAACTGATCTCTACACCTGCATGACTGTGGCTGTAGCATTAAATTCATAGACAGCCAGGAACCTCCAGCAACTGCTTGCCAACCAGTTGGGAAATACTAATTTAAACTTAGTGACCAGCAGTTGCTGAGTGGTCTCTCGTTCTGTGTGACCGGGGCCTAAAGGACTCGATGCTCACGGAAAGCTTTAGAGACCCTGATGGCTAATTTTGTCACCAATGGACAGAGCAATGCTGTCTGCTTCCTCCAAGCTGTCATATAATATGTAACACACCGGAGGTAGTAACAGATGCAGTATCGAGGTGTGATGGTTAGTATAGTTGCCTTAAAGCAAGGTCATGGGTTTGAATCAATGTGCCGTTTGCAGCTTCTCTGCTTGTCTGTGTGGATTCCCTCCCACTGTGAGTGTAAATGGTTGTCTACCTCTCTTTGTTAGCCATGTCTCAGACTAAGAACCTGTCCAGGGTGTGTTTGGCAGCTTGGATAAGCTCCAGCCCCCCGTGACCCTGAATTAGACAAGTGGGAGAAAATGGATGGAAAGGATGGATTGTAGGATCAAACTTCTCATCTTATAGTGAGAGATAAATGTGAGGTTCTTTCGAGGAAAGTTTACCGTCTCCCGGTTAGTTGTTGATGCTATATACATAAGACATGGTGGATGAAATTAAATATTTGGCTGATGGTAAGGAATGTTTGATTTATGATGCTAATTCACATATTAATTGCTTTTCCCTTTACTTGTAACATGGCAGTGATAGTTAATTGCTCTCTATTTATAGTAAGTCAGATTAGTTAGACATTTAACAGTAACTCTAATAAAAAGACAGAAAATAGACACTGACTTATGTAATAACAATAAAGTGTTATCTTCAATTAGTTTGAATAATAAAATACAACAGATCATTGCAGCGTCCATGTTGGCTCCACATTCGGTACCATGAGAGGATCAGATGGATGTGATATTACTTCCTGTAGTTTCTCCTACCATTCCTTTTAAGACCCTTTTAAATCACGGGAACAGAGAATTACATGAAACCACTCTTACTCTCAATCGCTCGCCCTTACACAATGTTTCCTAATGTACTCCCTGAGCTGCTGCTGGTACACTTTCTTTCCTCTTGCACTCATTTTTATCTCTATTTGCTTATTATTTACTGAAATCAATGCACTGTGGAGGCTTGGGGTAGAGAGTGATGTGAAATACACTGGAAAATTGCAGAGCTGATCATTATCTGTAGCGGGGCTTTGTATCTGGCAGTTTATGTGCTTTTAATTTGGTCTGTCTCTGAAGCATGGAGCTGACCGGTCTGCAGCTCGTAGGCGGACGTAATGAAACAGATGCTTGGCAGATGTCAAGGTTAAAACAAGTGTGAAGGAATTCGTTTTTGGTCTAACAGGCTGTTGAAAGCGTGCCCTAGCAGTAGCCCCTGGAAGTGTTTGTTATTTGGTGTCTGTTTCTTTCCGTGCACACACACGAGAAACCTTTTGACTTTCTATGTATGCATTTGGAATCAAAGCTTTCAATTTTTCCTTGGGTATTAAGGTTGGATAAGAACAGAAAATCCTCGGTCTCCAAGGCACGGTGACAAAGTATGCAGAATCATGAACTGAGATGATTCTTGCTGCACTCTTGAGCTTAGATTGAAGGCAGCTGCCAGCCACGAAGAAGATCATTTTTAAGATGGTGCCTTTTTGAAACTTATAAAAGACCAGCACTCATCTTTCCGTGGGACACACGTGGGAGAGAAGCACCTACAGGGAATGAAGAAAAAGGTAGATTTCTCGACTGAAACTGACAGCGCTGTGCGTAAAGCATGTGGATTTATTCCAGAAAAGTTGTACTTTCCCCGCTGCATTATTTAAACTTTCCACACTTAACACATACTTCGAAGCAAAATTGATATTTGTCAATTTAAAAAAAAAAAAGACTGGGACTCATTAAAAAGGGACTCAGTAATGTTGTTTAATCACACGGAAACCATCTGATGTTTCTGGCATAAACTCTCTTCGGGAGGATTCTGTGAGTGACGTTTTGAGATTTATGGCGGTCGTGCAGACAGAGAGGAGGCCTCAGCTAGTTTTTCATCTTTGACAGTAACAACTTCTCAGCAGAACAGACCTCCCATTAGTGCAGGGACTACTATTACCTCTCAGCTATTCTCACATGCACAAACTGGTCTTCTGAGCTCATTTGGAGAGGAGAGTCAGCTCTGCAGCCTTGTGTTTCTGTTTCCCCCTTAGGTCTTAATCTAGGTTGCGACTGTTGATTTGCTTCTTGACACTGACGAGAAAGCCCTCTAGAAATTAACATGTCTTTGTGAGTGTTAGTGCAAAATCCACCTTATATTTACTGAACATATGAAATTGTTTTACTTTTTAGTATTTGATATTCAGCTGCAGAATCAATAAGAGGGAGACGAGAAGCCATTAAAATCCGTGCATGCAATAAATATGCCCACATTTGACTCTCATTTCTTATCCTCAGCTAACCCTGCTCTGCCACCAGTTGTAGCTGATGATTAATTAATAATATGTTCTCACTAATGCCCTCCAATCATGCCCTGTATCATCTGCCCTGCAGGGAGGAAGATTCAGTCTCACTCTGTCCAACCTCTCTTACTGTGCTGCAGCACCAGGTCACTGTCAGGTCATTCCAGCAGAACCTGTTCAATAATTCAAGCCTTGGACTGGAGAACTGGGACCCACATGTCACACACAATGAGGGAGCATATGACACTAACCTCCAGCCGAGCGCACAAATTATCATTGGTTGCTGACGGGTAATGAACCTAAATGACCTGACATGAGTAGGGAGAGAAAAATTACGTCTGGGACTGGAGAGCCTGCTCAGAAGGTTTACACTGGTACCTCTATGTAAGTTTGATGCTTTGCTTATTTGCTTTTATACTGTTAGAAAAGAAGGTTCACATACAAACATGGGCACTGCTTTTATGTTTTATGCATGTGAATCTGGGGCAGCACGGTGGCACGGTGGTTAGCACCGTTGCCGCACAGCAAGAAGGTCCTGAGTTCAATTCCACCATCAGGCCGGGGTCTTTCTGTGTGGAGTTTGCATGTTCTCCCCGTGTTTGCGTGGGTTCCCTCCGGGTACTCCGGCTTCCTCCCACCGTCCAAAGACATGCAGCTTGTGGGGATAGGTTAATTGGATAATCCAAATTGCCACTAGGTGTGAATGAATGTGAGTGCGAATGGTTGTCTGTCCCTGTGTGTTGGCTCTGTGACAGACTGGCGACCTGTCCAGAGCGTACCCCGCCTCTCGCCCTATGACAGCTGGGATAGGCTCCAGCGCCCCCCGCAACCCTGAAAAGGATAAGCGGAAGCGAATGGATGGATGGATGCATGTGAATCTGCCACAACAGCGATGTTCCTAACCATAACTCAGAAAGCAGTTTAGTTGTAAGGTTGGAGAGGCCGTTAGCTGGTGTTGTGTTTTTCCTATTGCAGATTCCAGCAGGAAAAGAAGAATATAATGGATAAAAACAATATATTCATATATGTATTAGTCAGCTGCAGGGGTAAATATTCAGGCCAGGAAAATATGAAATGACAGAGCTTAAAATATGTAGTTTAAGAAAAAGAAAGTAGCAGCCTCTGAGCCTCAAGAACAAAGAACTGCAGTTCCTGGACTGGCCACTTGAGGCTGCGTACAAGTAAGATAAACCCCACTATATTCTCAATTTAAAGCAGAAATAAATGCAATTACATACGGCAACAAAAATTTACCATTTTAAATTACATTCAGGCTTAAAGTTATGAATAAGGGGCATGAGCACATCCAGTGATAGGTGGGTGTTTTTGTCTTGTTAGGATTCAGCTGTACGGTGTTCCCTCGTTTATCGCGGGAGTTATGTTCTAAAAATAAGCATAGCATAGCAATAAGCATAAGCAATAACAGTAAGCTTTATTTTTTTTTACAATTATTATAGATGTTTTAAGACTGTAGAAACCCTCACTGCACACTTTATACACTTTTCTCACACAGGCATGAACATTTTCACACTTTTCTCTCCTGTTTAAACACTCTCAAAGTTCAAACCTTCCTAGAAAAATAAGTTCAGTACCCACAGGTGCCTTTGATGGTGCAAAATGTTTCATCGACAGTTTTATGTTTGCTGGAGAGAAAACTTACAAACATGCAGTGCAGCACTTCAGAGTCTCACCACTAGCGATCGAAGATTTATGTAAATTTGACAACCTGAACGCATTCTGTACTGTACAGGAGACATGGCATGAGATTGATTGACAGTGGTAAACAGCCAATCAGGATGCAGAACAGAATGCACTGTTAACAACAAAAAAAACAACAAAAAAAACCCTGCGAAATTGCACAAACAAATAATCTGCGAAGAAACAGCGAGGCCGCGAAAGGTGAACCGCGTTATAGCGAGGCACCACTGTACTAAAAGACATTGCAGTCTGCTAAAATTGACCTCCTGACTTGTAGATGACTGCTACTGCTATGGCTACTTCTAGTTTCAGATAGAAACAGTGATCGCCAAACTTAAAACAGTAGTCCACTGAGGCACTGAGAACTCCACAGAGCAACAACTATTTTCTATTTACAATAGATTGTTTTGGTATTCTTTAATGGCATTACTTTTTGTGATTCTTCTTCAGTAGTCTTCATCATTTTGAAACCACATCACAACAAATGCTAAGAAAGATCGTTGTGACTCCTTCCCTTATAAATGTGCTGTAAAGGGAATTACTAATCATGTTCTGAAACTAATGAATCAATGCAGTTTGGGCTTCTCTCACTGAAAAGCAACGATCTCCAACAATATCCAGAAAAAAAAAAGCTGTACATTTTTGTTTTATCCCAACAGAAGAACATTTACACAAGTTATATTACTCCCTATTGGAAAGTCTAGTAAGATATGTGCATGTTATTAAATCCCCCTCCCTGGCCACCTCCTCCTGCTTATCTGTGAGAACACCGAAGTGACCCTAAGCCAGCCGACAGATGTAATATCTCCAGCATGTCCCGGTTCTGCCATGGGGCCTCAACCAGGTAGGACATGCACAAAACACCTCATCTAGGAGGCGTCTAGGACACATCCTTCTTAGATTTCTTAATCACCTCAGCTGGTTCTTTTCAATTGGGAGGAGCAGCTCTACACTGAGCACCTCACCCTGTCTTTAAGGCTGAGGCCAGCCACCCTTCGGTGAAAGCTAATTTGTGCCGCTTGGGATCTCATTCTTTTGCACTCTACCCAGTTTAAAACTTTAGTAGAAAATTAAAGAAAAAAAACTTACCTCACTTGCCTGGGGGAGAAATTTGATAAGTAAATTTATTTTTGCCATTTTATTAATGAATATTAATATTGTTAGCACATTTGCATGCAAATCTTGTAAAAATGAAACTTGAAACTTCGTAGTTAAGAGTAAAGGCCTGGTAAATAGCAAATTGCTTTACTAAATAAGACTATAGCAGATGCTGTTCAGGGTGTTCTTGATGTCCAGGCAGACAGATTGTGTGAGGTGCTAAGCTAACTTCAATTTGTCCCCAGCTAACCTCTGTATGTTTTAGGCTAACCTCTGTAGCTGTGTCCCAATTCATAGGCCGCTTCCTTCGAAGGACCCAGCCTTAGCAGCCTACGTAGGCCAAATTGGGACAGCCTTCATGGCCTGGCTGTGATGTAATACGCCTTCAAATGCGGCCTCCGAAGGATGCAGCCTATGAATTGGGACACATTTTGCATGTCCTAGGCTAACTTCCATTTGTGCTAATTTCTATTTGGGCTAGGCTTATCTCTGTTTGTCCTCGCCTAACCTCTCTTTGTACTAGGCTAACCTCTGTTTGTACTAGGCTAACTTCTGGCCGCAGTTTCATATCAAATATTGAAACAACTCATCTAGCTCTTTGTTTGAAAATTAAGCACATTCATCAAAATATGATACATTCTTTTATTTACCTATTTTTTTTTTTTATGTACACAGCAAGTACTTCAAGGGTACAAGCATTATTTCAAGTACATTACTGCTGAGGAAATTCAGCAGAGTCAGACCCTCTGCTGGCAATGGTTACTGTAATTGGTCATGAGTATGCACTGAAAGGTTTTGACAACTTGTGAACATTTCAAATCCCCACAGGAAGCTTAATAATCACCCCTTGAGGTTTAACTAACAAAGGAGGGAAATGAGAAAGAGCATCAAATTTCTCCATCAGCTGAATTAATCAGGAGCCTGAGAGCACTCTTCAGAGCACAGGCTAGCATCACATCTAATGACTGCAAGTCAGAGCACAGTGTGTCCCTAATTGGACTTTAAACAGACAAGGAGAGAGGGGACAAAAATATCATTGCGCTTCCATTAAACTCCATGTAGCAGAGTGGAAGTTTAGACTGAAGTCAAGGTGGAATACAAAGTGATGACCTTACAGTGGGACATACAGATTTCCATTGGAATGATAAATCTTAAGCACATAAAGCTGCACTCAGGAGTTTGCATAAACTCATCATTTTGGGTTTTTAATGATTTAAGTGAACTGTTCTTTGTCCATGGTGGAATGATTGTACAGACTTCAAAAAACAAGAATTCAGTGAACAGGCTTCAAAATTATATGGTCAAATATGCTCCCCCGTTAATCTTTGGTTAAATATTAGCGCATTGCACCTCGACCAGACACTTCCCATCAACAAGCTTCTGCCAAAATTTTTGTTGGATATTGTTGGACCACTTTTCTTGGCAGATCATTTAAAGTAGTCGGTTTCTTTGCACAGACCAGACTTTTAGGCATACTTCACGAATTTCCCTTGGGTTGAGGTTGGGGTTTTGGGAAGGCTGCAGTGAAATTACAATAAAATTCATGTTCATAATGAGTATATGTAAACCCTATGTAAACTTCTGACCACCGCTGTATGGAAGCTTGTTTCTACAGGTTTAAGTCAAAATAAAGTCAAAAGTTACTTTATCAGAAGCTGGAGTCAGTAAGTCAAAATCTTAACATGTCTCACTTGAAATTTTGAGATAATAACCTGATAATCTGAAATTTTAAGTTATAGATGGGATTTTCCTTTGAGTGGCAGAAACAAAACGGGTTTTTTTTCCAATGGTGGAAACAAACTTCCATAAGGATCGTGTTTCAAATCCAGTATGTCTCTTCTTTTTTTAAACAAAGCATATATTTTCAGGGATTAGCCAACTGTGCAGTAAGACCTTGATTTGTTCAATAGTAACATTCCCAAGTGTGCTTTAATACAACACACAGTTTGCATAGCAGGCAAGTCTGTAGTTTCTGATTTGCAATTCATAGCAGCTTCCCTCACACGTTTGCTCTGGTGTAATAGACTCGTGTCATTGATGAGTCCCTGGGGTGTGTAGAGTGAATCCTTTCTCAGGTCTGTATTGATTGGTCTGAGAGTCCTACCTGATTTACATTGACAAGAGCAGCGGGGCCCAAATGAAAGTAAGCATGTTTCTCAAATTGGAAACACAAGGGGCACGGTGCTCCGCAAACAGACAGCTGGGAAGGTAGACGCTGACATTTAGATTGAACACCGGTGAGGAAGGCTGACTCGGCTGCTTTTGGGGTTTCTTTAGACGCAGTGGTCACTTCTAATTAATCATATACTCAAGGATTAACAGATTATTTCAGGTTTATTTTATCTTTTAAATGTGACACAGGGCTACTGTTGTTAATTAGTTACTGATTTTTCAGTTAAAATAAATTATTTAATTACATATTTTGAACTTCATTAACTATGATCATATATTTTTAAAATAAAATTATTATTGTGAGTTTAATAAAAGTTACTTTTTCATTCCCCAAGGGGACACCACAACACATGGATCTGAATATTTGATTTGACACTACCCTCCCATTTACCTGGGCTTGGGACCAGTACTTAGAAATGCTAGCATATGACCTTCCTAGGGTGGGTTTGTGTTTGCCCTCCCAGTTCCAAACTAGGGATGTGTGAGGTGAACAAGTCTGGTTAACCGCTGGTTAAGGACTACACCATGGAGCCACTTAAAATATATTTATAGAACATTTATATTCATATAAAATAATTAAATAGTGAATAAATTAATCTTAAAGTAACAGAGTTAAGTACAAAATGAAAATAAACTTTAATATACGACAGATATGCTGTGTATATATACACACACAAAGCCTCTGTAACCTTAGAAATCTTTAAGAGGTCACGAGTGTAGAAGATGTCCATGATACAGTCCTGGACTGCACTCAGATCGTGGGTGGAACATGTTTTTAAAGCAAAAACATTCATTTGTATTTGACAGGGGGCAGATGATGGAGTGAAGCTGATGTAATTATGATGTTGAAGCCTGGTATGAGAGTCGACGGAGCCAGCAGCTCAAGGAAATGTGAGCCTAAAGAATGTCAAGGGTTTTAGTTTCTCTGAGGAACACGACAGATCTTGGGAAATGTCAATGTGTAAACACATTAAAAGGTTACGCTTCATCAGTCACATGCACCCGACAGGTGCACAGACGAATCTGCACATGAACAGACGCTCACTCTTAGACGTTCGAGGAAAAAAAGACAACAAAAACCCTCACATAAATAAATGCAGGCAGATTCACAAAAAGCACACACACAGACTGACTGCATCAGTAAATGACCTTTTTGTCTAATCCTTATTTTTGAGTAAGCAGCACAAATGGCTTTTTCATGAATCTCAGAGACAACCAAATTACTTTTCTTTGCGTAGTAATTTCTGTGAGAAATGGCAGGGTGTGCAAAGCAATGCCTGAAAAATGGGGTATGAGCAAAAACAGAGCAACAGTGAAGGGAAAAAAATTACAGGACAAGCACTCAAAATTTCCTCAGAGCTGTAATTTAGACACCACTAAAATGCAGTATTTTTTCCTCCCGAAGAACCTCGAATAATAGCAGCAGCATTGCACCAGGACAAAAAATGATTTGGTCTTCATAGATACACCACTCAGCCACCAGCTTTCTGTTCCCTTTCTGCATATCCTAAATTGTATTTAATAGCTTCAATCAGTGTGGGGATAGTGAAGCCTGCTGCTAATGCACTAGTCGTGTTTGAAGAGGGGGCATTGTGGGCGAAGCATCAGCCCGTCTGCCATTAATGTTGCATTACATGTCCCGTTCCCTGCTATAATTACAGCTCTTTCTCTGCCTCAGTTCAGACTCGTGTCTCGACCTGAGGCTGGGAATAAATCCAGTTTATCAGGGGCTGTGGATGAGACCGGCCCAGCAGCACACACAGCTCGGCTGCGAACACCTCTTCCCAATGCAGGCGTGTGGCTCGGACCTGGGAGTGTCAGCCAAAGTATCAGCTGCATAAGGCGAGCTGCATGCCAGATATTGTTGGTCTATCCACACAGAGCTCGGGATCCCAGCCAGAGAATTACCATGCGCACCGGGGTGGAGGAACGTGGCTTGAGATGAATAGATACAGAAATCCTTAGTCACACTGTGCTGGAATGGCATCTGCTCTGAGATTTGTGTGACACTGAGCAGAAAGGAGTGGTGTGCATTTTCCCTTTTTTGCTTTTTAGGTTTTTGCAGAAGTGAAGACTCAAACCTTTCAGATGCGTTGCTCTAGGAACAGTAGGCCACAGATTTCCATAAAAAGCTGAAATTACCCTCAGCATACTTTTTTCTGGCTTCTGTTTGAGACTTTGGCATTGGATCTAACATTGTGTGAAACATGGTCAGTAAAAATAAATTTATGCTTCTTATAACAATGGCTCTCACCTACAGTGTGGTGCAAAATCCTTGAGTCTCTCGGCATTTTTAAAGCGGTCTTGAGCAACCATTCTTCAGGCTTTTACTTTGGCTGCTTTCCACTCACTTTCAGTCCAGTTCTTGCACCTGACTTTCAGAGGAATGCTTTTAGTTTGTTTGGTAAGCCGCTTAACACTGACCTATGAGTCATTCAAGCACAAAACTAACCCAAATCAAAGGATATGTCTACACATAACAAACAACGTAGAAATAAATCCATTTTAAATGGTATCTTTAGGCATTTTTTGGCAAAAATGCATCATTTGGTACCATTTCTTCAGTTGAATGAGCATGCCAATGACAGGACAATTTGACAGGAATAATACACAATTAATGCACCAACGAGGTGATTCTCAAAAAGCTATTAGCTGTAAACTTGGCCAATCTTAGCACGATGTGCTATGTGTCCTTAAAAAAAATGAAGAAACTGGACAAATGAGGATAAAAGAAGAAGTGTCAGTGTTAAAAAACAGTCTGCAGCAGATGAACTGTATCTACAAGTCATGCCCTTAAGAAATAGATATAGCTCTTACAAAACACAGCTTTGAATATCCTGTAGAACTATTCCTGAAGACTACTTGAAGAAATTACAACAAGCTTGGCTAAGAGAGTTCAGGCTGTGCTGAAGAATAAAGGCGGTCATACCAAATATTGACTTTCAGGCTTGTTAGAATTGTACAGACTCTGGTTTTGCCTGATACGCTGTAATTACTGCAACCATTTCCCAATTTCCTGGCAAAATATAAAGAAAGACGCGCCTAGTGACTTTTGCACAGTGTTCTAAATTGGTATTATAACATTATCACACTGCCTAACAACCGGTTAACAGACAACAACATTAAGATTGTACAGCAAGACCAAAGCGTTGCAGGAAGCAAGCAAAAATTAGATAATTTTTCCAACTTATAATGTATAATTTTATTTAGTATGCTTTGGTTAGATTATTTTTTGAGGGTCAACTGCACAAACACACCAAACACACATGAGTGTGTCACAGTGTTGCTGTAATACAGAAATCTCTGTCTGTCTGTATGTGTGCAAACTCCTACACGATCAGAAGCTGAGAAACCAAAATTGCCACACAGGTACATGTTAGGCCTATATCCCACATTATGATGTCATTGTGTTTCCTAGCAACCACCTACTAACAGTCAAAGGAGCTTGCAAAGAAAAGCGTCTGGACTTCTTTAAGTTGCTTGAAGACGTTTCACCTCTCATCCGAGAAGCTTCTTCAGGACACCAACTGTCTGCCATCTATAATCCAGTTTTGAGTTCCCTCCCCAGACGCCTTAACGCCCACTTACATCCTGGGCCATCTGACCTCAGGAATTCGCATGATAAGGTGGGGCCAGGTTTCACAACGAGCTCACCCGAAACTCTGGCTGATTGGGACCCACACCCAGTTTCACACCTTGGCTCAGGCGATTAGAGGATCATCAGGGGGTCCTTTTGTCCCTCTGTGGGGGGAAACTCCCACTAGGTTTAAATCTGGGACTCCCCACCATTTGACCTTAGAACTGAAGAAGCTTCTCGGATGAGAGGTGAAACGTCTTCAAGCAACTTAAAGAAGTCCAGACGCTTTTCTTTGCAAGCTCCTTTGACTACGATGACCTGGATGACTGAGAACCTTCACAGACACCTACTAACAGGCTAAAATGACACATTATGAACCTGTAAAGCCTCATGAAAGCATCTGATCAGTTCAACTTCATGACGGTAACATATAATTTATATCCACAAAACCTGACTTATGTATGGTATATTATACACCGACTGTAACAAAGAAGTAAAATTGCTGGCCACACAATACTCTAGTATATGCTGTTGCTAGTTTCAATTCTACTCTTCTATTCTATTGTAAAAACTCACTGAATAGATG
The DNA here is from genome assembly GCF_900408965.1 of Simochromis diagramma. Lineage (NCBI taxonomy): Eukaryota > Metazoa > Chordata > Actinopteri > Cichliformes > Cichlidae > Simochromis > Simochromis diagramma. The sequence goes on from NW_024386782.1 coordinate 4,364,403, forward strand.
CATTCCAATTAAAAGCTTAAAATACATTTCTTTGGCTTTGGGGAACTTCAGATATTTATTAGAAAGAAGTAAAGGACAGATGTTCTCTAAGACATCTTAGGAACTCATATGTCTAATTTTCTACATTTCAACTATACTAAAGTCAGAGCCTTGAGAAAAGAGTTGTAGCAGACAGGTGATCAGGTTGAAGTTTGTCTTAATTAATTAATAAACATAAAACTGAATTAGATATAGAGTGGAAAGTATTCTGAGTACAGAATGAGTCATATTGTACGGCAGCTTTTAATATCAACCACGTGCAACATAAATACCTCTCTCCATCCAGTGCTTGTTACACGGTGATAGTCTCTTGACAGTGATATACCTATTATCCCACACAAAGGTGTGTTATTATGGAGCACATTATGATTATGCAGGAGTTTCCAATATATCATGATCTGCTGGCAAAAAGGGGTTAATTTAATTGGGAGATTTATTATAATGAATTTGCATCTATTAAAAAATATACTTTACCAACCAAGTTTTTGAAAATTAATCTTTTAGCCATTTATAATTTTCAGTTTAAACCATCAAAGTCAATGACTTGTAGACCCCCATCCATGTCATCTTTAATTAAATCTGCTCTTTTAATGTAATTGGGTTCTTTATACAGAGATGAGCAAAAGTATTGTAGTTTATTTTTTGTAATAACTATTTTAAATAGCAAGTAGTACTGAGCAATGTTCCCTCTAATTTTTCATGTGTCTGAGTGAACACACAAGCTCCCTGAGCGCTCCCTGAGTCCCTTGGACCACTGTGAGCAACAGCACATGTGTGCACTGTGGTCACGCCAGCATCGAATCCATCCAAGTTACATGGTTTATTAAAATAATCAAATTACAGCATTTATGTTAGACTACTTTTATTTAAGTGCTTTAGCCCACTTACAAGGAACATTTAAAAATAAATCTTGTTCATGACCTGTGTAGTATGTTACTATTGGAAGTAAAAATAACTTTAACTCCAATTTTGAAAACACAACTTTCTTTTCTTTTCTTTTTTTAAATAAAGCTCTGACTTGTATTATGAGTCTGTGGTTTGGGAGAGAGTCCTGTAACTTTCTGTCTGCAAACTACAGTATATAACGACCAATGTTGGGCAATTAATTATATAGTTACTTCTTCAAAAAAATTTACTGAGTTTTGCAAACAACAAAGTTTTTTGCAGCTGTTTACCTAAAAATGCAGCCAAGGCGTTTTTTTAAATAAGCATTTCAAACTATTTACAGAACAATCAGCTGTTCTGCATCAAATTTGATGCCACTCAAATTATTTGTGCCACTCCAAAAAATAATTTCTGTCCACTATGGGATAAAGGAGAACAACAAGCCAACAAGCCTGATACCTGCAGGCCTGACAACAGGAGATGTATCACTCCTGTAACACCTGTAACATTCAGCAGTTGCCTCATTGTTCTGACACACACACACAACAAAACTATTGACTACACTACACGACTACACAAGATTTGCGCTAAACGTCGAAAATCTCTCACATCTCAAAACACCGCCGTCGCTCCTAAAACTTCCCCCCTTCCTAAGCAACTAAATGCCATGTTGCCATATCATTTTTTGATTGGTCGACATGGTACTTTTTTCGACATATTGGAAAGGGTGGGGTTCTTTTTGGTTTTGTTTTTGCTCACAGGGGAGAGTGCTTTCGAGCGTTTTCCTTATAAAACACAGTTTTTACCGTTTCTTCCCGCAGTAAAGATAGTATTCAGGAAGAAAACCAGACATTGCATATATTTTTGTCATAACTCTGGTTTTACGTGGCCTATCAACACAATAGAAAAACTGGTATAAAGTCCACACTGTTTCCGTCAATTGTTCCGTCTGTCCTGCTCACATCGCCAATGGTTGTACACATTGTCATTAACGTGGCTTCACTCCACATCAGCATGTGTTGGCACATAAGGACGCTGTCATAGCCTGTCAGTGACGTTGATTAGGTGCGTATACGAATGTGAATCACATTATTGGCTGGACTATGGGATAAGGTGGCATCGTTCTAATCCCATATGGGAGCAGCCAGTCACTTACTGACTAACACTGCAAAACAGAATTGTTAAAGTATTAATTTTAATTTCAATTCAGGTTAGATTTTTTTTTTGTGCGCAACGCAGATTTTCCGTGCGCAGAGACCGTGCCAGCAGTGCGCAATTGCACACGCGCGCAGCTTAGAGGGAACATTGGTACTGAGTATGCTGGATGAATCCAAATCGAAATGCTCTCCAAACAAGCTTGAATGAAAGACAGGAACTAAAAGCACGGAAGACTCATAAAGAAATATATCAAAATAAAACAGGAGGAGAAAACCACGAGGGCAAAGGCCTTCATACAGAGACAAGACAGAGGGAGGAACAAAAAGATACTGCTGGAAACAAAAATACATTCTCAAAACTGGGACAATCACAGTTATTTTGAGTTGCTGGTCTTTGACTCTTATCATTCATTATTGTAAATGATGAGTTGTAGCCAATATGCAATCTGTCACATCTGATGTGCATGATCAGCCACAACATTAAAACCTGCTTCCTAACATTGTGTAGGTCCTTGTCTAAGCATGAATCTCTGCATATCTCCCGCTCTAGGACACTTGCAGCGGACCCTTTAGTCCTTTGTACTGTACAGTAGGACCTCCTTGTGGGTTCATTTTGGCAGCTCAGATTGGGATCTGAGGAGTTTTTAATCTCAGCCGTGCTGTTAAGGGCAGTTTTTGGGACAAAGCTGTGGCCATTACTCTGCTGAGAGAGGCTGCTGCCTTCAGATCACAGGGATAGGTGTTTAGGGGTATGTCACAAGTTAAAGTAACATCCACATCAATAGCAGGACCTGAGGTCTTCCTTCAGAACGCTGCATTTTAATGAGAAGATCGGTTTTACTTATTTCACCAGTCGGCGGTTTTCATCTTGTGGCTGATCTGTATGTACCTGTGTAAAAGATTCCTGCCCCGAAGGTTTCACAGTGACCTTCACAAGTTGTGTAGCGTTAATACGTGAGCATTTCTGGCCCTTGTCTACAACGGGGATCGTGTCTCATGAAATATAATTATTTTCACACAACATCCCATGCTGCACTAAAAACACCACTGACTTACTGGTTGCTATGGGAATAAAAAGGAGGAAAAAAACCTCATGTTGCGGCCACCATTATCCTGCATTTCAGGGTTGTGTTCAGAGGAGCCAAGAGCATGGCACACAGGAGGCAGCTGGTAAAAGCAAAAGAAGAAAAAGAAAAAATAGCAAGTGTTGCTTACAAAAAGAAGGTTAACTGTTCCAAAACAACGAAGCATGAAAACACAACACGGGAGCAGGCCGAGACTGAATCCAAAGCACAGGCAGAGTTCAGAGAAACAAGCAAGAACTAAGAGCTGAAATCTGAATCCGTAAATACACGGTGACGCTCTGGTTTCTGCTGAGGCAACAAGAGGTAGGAGGGTGGGAATGTGCTGCATAAACTGAAGAGGGCTGATGAGCGGTGTGAAAACAGGTGAGAAGAGGGTCAGGAAACATCAGGTAATGCAGCAGGGCAGGTGGGACTGAAGAGGCAAGTGAGTGACTGAGTCAATGACTGCACAAATTAGGCCTCCAGCTACACAATATATTTGTTCCCGACATCTAAAGCAACCCACCTAAGCACCACTGAAAAGCTGCACAGTGCAGGAGTGGCTCCACTTCAAGAGAGTGAAAAAAAAAAAATCAGAGGGCAGGCAGGGTGCAGGAACCACAAATGTTACAGCTGACTTTTGACCACAAAATTTAAACTGCTTGGCAATTTAACATTGCACGCTGTGCAATGTTAAATACATTTTGTCGGTTGTCAAAGTGTTTAAGATTAAAAACAACTATAAAACTACAAATAACCTATAGCAACTGTCTGGGGGAGGACAGTCTCAAACATCAGTGATAAAACCTGCTATGAACGAAACCTTAGTCAGAACCCCATTTAAAAGCAAAATCTATGGAGGAAGCGATACCAGCATATGCAAATAAACTACGACATATATTTTAACACATGAACTGACGGTTGTTTAAAAAAAATCCATCTCTTGGATAAACTGTGAAAAAATGTGTCAGCATCATAATAGAAACCGAATGAAATCACAAAAGTAGCATCAGTTAGCTGAGCATCAGATAAGTGTGGTTGTCAGTGTCAGGGGCTCAGGAAGTTGCAGAAACTGCTGATCAGCTGGGATTTTCCTGCACAACTATCTCCAGGCTTTACAGAGAACTGTTTGAAAAAAGAGAAAATATCTCTGTGTGAAAATGCCTTAGAGGTTAGAGGTCAGAGGAGAATGGCCAGTGCCAAAAGAGCATCTCTGAATGCACATCCGGTACAGCAGCAAGAAGACCACACCAGGTGTCACTCCTGTCAGCTACAAACAGGAAACTGAGACTACAGTTAACACAGGGTCACTAAAACTAGACAACAAAAAACAAAACAAAACAACAGTCTCACTGGCTTTGTGAGTTCTTATTTCTGCTTCAGCTTTCACATCGCCAGAATTTGATGTAGACAGCACGAGAGCATAGATCCATCTTGCACTGTGGTTCAGGCTGCTGTTGGTGATGCAGTGTTGTAGGCCCCTTGAGCATTGTTTAAACAGCACACCTGACTATTGTTGCTGACCATGCTGAACATGAAAGTGAGTTCACTGTGAGTGTATGGCCTTCACAGTCACCAGAACTCAGTCCAACAGAGCACCTTTGGTGATGTGGTGAAACAGGGAGATTCACATCATGGATGTGCAGCTGTCAAATCATCTGCACCCGCGTGATGTCATCATGTCAATATGGGCCAAAATTTCTGCGTAATGTTTCCCGAAACTTGTTGAATCTATGCCACGAATCATTAAGGCTGTTCTGAAGACAAAAAACTGGTTCCAATCCAGGGCTATTAAGGTGTACCTAACAAAGTGGCTTCTGGCGTTATAGGCATTTGTTTATTTTGTGTTGCAAAAATGAATTTCTTCTTATTGGCACTAACGTTTTTTTAAGCTTTACAAATATCAAGTGAAGCTCCAAGAGATTAAAGTTTGTTATCTGTATCAGTCACAAAACACACTTTACACAAGTTTTCCTAAATCACACTGTATCAAATCAAAGAAGCACAAAGAACATGTCTGATAAATGCCGGTCCCGAGGTATTTGTCAAAGTCTATTAGGTTATTTGTCTTTGTAAAAAGAAAACAAAGGTGCATGGAAGCAGGCTGCCCCTGCGTCTATCTGCCTGTGTCTATCAGGGCCTTGAGAAGTCATTGATCCATGCAGACCCTTTGCTCATATGCCCGGCAGATGCTGAAGTAACAACAAAGACTTCTGTTCCTCCCTGACAGCACGACCACTCGTGTTTCCGTCAAGAATGGGTAGAAACCCTGGAGCCGTCAACCTTGCACAGCAGGATCAAATAAAACACGATGATAAGCTGGGGTGAAGTTTTCCAGACCTAAGGAATGCTGCACCTTTCATGTCCTCGAGTCGTATTAACATCCTGCAGAAAGCTCAGTAAATACTGCTTCTTACCTGTGGCCAACTGGCAAAGTGGACATTAACTGAGCTTTAAACTCTGTTATTGAGCCGCTGCCATTGACATCTTCATTGATCACCAGTATTCTCATAAGGCCCAGTAGAAACTCAGCTGATTAATCATTTAAGCGGATTTTAATGAGAGCACAAAGAGGCTTGAATTGGAAATTGATGATATATGAAAATCTTAGAGGGTGATACTGCCCTCAGCAATGATGGTTAATTGGCAAAAGGACTGAATTTATGTAAATAACATAATGAGCTACAAGGAGCGGTGTAATGAAAAATGTTGATGGATGTCAGTGACACAAGCAATTCTCTCTTATGTTGAACATTTGACAGCGGCATAAAGGAGCTTCAATTTATCATACATGCGACAAGATTGCTATTTTTCCCCAGTTTTGAACATCATGTATGTCACTTGTGAAACTGCTGAGATCACCACTGTGAGACCGTGATGGCTAAAACGAGGAAGACAGTTCATCAGGTGATCGAACGGGATTTAAGCTCAACAGAAAATTGTTTAAGGACTGTTTTTGCATTACTTCAAGATAAACGTAGTCCATTTTCGTCGCCCTCAGAAAATAATGTTCTGTCAAAGTCTTTGGTGTGTTACATTATACACAGAGTGTACTTTGGTGGGGCTGCAGAGCTCATGCCATGGCAATATAAACAGGGGTCACTTCCAGCTCATCACTTTTCTACATGCATTTTTAATGTTTTGTAGATCATTTTAACCTGAACCATGCTTTTCCTTAAGCTACAAAGGCAGTTTTTAGTGAGTAAACCTAACCAACGAGTGACAATGAAAGCAAAAAGTGAGTGCAAACTATGGTCTCCTGGCCATTCCCACCCCCACCAGCCTTCTTGTCTGGATACTGTAAGTCTGTTAAACCTGATCATTATTTCTCGGATATTGTTACCTTGTGCAGGGTGGCATTATACAGCGCGACAACCTGGGATGAGAATATGTTATGGAACATTTACATAACCTCACAATACATTTGAGTTATTTCTCCTGCTACATATTCACTAGAGACTGAACCGCAGCAGCAGGAGAAGTCCGAACAATAACCACTTATCCAGGCGCAGTTCAGCAGTCACAGCAGGAAGAACAGCTGCAGCTGTGCTCACAACCTGCAGCTGGATGCTGTTGGACATCTACAGTTTAATATGAGTAATGAGCATTAAATGCATCATGTAAAATGTCACATCATTTCTCCTCTTCAAGTTATCTGCAGCCTTTCTTTTACTGTACTGGATCACAACGAATATCCATGTGGATTAAAATTCATATTACGACTAAATTATTGTGACATAAAGGCAAAATCATTGCTCAGAAATCTACATTTTATGGTGAGTTAACAAAAACATGTCCTCGGTGGTCTTTAGGGAGCGCCATAGAAAAAGGTTCAGTTTATTTTGAAGAATTATTTTGGTCGTTTTACCTCAGAGTGAAGGTTCTTGCCCCATCTCTCCTAATTTTAGTGATGCAGTCCTAATTTTTGTCTGGGTACTGTTATATAATGGATATAAATGATGACCTACAAGCTGGAGTTATACTAGTATTATGCTTAGGAGAAACTTTTTTAGACAAACATCTCAGTAATTCCCAGAATTGAAAAATTTAAAAACCCCAAAGACGCTCAGATGTCTTATAGGTAAGTTCATGCGGCAGATGTGCTTTCGAATCTAGCAGCTGCTGCAGGGCTTTAACATTTCTGTAGAGAAGCCTGTTTTTGTTTTTTTACTGTATCCACCCAAAAGTGTGTAACTAGAAATTTTGAGATAACTCCAAACTTTGACTTAGCACTGCTTGACATTTTTATTTTTATTTATTTATTTCACTGGCAGCAACAAGCTTCCATACATCTCTGCTTTTCTGGGTCAACTCGGATTTAATAAACAGTTCTCAGACCAATCAGAGGATGAGCTATCGGGCCTTTTAAGTCAGTGTTCCTCCAGCAAATCAAATCAATCTTCACATTATACAGCAGAAAAGTTACAAGATGTTTGCAGACTGTGAATTCAAACTGAGCTTGAAAACTGTCTCTAAACTGTATTATTAAAATAATCACATTGCATGTGTTTTTTTTATGTAATGAACATAATAAATAATTGGGAAATAGATGTTATGTTACCACATGGACCCTCCTGGGACTCCCGCAGTGACCCTCAAAGAGGTGCCGGTCTCTATTTTGAGAAACTGGAAAAGCTCTGCGTGGAAAAATTAGTGACATTATCAGAAAAAAAGAGAAAAGCAGAAAAAGACAGCAGCGAATACAAGAAGAAAGCTCGGACTGATTCAAAAACTCTGACCAATCCGAAGTCACATGACTCAACCACCAGCAGCGAACGGAGAGCGCAAAAGAGACGCAGAGCCTCGGTGTACACAAGCCTGCACACCGCCAATCCGACACGGCTATACGCCCAATTTCTTTTTAATTGAAACCTTTTACTCCCGCTCGGTGAGTACATTTCCCACTGCCATTTTCTTAAGCATATTTTTGTCCTCTTTTTCTTCCTTCCTGTTCTTGGTGTTTCGACACGGGGAAAATGTTTTCTCGTTTTCTGCATGCAATGATTTAAATCTTGGATGCAGAGTGTTTGTGCTCCGGTGACATCCACTGAGAAATAGCCCTACGTGCTTGCGGACGCTCTTGATATTTTTCCTCCCTCTTCTCTGTCTTCCTCTCCTCTTCCCGAAGCAGCTTTTTCACGAGCTCACTTGTTCCGATCTCGACCTTTTGCATATTTTCTGGCTTTTTCCTCCTTTATCATGGCTTATTTTGGTGTGGTTTTGGTGCTTTTCTCGGGTCTTACAGTGTTTCTCTGGTGTTCGAGGCTGTACGTCTCCTCGGGCGCAAAAATAAGAGTTTTGATTTTCATCTTTGAGGATTTTGCTTTTCCAATAGGTGAGAAATTTAACTTCGCTGGAGTTTGTTTTGGTGCTGTCATTGTACTTCTTTCTGCATCCTAGATGAGAGAAGTCTGAACTTTCCTTTCCTCTTTTTTTTGTCTTTTTAAGTAAATGTCTCGAACAAACCTGGATTTGTTTTAAATAATGAACTAATTTGAGCTCTTTTAATGAAGAAAAAAGAGAAGAAACATAAATCAGTCACCATGCTACAGTTAGAAAGATCTCCACTGTAAATGTGTAATTTTGTTTCTATAGAGAGCGACTGGAAAAGGTGAAGGCATTCAGCTCTTTTGCTCTTCACATTTGCCTTCCAGTGACAGCATTGTGCAAAATTCAAACAACTTTATGAATGCAAATCGCTGGTATGCAAAAGGAAACAGATTCCTGCCAGCTGAACCAGACACAGCTGTGATTCTCTTCCCTGTTTGTCTTGCTACACACACAAGCCTTGATGCATGTGGGATTGATAACTGGTTGACACAGTCAGGCTTTACGCAGAGAAGCTGGGAAACTTAAACTCACTAAATGAGTCAATGAAGAGGGGAAAGGAGTTGGCTGGAAATTCTGTGACAGCTCATTATGCAAATCAGGCTTGATAGATTTGATTAATAGTTTGACCTTGCTGTATCAGCCAGATCTCACCCACAAACCTGCAGGCAACAAATCCAAAAAGAACACTAAATCCTGGACAATCCATGTGACGTTCCCCTTTTAAATGGCTGCTGGAATCCTTGACCAAAGTTTTGTTTTTGTGCTCCGCTGAGGGAAACTTTCAGAGCTCTAGACAAAAACCTTTCAATCAGCCTCAAAAGATGTGTGTGGAGACGTTTGACAGCGTTTCCAGCCTTCAGACTTCGCAGGTCAGGGAACAGGTGGGGGAAGCCGAGCATGAAATGTGCTGCTACGCAAACAATACTTATCTCTCACAAGGGATGAGGGTGGGAGGCTGACTCTAGAATAGCCAGCCGATACACGCATGCACTGAATCGCTATGAGCTCAGAGAGGGGATGGAAGGAATAAAGTTTAGCCAGGCATTTCTGGACCGGTCAGCAACCTGCCCGTATCCAGCGGAGGCCCGGCTTTACGTTTGTGCCCCCGTGGGCTGAGATGATCATTGACCCTTAGCAGGTGTACGATGCGGGCTGCCTTGAAGCCACGCACCACAGAGCCCATCTTCAGCGAGCTACGGATGAAAAACATTTTAGAGCGGCTGCAGCTTTCAAACTATAGGTCAAAGAACAGATTAGGAGAGCTGTCTCTCTCTGTCTCTTTTTATATCCCCTGCATGTGAGAGATAACCAAAGAGAAAAGCATATGGGCAAAGGCAGAAACAGAAAGAAAGATGATGGGATGCTCATGTGGAGGAGTGGGCTTTATGAGTACATACGTGTGATATCTACTTCAGTTCTGTGTTACATTATGCATGTGGTAATACCCACTGCTCCTTATTAAGGCTGCTGCTTTCGGATGCTATTTCTACGCCTGCATTTGTCATATTCAACACATTTCTCTGGGCAGAGTGTGTGTTTGGATAGCAGCAGCATGACTGAACGACAGCCAGTGTGTACGTATGCATGCACCTGATGCTCACTTTTGTTGTGAGACGTGCCATTCGCCTTGCAGCGTTAGTATCTCGGCATCACGGCCAGTTCCTTCTATTCCCTGTGCACAGAGATAGTGGTTGATTTCAGCACCATGGACAGCTCCCAACACTTTATTCCTTTGGCAGCTGGAGCGAGATGATTCTTGCCTGGAAGTCTGGAGCGTCTCTACTCACTAACCCCTGCCCTCTCCACCGCAGACGTCTTATTCTCAGCTATTTCAAGCTCTGCACCTCACATTCAAAAGCCTAAGAAAGGATAATTATCATTTTGTGTTTTATCAACAGGGAAAGTAGTTTAAATTAAACATTTGAGCATTTCTTGAACCGTTTCAATATAGGAATCTAAAGTATAAGTTTAATTTAATACTTTATATGAAACAGAATTAATTCGTTTCTGGATTCACATGTTGGGGAATTAAATCTTGTTTTATGACCCACGCCATCTTTGTTTTCTGTTCCCAGAAGTGACTATATTTAGAGGAGAGAATTGAGTGCAAAGTTAACACCTGGAATCCTCACCCATAAACTGCACAGGTGCATCACGCAGACACAGAAACCTGCTAATTAGTAACAGATTGATAAAATAATTTCTCCCAAAACAGAGAGCAAAACTGTTAGACAGCACATATTTCACAGTCAGCCTTATTATTTATCACATAACTCCAGTGATGTGCTCCTGAAGGAACTGACACCACAAATTGAGGCCTAAGCAGATCGCCTGCAGCTGCCTGTGTCGGTGCTCCTCTCAATCAAATCAACTGCGCCCCTAAATTTAATTGTTAACAAATTCAAGGGTGATCATTTTTCTGTTGTTATAATAGAGAATATCAGCTTTTGACACTAAAACCATTTCCAGCACCAGGGTGTAAACATGCTTTTTAGTGCTTAGAGTTGGATATTTTGATTGACTGTACACAGGATAAACAGACAGATGTCAACAGCTGGTTTTCAAATATGCATTTTGGAGCTTTGACGTTAGCCCTTGCTGGCATGTTGGCTTTTTGGAGCCAGATGTTTGCCAGATTGGATGAAAGGGTGGAGTGCTAAGCTATCAGCTAATGTCAGATTGTTTTGTTAGGTGTTAGCAAGCTGTATTCATGAATTACATCCCTGCATTGTGCAGACACTCACATCTAATCATTAGTGCAAAGTAACAGATTAAAATACTAAGATTACATTTACCAAAACTGAAGCACAAACTTTTTGAATAGATTGAAGCTGTAATGTTTGTCATCTGTCCATGAAAATGCTCCTAAAGGCACCAACAGCACAGCCAGAGTGCAGTGGTCCAGTTAAGTGACTAAAAGAGCCTTTTATTCTAGTGTTCAGATGGATAAGTTTTAATAAAAAATTAAATCCCTTTCAGGCATTTTTGTGAAGGGTAAGACTATCCATAGAGGTACCGGGCTGTAAATGTGCGTTTTAATGATGGAAATTTGGACATTTTAACATGAGTCTATATGGGTCGACTCACTTTTAAAGCCAGGAATTGGCCACTAGAGAAAATGCACATTTTGGCTCATCCTTGTGGGCTTGATTCTTTTAATTCCCCCTCATACTGCATGTGATCTGTGGAAGTTTGTTTATGCCACTGATACAAAAATGTTTTGGTCAAAATTTCATGTTTGTATCGCAAAATTTTGACTTGCTCAGAAGTAACACAAAATTTAGAGATATTAAGCCAGAACCTTGACATTTAAGATTACATTATTTTCTTTTGTGTGTGTGTGTGTTTTCAAGGGACCACAGTGAGCTGTTTGTGTTGACAAAATATAAACAGCACTATAAAAGCACACACTGTGCCCTTTAAGTTACTCTAGAGCTTAACTGAGACTTCTTCAGCAAACATTAAACACCAGCTTCATTAAAGAAGCTCAAGTGTAGCCGGCCCAATTTTAAAAACCTAACGAGATAACTTATTTTAATGATTTCTGCTGTGTTTTATTCTTTAGTGTTTAGAATTTAATCTCTAATCTTATGCACTAAGAATAAACAGAAGTATAGCAGAGTAGATATTTCTGTTTTACCAGTATCAGGAACATTTATACTTTTCCCAGAGCGTTTTCTGACCCAACCCCAACAGAAGTAACCCTATGACCTTCACCACCATTTTTTACCAAAGAATAAGAAGAAGAAGCAGAAAGCATTTTGTGAGTTGGACTTTGTTGGTGGAAATAAACTTCAGCACACTGAGATTTAACAGGTTTGCAGCCACATAGACAATAAAACAGAAAAAGAAGCTGCTATTTTGCTACGTGTGCAAGTATAAAACTATTTGCTGCCGTGGTATTGGTATCCTAAAATGACCACACGCTTTGAGCCATGCGGCTTTGTGCTTTCAAACAATGTATAATCGAGTCCAGTGCCATTCAAAATACAATGGTTTTCAGTTTTTACTCTGCATTTTGAAGATTGGTTCTTGGTAAGGAGTAAATATTATTGTTGCTCCAAAACGTTATTTGATGAAGATTAAAGAAGCTCTTTCACCTTAAAAACATTGAAATGTTTTCGTAGAATACACATTATACTATAGTAAATCTTTAAAACTGGAATATCCTTTAGTTTTTAAGGATAGAAATGCAGATACATTTTTTTTGCTACTTTACACACAAAAATTACTCAAGAATTTAATAAACAGTCAAACTCTGGTAAAAAAAAAAAAAATGCATCAGATCGTGGACTGAACACACCTCTGAGGAATCCACTTAGATAGGAACCTTAATCACAAATCCCATTAAAACCAACCACCCACTGATCCCACAACATGTATTGTCTGCATGCAAAGCCTAAAGATTATACCGCCGTGCCGAGTATTCCCAATCAGGGGTACGTCATCCAAGGGGCTATGCAGACTGTCGGTGTGAAAGCTGCACAGGACTCCATTTGTTGCTATTTATTTACAGCTGAAATGGGTATTTGACCAAAAGCAGATCAGCAGCATACCAGGCTCAAAGTTTGGGAAATTCCAGGCTTAGTAAACCTAAAAATACTAAAAGAAATTCAGCTGTTTTAAAATTGATTGTGTTTGATAGCAGCCACTTTAAAACTTTTAAAAAGACACACTTTGAACATGACTCATAAATGACTCAAGCTGTTGCACGGTCTCCATCATTACTGTAAACCTAAAAAAAATGTGGTTTATTTCAGGCACACTCACTGTCAGAAACTGATCTAAAGCACACAGGTAATTTAGTAAATTAGTTATGAGTTCTACACTTTTGCCTAAAAAGCAAAGGATTCCAGGAGGAGACACAGATCCCTTGGAAGTTGCATCAGGAAGGCCACGCAACATAAAAATCTGCCAAATCAAATATGCAGAGCTTCCCGCTGGCGACCCCTTGTGAATGAGGAGCTGAAAGAAGCCTTTATGTAGTTGTATAAGTGAGACTGGTCTTTTCTGTAGTTAGATTTCAAAGCCACAGGTAAAAAACAAAACAAAACAAAGCTGGAATATGCTCTACCTGACACTCACTGGCCACTTTATTAAATACACCTGTTCAGGTGTTTGTTAATGCATGGCTCTAATCAGGTCAGATGGGACCAGGCATTTAAAAAAAAAGTATCAATATTTCGTGTAAAAACATGAAACATCGTGTAGCAACAGTTCAGGCTGCTTGTGGTGTCGTAACAGTGCAGAGGATAATTTCTTGGTACACTTTGGGATAATTGGCATAATTTAAACAGCACAGTCTACCTGAGTATTGTCAAACTGGTTTGTCAGACATGATGTTGAGTTCACCGTACTCACACGACCTCCAGAGTCACCAGATCTCAATCCAATAGAGCGTCTTTGTGCAGGGATGGGAGATTTGTATCATGGATGTGCAGCTGACACATCTGCAGCAGCTGTGTGACGCTATCATGTCCATATGGACCAAAATCTCAGAACAGTCTTTCCAGGTCTACGTAAAAAAATTGGCTGGTGGATGTTAATTAACATTCTTCCCTATATTTTCATCTCCAACACAAAATAAGAACTGTAATATTTACAAATGTAGCATTTCCCACACGACTCTTGTTTGGGATTGGGATTTTTTTTTTTTTTTAAATTTTGTCAACAAATATAGAAACCAGAAAGCGAAGGATCACGAAGAGAGAAAAACTGGCTCCTGCCCGAATGTTTTTGTTCTTTTTTAATTGAATCTTTCCTGCTTGCATCACAGTGGATGTGTATTTGCATTAAAATGAGCACTATTTACTGTTTGTGACACAGCATGCATTCACCATGCCGTCATTCTGCCTACAAAATCTGTTGTGCACAATAAACTGAAAACATTGTCGGCACGTAACGTTTAGCAGCAGAAGAGAGCCTATTTTTCATTTAAATTGCAAATTCTTCCTAAAATGAAATGATAATCAGCTCTTTGTCGTGCTGTTTTTCACATTCATGGAAGAGAACCTCCACATCAGCCGCATCCCCCTCAGCCTCATGCATATTTCGACTCATTTGCTCCATTTCTGACTTTCACGTTTGACCTTTCACCCTGGGTGTCAACTCCTGCCCCAAATTATTACCTCAATATGCCTTTTAACCCCCAGTCTTCACCCTTCTGGTGTCATAAAGCGGAAACATATTTTGTTATCTGCTAATTACCCACAGCTCTAGTGACCCAGTTACTTTAGCCTGCTGGAGAGGAAGCTAAATTTGGCAGTCACACAAGAGGAGAATTAAGGAAATGGAGAAATATGTCCGTGCCAAGAGATATGGGAAAGCATGGCATATGTTCATATGCCCTCGAGCAGAGCTGTGTGTGGACTCCCCCTGCTGCAACAGCAGGTGGAGTCTTTTTCCCCCCCTGTCATTCATTCACATACACATATTAGTAATGCAGGAGAAATCCTCTGTTTTCATGAGAACAAGGTAGACTCCCAACAAGACGGAAAGTAAAATTTTAAGAATACTTTGAATGTAATGAATTGGTGCACAGCGATGCAGTAAAGCAAAAATGCCTGAAAACAATGTCCCTGTGGAATCAGTGAGACTATATGTAAGCAGCTTTTACCATCAAAATCACCCCAAAACAGAGTAGTGTGAAAGACACACACTGATCTCACAGATCACGTTTCTGGTATGTTATTAAATTGCACCGATTTCAGAGATAATCAGAACTTCTATTATTGTAAGATGCGAGATAAAATGTCTTCCAGAGATATGACTTCATCCCATCTCACTGTACAGGTCACATTGTGCTCTATCTCCCGGCTGTCGTCGCTATAGGTTGCTCAAATCAGATTATGGCACTGCTCATTTTAGGCACGTGACCGTGTGCCCTCAGTCTTCATGCTTCACAGAGACTCCATAAAGAGGCTGGTAAAGCTGATGGAAAATAGAGTGTATTCTCCTTTGAGAAACTCTGCATATTCGCATACTTGTGGACTCTCGCACAGTAAAGCATAGCCTTGCAGTTCAAAAGTCAATTCATCAAATATATGAAAAATATGTAAACGATAAAAGGCTGATGGGATAGTAATATAAAAGGATAGAGTCGCAGTAATAATTTATAAGCTAGCACTACCTACCAACCGCATGATGTATGCCTGCATTTTCCATCTTTGATATTCCGGTCCAAGGCCCAGTTCTAAGCTCCTTGAAAATGATTGGCATTGCAAATGTCTTTTTCCCTTCTTCCTTTTTTGAAGTTCGCTCATTCTCTTCTTCCATCTCACCTCCTTTTATACCCCCCCTCTCTCTTTCTCGCTCCTTTTGTTGCCATTTCCCCTCTCCTTCTTCAATTCAAACTCAAGACAGGTATTATGCAGAAGGTAATGGGGTGTGAACTGAAGGGAAAAAATATAAGAATAGTGCCTGACAGTCATCCTTCCTTGTTAAGATCCACAGCAGAACTGAAATTCCTGCTACATAGTAAACAGGGCTCGAAACTGGAGGGCAGGTTTCTGGTTATATGTGTGCAGTAATGGGCTATTCTCTATTTCCTCTGCACTGTTAGCCAGTATTTACTGTACAAGTCCTGCAGGAGAAATTAGATTCCACCAGGCTCCTCTGGGCAGGGAGGAAAACGGCCCAGCAAGGACCTCTATTCATTAAGTCCTTAATTGCTAATTGGGGTCTTTGAATGATTCAGCAATAGCTGCTGCTGTTGGGGCATTAGCTGAGTAATTTATGGCTGAGAGGGAGCATGGAATAATGAACGAGGGTGAGACAGGGTTATTAAAAAAGGGCACTGGTGCCCACATAGTGTTGTTATTACACAGCCACCTTATGTTAATGCTCAGAAGTCTGTGGTATGCTCTTTTTTTCTGTCTGATTTTCACCATTTGTCTGAGTTAAATTCATTATGTTCTGCAATTAAATTTAATTTAGCACTAATGCAATTTGACTCTGCACTCACATGCAAATTTAATTGTATATTTTTTGATTAAGCATATTATTGTGCCTTTGTGGAATTTGTGCATTTAAAGTGATGACGTCTCTTTCTTTGACTGTGACAGACAATGAAAAATTGCGGCGGTCCTATCAGCTGCAGTCATTATTCCTGCTCCAAAGTCTTCCAGTAACAATAAAAGCTGGTGGGTCACTGAGAGATTCTTAACAGCATTTTCCCCAGCATTTTGATAAATCTTCACACCTCATGCTGTGTATATTCTCACATAAGAGAGGACGGGGAAAAAACTCATACATGGAAGCAGCATAGTTTATAAATGTTTTTCTGTCCACATTTAGTTTCTCGTTTGGCTGTGATTCAAAAGAATGGAGAAAACGGGCGTATCATAAAAACTGATTCCTCTGTAATGCGCATGTCTTTGAACAAAGGAGACATAAATTAGATTAATAAACTTCAGGTATATTATTCTCACTCCCTACGGCCTCAGAGATATAGGTCTAGTAATCAGCTGTTGACCCCCTGGCAACCTCTGCTTGCTATGGAAAATGTATTCCCCAGCCTTACCACATTTCAAATGGTGCAACTTTGAAGGTGACATTCTCCATTTCTGGTTTTTCAGTTTCACTGCTGCTTGACAAGTAGAGTGTTTGCACACAAGTCGGTGGTTACCAATGGTTTTCAAGCCTCCATGAATGTGGGACTACCAATAAAGTTTATAGCAACCGATTGGGGAATACAAATGTTTCCGTGGGAACAACACGTCTCTTACTGTGCTGTCAAGTTGTTTTCAGATAGTTTCATTTGCTGAGATTGGAAGTGGTTACTTCCTTTCATGTGCGGTGATTACATTGAAATTACAAACCAGATGTGATTAGTTTATTGCATTCAAACTAATCATTAATGCCCGTTTCCAGCATAACATTTAATAAATCATAATACTAGGTTTAGTCCTAATAAATAACATTCACTAATCTACATCACTCTACATGATGAGTAGTTAAAATAGTTTTTAATCATCATCCAATTGTTACTTTGATCTGTTCTGTTTTTCTATTATAAGTTACAGAGTGGCTCATTGCACCTTTATACTGAACTCACAAATACAACAGTGTTATCAGTTTATATTCAACAAAATATTTTTCTGTTTTTCTGAGTTGAATTCATTACAAGATTGTATTCAATGCACTCCTCATGCAATTTTAAACAAGGTTTTTCAATTTTGAAAATTAAACCTGTTTTTGTCTGGAGATGTTTTGCTGCTGTAATTAAGCTTTTTTTACTGGCCCATGACTGAGAGTGACAGCCACAGACCAAGTAACTGAGTGATTTCAGCAAAATTATTGAAGCATTTTGTTAAATCCTCACATCTTCACAACAGAAACATGGAAAGTGCTACGCGTCTGCAGGAAAAAAACAAAACAAAAACGATACCAGAAAGAATTAAAATACACGAATGCTTCATTCTTCATGTCTGTTAAATTCGGAACAACAGTCAAGAGAAAAACTTAGCAGCAATTAGCCTGGTATCACCATAGTGCTTATTGTTCTTATTACACATTAAACATTCAGGGTATATAGTGTTAATATAAGGCAGGGATGTCAAACCTGGGGGCCAGAACCTGCCTGGAAAAGATTTCTGTTTTTTCACGATTGACAATAATTTTTTATTTATTTTACAGCAGTAGATTCAAAGTTTTTCACACTGAGAGGAGAGTTCAGTGGCCCATGATGTTAAATACCCCTGTTTGACACCTCCGGTCCCCTGATAAAAGGTTTAGAGGTGGTTGAAGAACTTCTATTCTCCAGACATGCTACTCTTGCTGTTTAGCCTCTTGGCTAAGCTAACCTCCAGCTTCATCTTTATCAAACATACGCTAAGGTGGAATCTATCTTAAACACCTTAAACCTACCTGTTGTTTATGGCTGATTAACATTTGTTTGATCTATTTTAATCTACATGATGATCCTCATGGTTTGCGTTACACATGTTAAACAGTAGAAAGAGAAGAAATAATCCATAGCTGCATTGGTGCCCAGTTTGTAAATTTAGATTGTATGAAAGCGTAATTAGGTTTCAGTACACAGTATTTCCCTTGTAATGTGTTTGGCTGTCCATCAAAGAAATGAGGCAAAAAGGTGAAAAGGTGTCTTATTATAAACCAATATTTTGTTCACTTGAGCAGCCACGTTTTTCCAGAAAGGCACTACAAGCAAGAGACATGAAACACAGCTGAAAAACACCTGCCTCCTGATAAAGCAGAACCGACGTGTGTTGATGGCTCTGTTCAGACAGACTATGAAGATGTCTGCAAATTAAACTTTCCTCTGTTGACGAGAGTCGAGGTTAGTCGCTTTTGGTTGTGCGCTGTCAACTTGCTAAAGATAAAATGCTGCAGTGCAGCATTCAAACAGTGGGGAGTGAGTGTGGCCTGAATGCATCTTTCACTTCCCATATGTATTTGTCATATCGGATGAGGAGTTTTCATCTTTCTTCCTCAGACAGGAGCGTGAGTCAGTGAGGAGAGATCAGGGAGAGAGGAAGTGCTAAAATGATTACTTTCACCAGTTCCTCGCTTCTTTATCTCAGGAGAATTCAGGCTCTGAAGCCCCTGACAGTCAGTGTGAAAGGACCAAAGAGGATCCATAAAATACTTACACTTGGAACCTCTGCAACATAGGAGGATGCTGTAGAAGCCCTGAACAAAAAAAAAGAAAGGAAAACATCACTGTCAGACACTCACTTCTGTGTTATAAGAAAGACTTTTAAGAGACAAAACAAAGTCTGTGTGTGGAAAAACATGCCAGTGATGAGTTTGGATGTATTCACAGCTCCGGTGATGCACGACGATGTAATTTTGCATTAATTTCAGGAGCGTTAAGCATGCCAAGATGAATCCAGCACCATCTCTCTCCTCCTGTCTTGCCTATCAGACTGCTTTGAATTCGATGTGAGCGTGTTTCCTGGCCTGGGACGTTTCCACCAAGCATTTGCCAGCAGTTATGCCACATGCTTCTTCTTAAAAGGCTTTGAGGATCTTAGAGCCTCATGAATATTGTAAATGGCCTTTGAAGTCTCTTTCTTTCCATTTTGAAAACCAGAGGAATAATGTTACTCCTTTTTCCTGTGATCACTTTCATTAAAAACATGTAATTGAGGATAACTGAGTGATGCTCTACGTGAAAAATGTGGAGACTGAAAGCTTCTGCTTAGACTGACTGTGGTTGTATTTTTGTACCAGATGCAGCCTGCGGTTATTTAAAGCGTCGCTTGAGCGGTTGCTCAGTGACCATCTGATGCTGTCAGCTGCTAATAGAAGTTTGACAAGTTTGCAGACATTGTAAGAAACTTCAAGCCATTAGTCGAGGTAATGTCTTGTGTCTACAAGCAACTTTGCACCAGGCTTTAAATTCAGAAACAGACATACAAACACTTAAGAAGCAATTTGCTGTTTTCAACCGTTTCTGGTCCATATAGCTGTTTTTGCTCGATGCCGTTCCCTCAGGCTTTGAAGAACCTGCTGATGCTGGGCAGGCATTTGTCTTCGTGCTCATTAGCTTACTTAGATGCTAACGTTTGAGCAGCTGTGGCTCAAGCTATAGAGGGAATGTCTCCTAGTCACAGAGATGGCAGTTTGAGAACAACATATATTCAACCCAAAGTTACTCTCGATGGCCGGTGAGCTTCTAATATTCAGGTAGGAAAGCTTAGCCACTTGCTATGCAATTATCTAATGAAAGTTTGGACATCTATGGTTTGGATGGTGCGGTGGTTAGGTGGTTACAGTTGCCAAAAGGTTCCTGGTTTGAACCTGCCTACAGGCTTTTATGGGTGAAGTTGGTGTTTTGTTCTTTCTGGGTACTCCAGCTCCCTCTTACAGTCCAAAGACATCCATGTTAGGTTAACTGGTCATTCTAAATTGGCCATAGCTCTACCCTGGGTACCCCACCTTCTACCCAGTGGAGGTTTCAGGTTCCCTACGATTCTGAATTGGATAAGTGGCTAAGAAAATGGATGGATGGCATGAAGTGTGGATCATTTGGGTTCTAATGTATATTTTAACAGTTCAGTGTATATTGGAACAGTTGGATTTTAGCAATAATGAACACATATACTGACTCCTCAAACTGCATGAAAATAAAATAATAAAATAATAAAATAATAAGGTAGCCTCTAAAATATGTCATTAACTCTGAAACAATACAACCATGCATGCTGTAAAGTCTGCTAATTATAATTTCAAGGCTGTACTTCCAGTAGTTTACTGGAATATTTTCTGGACCAAAGCGACATTCCCACCTCCAAAGCTAAAATTCTTTTTAAAGAATAAATCCTCACTGCAGTTTTTTTTTTTTTTTTTAAGAATGAGCGATGGTGCAGACGTAAGACTCTTTTGTCTCATATTAATACATGTGATTAATCTTGTGATCACTGAAAACTCATTCTCTGTTTTAAGAGAGAATATGTATAATTGTTCAGTTTTTGCCTTTTGCTCTTTTTGACCTTTTTAGTGGCTTTACATTGTGTAGTTGTAGTGTCTTGATGCATACTTAATCATCCAGGTGAGGAAACCCCAAAAAGTTGATTCTGCTTATCTGGACATACAGAATCAACTTTTTGGGATGTGTAGTTGTAGGTCTTTTTAAAGAGTGGATGCAGTGATTTAAACTGTTCTGCTGTAGAAATGTGTTGATACACAAGAATACTACAAACAAACAAGTTAATGTGATTGTGAACAATACCACAGGTAAAAAAGAAAAAAAAAGAAATTGCCTTTTGCATATTTGTTAAGGCTCATGGATGCAAACACTTCTAAAGTGAATTTCTCCTGTTTGTTTGGAAGGAAACTCCTTTATGTGTACAGGCTGATTTAAATTTTTGTGGTGAATCTTCTTTGTGCTACGGTGTAACTGACCGACGTCGTTACGAGTATTCATGCCTTTGCGTACCGTCTGCCTCCTGGAATCCTTATATTGAAGCTATGATTATTTTTCTCCCACTGATAAGTGAAAAAACTGTGGGAAAGAAGTATCTGGAAACCCAGGAGGGATTGACAGTACTGAACAGGCCAAACACAATAGTTGTAGGCTGCATCGACATGATGTGTAGCTCGATTTTCCAGGGAGCTGCATGTCAATTATGGCATCTGTTATGGCGTAGGTTACATCGTAGGGTTAATGCTGAGTGTCCATTAATTAAATGTAAGAACCAGCAGATTCCATTTAGCATGTCCCACTCCACTGTATGTAATGAATAAATATATAATACCTAAAAAAATTATTTACAAACTACTGTAGTCTTTCCAGCACGGTGCATTTAAACCGCTTAACTAGTATTTAATAAGCAAATGTCACCTCTTTCATTCAGTGCTCAGCATTTGTCTGAATCACATTTTCTCTTATTAAATCTATTTAAAATATTCTCCTGCTTAATCAACTATCTTCCATCTAATGGCCTCACCTCTGTATATTTGCCTCAAAGAGGCCATTCAGTGCACTCCACATCCATCAGTCACTCCGCAGGTTGGGTAAGGTGTTGGTGATACCATTCAAAAGGTAGAGACGGGGTGAATGGGATTTGAGGTTTGATTGGATAGAGTGTCAGCTTCCTGCTCTCTCACTACCGATAATTAAGTCAATTAACTCCAAACTCACAGCACTACCGTAATATGGGACTTGCACCAGTTTTAATTCATCTACTCTTCTCTGTTGTGCAAAAGGAGATTTTTTAAAGAGCAGCAGAGGAGATTTAGAGTGGATTATATATGTGGGTGGAAGCAAAGGATGGAAGTAAAGAAGCGGTTGGGGAGGATGGGGGAAGCTGTGACGCGAGGGGAACCTGAGAGAGGATTGACTGCAGTCAGTGTGTCTGTGTTGGTGTATGTGTGTGCAGATGTTTAGAGTAACTGTCACTCGACATGCTCGCACTCCACCTCCAGCAGGGAAAATATTTCTGAGAAAATACCTATGGATATAACTGCACCTCTTTTTGTATATGTTTTATATTCAGTTCATTTGATTTCAGCTGTGCAGCAAAATCAAGCAATTAAATATATTCATAAGAGGCACATCAGCTAGCAAGTACTATATAGAAAACAGTAAATATTTTAGATTCCATAAAACGAGTTTTTGGATTTCTTAGCTTTAGTGTTTAATTAGAAGAAGACGCTCATCCAGCAGGTGATTAGCTTAGCCTAGCACAAAGACAGCTAACTTGATTCAGTACAGGAAATAAAATCTACTAATGAGACTTTTTAAAGCTCCATAACACAAGAACAACCCAGAGTACCCTCTCAATTAAGAAGCTTAAACCACAGAGATTGTAAATGAATTGATTATGACTATATATAAACAAATATATCTAAATCTAGTCAAATAATTCTTAGTATTAATAATTAATCTCTCTACTCTCTGTGAGTAGCTGTAACAGTGCTAACCACTGGGACTCACTTCTGTCCTTATAGCCTCACGAGAGCTTATCCTGCATGGCAATGTGTCTACACTTTGTGAAATCTGGGTTAAGAAAGCCTCATTACACACTCTCACTCACAAACAAAGACCACCACCAACTGGGAATTCCAAGAAGAAACAACTTGAAAGTTTCTTCCTTCCTCTTGAAGTGGATGTGTCCGATTCTTGTGGTGCACATCTTTATGCTCGTCTCCCAGGACTGTGGCATGATAGGAGCAAACAGTGCAGGCTCCACAGAGGTGTAAAAAGATCATGATGTGCTGCTGATGTTTACAGAAGGATTGCCCTAAGATTAATTCTAGATGACCTATTGGCTTTATGCTTAAATGCAAATTAATGTTAGGAGTCCAGTTAAATTATCTTTATTTCTGTTGACCTGGTTTCTGTTTGAAAGCAATTCTTCTTCTGGTGGTTAAAATATTCACATGCTTTCACATACCATGCTGGACTCAAATAAATCTTTCATTCAAAGAGTACTTAACCTAAGCATAAGTAGTGGTTATGCAGTTAAATGTCATTTGTGATATTATGATGCAAATATAATGACATACTACAAGTTTAATGCTGATAACCTGGGAGGTTGGTACCTTTACACAAAGCAAGTTTGTACATACAGGGAGTGCAGAATTATTAGGCAAATGAGTATTTTGTCCACATCATCCTCTTCATGCATGTTGTCTTACTCCAAGCTGTATAGGCTCGAAAGCCTACTACCAATTAAGCATATTAGGTGTGCATCTCCGTAATGAGAAGGGGTGTGGTCTAATGACATCAACACCCTATATCAGGTGTGCATAATTATTAGGCAACGTCCTTTCCTTTGGCAAAATGGGTCAAAAGAAGGACTTGACAGGCTCAGAGAAGTCAAAAATAGTGAGATATCTTGCAGAGGGATGCAGCAGTCTCAAAATTGCAAAGCTTCTGAAGCGTGATCATCAAACAATCAAGCGTTTCATTCAAAATAGTCAACAGGGTCGCAAGAAGCGTGTGGAAAAACCAAGGTGCAAAATAACTGCCCATGAACTGAGAAAAGTCAAGTGTGCAGCTGCCAAGATGCCACTTGCCACCAGTTTGGCCATATTTCAGAGCTGCAACATCACTGGAGTGCCCAAAAGCACAAGGTGTGCAATACTCAGAGACATGGCCAAGGTAAGAAAGGCTGAAAGACGACCACCACTGAACAAGACACACAAGCTGAAACGTCAAGACTGGGCCAAGAAATATCTCGAGACTGATTTTTCTAAGGTTTTATGGACTGATGAAATGAGAGTGAGTCTTGATGGGCCAGATGGATGGGCCCGTGGCTGGATTGGTAAAGGGCAGAGAGCTCCAGTCCGACTCAGACGCCAGCAAGGTGGAGGTGGAGTACTGGTTTGGGCTGGTATCATCAAAGATGAGCTTGTGGGGCCTTTTCGGGTTGAGGATGGAGTCAAGCTCAACTCCCAGTCCTACTGCCAGTTTCTGGAAGACACCTTCTTCAAGCAGTGGTACAGGAAGAAGTCTGCATCCTTCAAGAAAAACATGATTTTCATGCAGGACAATGCTCCATCACACGCGTCCAAGTACTCCACAGCGTGGCTGGCAAGAAAGGGTATAAAAGAAGAAAAACTAATGACATGGCCTCCTTGTTCACCTGATCTGAACCCCATTGAGAACCTGTGGTCCATCATCAAATGTGAGATTTACAAGGAGGGAAAACAGTACACCTCTCTGAACAGTGTCTGGGAGGCTGTGGTTGCTGCTGCACGCAATGTTGATGGTGAACAGATCAAAACACTGACAGAATCCATGGATGGCAGGCTTTTGAGTGTCCTTGCAAAGAAAGGTGGCTTTATTGGTCGCTGATTTGTTTTTGTTTTGTTTTTGAATGTCAGAAATGTATATTTGTGAATGTGGAGATGTTTTATTGGTTTCACTGGTAAAAAATAAATAATTGAAATGGGTATATATTTGGTTTTTTTTAAGTTGCCTAATAATTATGCACAGTAATAGTCACCTGCACACACAGATATCCCCCTAAAATAGCTAAAACTAAAAACAAACTAAAAACTACTTCCAAAAACATTCAGCTTTGATATTAATGAGTTTTTTGGGTTCATTGAGAACATGGTTGTTGTTCAATAATAAAATTATCCCTCAAAAATACAACTTGCCTAATAATTCTGCACTCCCTGTATACAGTCATGTAAAAAAGAAAGTACACCTCTCAAGTCTAAGGTTTTATCAGGTGTTTATCAGGATATAATAAAAAATCTCTGTGTTTTTGCTTGTTAAAAAAAAAATCTAAATACAACAACGTGTTACACCATGTCATTTATTTGTTTGAGTTTGTAGAATGACCTTTAGCTGCTTTAGCATGTAGTAATTGTTTTCTGTATGAATTTATCAGTCTGTCACATGGCTGTGGAGGAATTTTGGCACACTCATATTTACACCATTGCTTCAGTCTTGTTTTGGCCGGTTGTGCACCAATTACCTACACCTTGCATGTTGGTTGCTAACGATACAGCCAGTTTGTCGTGTCGATTTTTTAAACCACCAGTTTAATGATATATCAGTACAAGCCCAGAATTCACAGTGTATACAGAGAGAGTTGTTGAAAAAGTTTGAAAAGATCAGATTAGATTTCTCCTCCTATACCAGTGCTGATGTCTGGGGCCTCACACCTATCATTCAAGTGAATGCAACATCAATGGCAATGTGCAAAGCAACCAAAGCAGCATGTATAATGTGATCCTAAGCTGTGTTGCCATGCTGTTTTTAGAAAAAAAGACACTTTCTCATGGCATCCTTTACAAACAAGGTAAACGTACTGTCATGAACATTAACATACTTCTGCATTTGCACTTAGTTTTTGGTAAATAAATAAATAATGGATGTAAATAAATAATGTTGGTATATTTACCTAATTTTAAGACTTGCTAAGAACTTTTTTAATGTGCTGATAAGTAGGGTGTGCTTTATTTATCACATGAACATGTATATAGAAACAATGTGTCAACCATAGCGGTAACAATATATAATACTACATTTTCTCCTTTTGAAACGCTGTGAAAAAGATGAACATAGTGATTATAATGTGAAATACTCAGTTGGAGTATAAAGGCCACCTCTGGCACTGCATATAGAAGAGACTCAAAAGGAAAAAAAAAGAAAAGGGTAAAACAGGGAGTGGGGATTCTTGTGACTTCAGTGTGATGTGCTATTTTCAAATGTGGGAACACAGTTCACATATATAGTGAGATCTATCAGATTCACACGCCTGAATCACAGCCGCCTCCGTGTCAGAGTTCCTCTCCCCTCCTGCAGACAGCAATCTGTCTCAGTCTCCATGCTCACTGAGGTAGGCACAAGTACAAGTGAACACTTAGACAAGGATAATAACAGCATAAGCAGCATAACGACTCATGAGCTGTAACCATGTGATTCATTGAATACTCGAGATAAATAATGTAGAATTTTAAAATAGCAGTTTAGGCAAAAATAACCAAAATCAGTCTGTTCAGACATTTTAAATGTATTTCATTTTCATTGGGTTTTTGATTTTTGCTTCCACAATCAAGCAATTAGTTTAAAAATATATAAGCAGCGGAGTAAATCCAAAGTTACTGTCAGTCATTTTTTAAATGATAGATTTTCTTGTTTTTTTTCTTTGTTTTATGTCAGCAAACTGAATATTGTTGGGTTTTATCAACTAAAAAAAATAGACACCAGGAAAGAGTTCTCTCTTACCTTATTTTATTTTTTGATGTTTTAAATGATTAATTGAGAAAATAGTTGAAAGATGATTGGAAAAAAAAAAAATGTCAGCAATCAAGGTTTGGCTTTGTAAAATTATGTTCAATGGTGCCTGGAGTTTGATTTAAACTTTGCTTGATATTTATTGTAATTATTATCTATCAATGTCTTCCTCTTTGTCAGTCCTTTTGCTCATTTGGTTAATCATAAAAATTTCTCAGGAGGGAAAGATGACACCAAATACATGCTGTATTATAATTTTTACAAGTGGCAGTTGTAAAAATAAATAAATAAATAAATACGTAAATATGACTAATCTAAAATCATTAAAGATTTGTCTACAAAAAGCCTTTAGGATAACATGCAAGCCTTTCCCCCCCAGTTTTACTAGGAAGGGATTTGTTTCTCAGCCTGTACAAAGAAAATCTGAGGAATTATTTACAACATATGCTCTCAGATCTGACCAGTGTTTACATCCCACTGCTGCTCGCTGTTTGACTCTCTATGTATAACCTCTGCAATCTAACCTTCCTGGCTTCCTGAGCAGTGTTCAACTGTGTCTCCCTGCAGGCATTGCTGCAGGAATAGGATGACTGGGAAGACCCAGACCAGCAACGTGACCAACAAGAATGATCCGCGCTCCCTCAACTCTCGCGTTTTCATCGGCAACCTCAACACAGCCGTAGTAACCAAGGCTGACATTGAGGCCATCTTTGCCAAATACGGCAAGATTGTGGGCTGTTCTGTCCACAAAGGCTACGCCTTTGTTCAGTACGCCAGCGAGAGGAATGCCCGGGCAGCCGTGGCTGGAGAGAACACCAGGATCGTTGCTGGACAATCACTTGGTAAGCAACAATTTTGATCCATGAACAGGTGAAACTTTCCATTATACTCCACATATACTACAGTGAACATATGATCAACTGAAGCAGTAAATTCAGTACTTGCAGCATAAATAGAGAGAACTTCTTTGTTTACAGCTTAAATACTTTCAATACTTCGGAGTTGGTTCTAGTTTCACTGTGTGTCAGGACATACAATTGTGGTCAGAAATTTTTATACACTGATCAGCAATAGTTTGGGGCTTTTAATTGTTATTTTTTTAAAACCTTTTCCACAGTGGAATGATTGTACAACATACATCTTTAATGTCCTCTTAGCAGAAGTGAGGAATGCCGAAGGTTTTAGAGCAGGGGCTTCCTTCTTGATTGACACCCTCTACATGTAAATCTCGCTGCACTGTGGACAGGGATGCTGGTGTACCAGCAGTTTCTAGTTTTCAGTTTACATGGCCACTTTTATTCGTCAGATTGATCTGAAAATTCAGAGCAGGAAATTAACGTGATTATTTACTCCAACACTGTACTGTACAATTTTCAGGTACTTGTATAAGTGTTTGGATTTGCAGTAAATCTACTACATTCTCTCAATACACTTTAATACATTTACTTCTGAGCTTAAGCTGCTATTGTTGACAGATCTGATTATGACAGAATAAACTTCTGGGCACTCTCATCCAGAAAGCCCACATCCGTGCTATACAACAGCAAAACCAGACTGAAAGCCTGCTGGTGGTTTATCTTTGTCTCTGTGCTTTTTTTTTTTTTACTGCGTTGCTTTGACTGCAAACATTTTGTGTTTCTTTAAAGCTGTAGGCATTTTCATCTGTATTGTGACTTTTTTGTTCTGTGCCTCTTAGTAGTGTGGCTGTTTGAGAGGTTTTTGTGTCTCTTTGTTGTTTGATTGACTGCCCAACAAGAGATGTTAACAGTCATGTCTTACCAGGGCGCTGGCCAAATGAAATCTCTAAGGCCATGTGATCTGGCTCTGTGCCTGGCAGTCCTATTCAGTAATCCATCCTGATACTACTCTTATAATGTTATATGCACACAATATAGTTATTGAAAAATGCTCCAACTTGACCTGCTGCAGGGCTCATTTACTGCTCAATAATGTATCAATAACAATAAAATGCTAAAGAGGTCACTTGCACATGACATATACGGTACAGCAATTTGAGTCTTTCCATTATATCTTTGAAAGACTTTCTTGTTATGAACGATTTCATAGTAGTATATTTATACTTTTACTAAAGGAAATGATCTTAATGATGTCAATTTGGATAACCTTGGTGGAAAAGCATGGGAAACAATAATAGAAGTTCATGCAAACGAGGTAAGCAACAGCAGGTCATTGCTGAAAAGGATGGCTGTTCACAGAGTGCTGTATTAAAATTAACTGGAAGGAAAAAGTATGATGGGAAAAGGTGGACAAGCAACAGTGGATTGTCAAGAGAACTTCACAAGGACTGAGGCTGGTATCAGTGCAAGAGCCACCACACACAGGGGTATTCAGAAAAGGGGCTATTATAATATTAAGCTATTCCTGAACCAGAGACAGTGTCAGAAGTATCTTGTCTGGGCTAAGGAGAAAAAGAACTGAAATATTGCTCAATAGTCCAAAGTCCTCTTTTCTGGTGAAGGTACATTCTTTCATTTCATTTGGAAATCAAGGTCCCAGAGTCTGGAGGAGTAGTGGAGAGCACAGAATCCAGACCAGTGTAAAGTATCCTAAATCTGGGTTGATTTGGGGTGCCATGTAATCTGCTGGAATGGCTTGTCCACTGTGTTTTATCAAGTCCAGAGTCAACATAGTCGTCTACCGGAAGATGTGTATTGCCTTTTCCACCAGGACTTAGTACCTGCCCACAGTGCCACAGCTATTACCAAATTGTTTGCTAGACATGTCATTACTGTATTCAGCTCCCTAGGCCTGTTACTATCAAAACCACCTGGGCTTCAGTGTCAACTCAGCAGTGTCACAAGCTGATTGTCTCCATGCCATCCTGCATCGACTCCCAACCAAGTACTCAATATAAAAATGAACATATTTTACAGAATATTAGGAAATGTTCTTATGATATTTTCACAATTTGAGAAGCCTGAGTTCTGATTATCATGATCTATAAGTCAAATACAGGAAAGACCTGATATTTCACTTTACATTGAATAAATCCAAAATATATGAAAGTTTCCATCCATAAATCCATCTGTTCCTGCTTACCCATCCAGATATTTACATTTTCTGAGATGAACTAGTAGACTTGATCATTTTTTTCCCTTTTTAAATAAAATAACTAGCAATAATAAATGTTTATTTAGAAACCTAAACAAAATCAGTTTTAATTTAAGATTTAAAATATGATTGATTTGGTCTGTGTAAGGGCTTCTAGAATTATGTTTCAACCTCACGGAGCCTGAACAGCTTACAAATGATCAACTCTTATTTTTAATCAATAATGCCGGAAGACCTTGAGCTGTCATTTGGTTTTTACCATTCATGGTCAAAAGTTCTGCACTGTATCTGGCTGTCAGTCGTATATTTGATCTGTAAAAAGTATGAAATAATTTAATAAACTGAAGTATGGCCTCGGCGAAGTTTCTGGGATACAGAATACGTTTTTACTTAATCAGCTGAGTTAAAAAGGGAGATGCTGCGGGAAGGACACAAGGCGAGCTCGTACATACATGCAGGCCTCAGTCCTCATAGGCATTCAGTGGATCCCTCTAAGTCTTCCTTATATTACTTATTGATTGGCTCACAGCCTCCTCCATAGAGAATAAAAGTCCTCCCCAAGCCCTGTTCTCTCATTAAATATGAATAAGAGTGCTGCAGGGTCACATCTGTAATTCCACCTTATATTTGTCCAGTTTCATGCATTTCTGGATATGAAATTACATGTGGCAGTGGTAAAATTGCAAGGTTAACAGTTATTACACATAATTACGTGACTTGAGAACTGTTCTGGTATTATTGTAACTATATGACTGATCTCTTTAGTGAAACTGTCACTCAAGTTATCAGCCTGAGCCAGTAATGAAAATGTATCCTTTAAAAAAAAAACAAAAAAAACACACACACACATGAGTGTTTTTGATGATTATTCATATAATATGATTATTGTACTCACCAAGATATCAGTACAAGTCTAATGGTGAGGAACCCTCCAGATCTCAGACCTCTCTGGAAATGATTAACTGGAACTCCCCAATCTATCAGTTCATTACAATTTAAAGACCAAGTTTCTGGTTTTGTCCTTTAGTTTGTACCAAACTTTGCATTTATACATCAACAAGACTCTGTAGTTTACAGTCCTGTGAAAAAGAGTTTTCACAGACCTCTATTCAGTCCCCATGATTGAATAGCTGGTAGAAGCACCTTTAGCAGCAATAACTTGAAATAACCATTTTCTGTATGGCTTTATCAGTCTCTTACATCATTGTGGAAGAATTTTGGCCCACTCTTCTTTACAGCATTGCTTCAGTTCATTGACGTTTGTGGCCATTCGTTTATTCACAGCTTTCTTAAGGTCCCACCGCTGCATTTCAATCAGGTTGAGGTCTGGACTTTTCTTTTTCAGCTATTCTGTTCATTTGCTGCTGTGCTTGGGATCATTTTCCTGTTACATGACCTGGTTCTGGCAAAGGTTTAGCTGGTAGCTGGGTTCGCCTCACATTTGACTCTGTAATACTTTGGTATACAGGTTGACTCAATGTCTGCAAGGCACCCAGGTCCTGTAACTACAAAACAAGCCAAGATCATCACCCCTCCACCACCGTGCGTGACAGTTGGTACGAGGTGCTTATTCTGATGTGTTTGTTTTTTGCCAAATGTGGCTCTGAGCATTATGGCCAAACATCTCCACTTTTGGTCTCATTTGTACAAGTCTTGTGTCTTTATCAGATGCGACTCTGGAAGCCTAAGCCTTGCTGCCTTGTTCCTTTTAGAGAGAAGAGACTTTCTCCTAGTAACACTTCCAAATGAGCCACACTTGTCCAGTTATTTTCTAATTGTGCTGTCAGGAACTTTAACATGCTAACTGAAGACTGTAGAGTCAAAGCAGTCCACCAACTAACTAAAAGAATACCTGAGCTCACCACAGTTAGGTAAAAATATAAAAACTGAAATTTGGTAACCGACAGCTCCTCAGATAACATAACCCTTTCTAACATTTGCTATAAGGCTTTACTTTTCAAAGTGAATAGCTGTCTCAGGCAGAGACAATATTAGAGACATTTCAGGGATACTTAATTTAGTAAAACTGGAAAAAAAAAACAGTAAGCACTGTGATTTTTTTTAACATCATAGTTAAAATAGAAATGCCACAAAAGCCAAAGTTGTTTGCATATGATTAATTCAAGTTGCTGTTCAGACTCAAAAATTGTCAAGAGTATAGTGAAATGTGATAGGTGGGCACCAGAGATTAGCATCAATTCACTATCAGACAACATATGAAAAAGTATCACAATGTCTCCTGTGTGTTTGCAGGACATTTGTCAGCTGAACCCTTAAGCTCAGTAATGAAAACCCAATGTCAAATCCCTGTTTATATGTCTTGCTAGCTGTCAGCTTATCAGGCAAACCAGCTGTGTCTTTAGGAAACAAATATAAAATAAAGACAGACCAGCCAGGGTTTGCTCCTTTTGATTTTCTACCTATTTTTGTTTGAAAAAACTAAAAACAACAAAACAAAACAACATAAAGACCATAGGTCTATTTTAGAAATAGCAGTATTCTAGCTTTGAACAGTCTCTTTATGGCTAAGTTAGACTATCTGTCAGCTAGCTTCAGCTCAGAGCCCAATCAACTGTTTTAAACAGTTTTCCAGCAAAGATTGTGTTTAAAAAATAGATGTGGTCTTTATGTTAGCTTCCTTTTAGCTAGAAGTTGTCATGTAGTTGTACAAGGCAGTAAAGTTATTAGTTAATGCTAATGAGCTTAGCTAGCAAGATATCTATAGATATCTATAGACATGCATAACCGCTATTTAGTGCTAACAGACTAATGAAACACTAGAATCTCACTCACCTAAACTGAAGCACAAGGATGCACCAAAGAGCAAGCCAATATTAAGTGTCAGATTATTTCCTAAATTCGCTCCAAAAGACACCAACAGTGCAGACAAAGTAGAAAGTTTTAGTTTAGTGACTCTAATTAGCAAAGGTGAGGCTGCTAATTAGATGATCCACCACAGCTGCCAGGTGTTGAGGCATCTGCCTGTCAAACCAGCCAAGCTCCTACCTTCAGTGTCCAGGTGGATAAGTTATAAAAAAATAAATTACCCTCCTGAGAGTTGTTATGATGTGTTAAACAATCCATAAAGGACCAAACTGTTTGTACCAGGCTGTAAATGTGCTTTTAATGCTGCAAAGTTGGGCATTTTAACATGGGAGTTTTTGGCACTGACTTCAGTATTTTAGCTCTCTTTCCAAATTAAGTGACTGCTGGCTCTATCTTAACTAGCTATCGCTCCTGTGTCCCTATCTTCCTGTCTCTGCTGGCTCTAGCTTTGTGTTAAATGTACCATGAAAAAAATGGTATCAATCACTTCGTCTAAGTAGCAATCAAAGTTTTTACTCCGGTGTAAATCAACATTTTAGCTCTAAATGTAGGCCAGAAATTGGGGGTATAATAAGATCTCTAATAAAAGCTGCTCATCACTGCATTCATAAGACCCAGTTAGTGCCAAGAAAAACAGTCGTAGTCATAAACACCACTCTGTTTCACTTTGCCCCAACACAGACATATTCACAGTGATGTCAGCACAAAACCACATGTCCCCTTTGCTCTGCTAAAAGAAGCTCGCCTCATTGTTATGCATGCTGACACAGTTGTATTCTCTGAGAAACACACAAAAGGAGTGTCTAGAGAAGATCTCGGGTCAACACGTCATCTGAGCTTCATACAGCAGCCAAAGTGAAATACTAATTTGCTTAGTGTGCCATACTGTGGCTCCACTGGCTGCTCTTGATTGTCTGACCATCTGTGCGCGCACGCACACACACACACACACACACCGACATTAAATCCAGTATATTAACAATGCACAGTAGTAAGTGTCTGAGGTGCTCTGTAGTTGCCTAAAGTAATGTCTCTTCCTACTTTGGAAGTAATCTCTTCTGCCTTTATTCTTCCAAGAAATTTAACCCTAAACACCTTATCTTTTAAACATGAACAGGCATCTGCAGCCTGCCTAAGATATTAATGTTTGATATTTTCCTTAACATTTTTTTTTTTATTAAATTATATTCACTGAAGCATGACAGGAAATGCAGCTGTGTGAAGGTATGATATGTGACAGGAATGTTACAAGGTCAGAATCAAACCTGTATATCCTGCAGTGAGCAGCTCAGCCTGCTGAGGTACCACAGCACCCCTTGCATGAGTAGATTTGATAGCAATGAGATACTGACGTGCTTGCTTTACCTGCTTTAATTTCTTCAGACATGACTGGATTGCAGATACAATGACTTAAAGTGTTAAATGTGACTAAAAGTGACATTCAATCACCCTGATGCGGTCTTCGTCTCGCAACCGCTTCTTGGGCCCTGATGAAGATGTCTGCTGGTCATAGGGGAGGGTTTCATTTTTTTTTTACTCACTCAGCTTTCCTTCTTGTAATGTCTCCGTGGATAAAATCTGGACACAGATGTACAGATATTTTCCACATTCATTTTTCATAATCAGTGTTTGTGTGATCACATCTTGCTTAGGTTTATAGTGTTTGAGAGCGTTCATGGGTGACAGCAGTCTTGTAGTGTTTGAGTGCCTCCCAGTGGTTGAAATAGATACTACAGTAAAACCTGTGAAATCCTGGCGTTTAGTTGAGAAGAGCGGATGGTCCTATAATAAATTCTGTACTTGTGAGTTTGAGTCAGGAAAGGTGTTACATTGTAGTAGTTAACTAGTAATAGTTTGATTGTAAGCTTGTTTACTGAAACTCCATCTTAAATAAAAATAACCCCACAAGGAGAAACATTTCTTTGAGATTGCTTTAGTTTAAAATCAATTTATATAGTACGTTTCGAAGGGCTTCACAGGAACGAAAAAGATAACAAAGGAGAACAAACGTCGTTATACGCACAAGAATAATGGCATAAAATCAATACAGAGGATTGATTAGATGCCTGTTTGTTTTTCTTTTGCTAATTTGATATTTATATTGATTCATGTTCTTCTGCTTATCCAGTTCAGGGTTGCACGAGTGGGGTATCCTATTGCAGCTGTCATAGGGGTGCACAGTGGACAGGTTGGCAGTCTTTTGCAGGGCTAACACAGAGAGACAGACAATCATTCACGCTCGCATTCACTTAGAGTCACCAATTGGTACAAGATGGACGGCTCTGGGCTCTAGGAAGATCCTGGAATACCCAGACATAACCCACGCAGACACAGGAAGAACCTGCTGGGGTCTTTCACACTGAAAGACCCCAGCTGGACTCAGGACCTTCTTGCTGTGAGGCCACATTGACATTCATATATTAATGCTTAAATTTTTATCTAAAGGTTCCTCTGTTTTCTTTCCAATACCAGCAGTTTCTTGGCCTCTGCTGATGCATTTATTAATTTCTCATCTGCATGAACACTAGATGGTGCTGAGAGAGTAGCATTGAGACCAAAACTGGGACATCTCATGCTGTCCCTCAGCATGTATCATTCATTTGTAGTCAGCGAGGGAAAGACTGCATGCATCCTGCACAGAATATCCAATCACATTTTTCCATTTATGAATCATTAAATTCCACAAAAAGATTTTTCTCTGTTTGTTAGAAAGTTCTTCGCCTGCCACTCAATATGGTTTATTTCTAAATTAGCCTCAGGCTACTTTTTTGAAAATATGCCAGAACACAATTATATATATATATATTATATGTTGTTGTCACGCAGTATTTTCACCGCTTAAGTCACACAGCGGTATTTTTACTCTTTCTTAAGAGATGTCAAATTGAGACAATAGCTGATGACACTGGAGTTTGATTTCGGCGACTTGAAGCCACAAATCGTCTCACTCAGCCTGTTTGCTTCACGAGCTTTTAGTTTCTTGTCTTTTTTTTGTGAGAACAAAGAAACAATTAAGACTTCAGGCTTTGCACGAGGCAGCTGCAAACCCCATGTCAGTGTAATTAGATATCACAATTACAAGGCTTCATCTTCATCCAAGCCTAAGAGCTGCAACAGCTGGGGAGTCGGCTCCTTTAGACACACTGCTGATTTTTTTTTTTAATCTGTCTCTTAAGTCCACAGGCTATCCACTTTAAAATGAATTAAAAACCCTGATTGATGAATGAGAGACAGTGACAATGGGAGGCTGATTTACTTTTATGACAGGATGCCATTTGAATAGTGAGGTCAAACAGAAAATTTCTGTGGCTTTAGAGGACAGAAAAATCAGGACATTTTTTAAAGATGTAGCTCAAATATCAAATGAATCGTTCATTTGTGACCCCCGTGATTAGATTTTGTTTTGTTTATTCTGCTAAAAAGATTGGTTAAAATTCTGTGATTAATAGAAAGAATGACCTTTTTTATGCTTGCATGTAGTCATTATACCTATAAAGCATCATGGAACTAAGGATAAGATCGTAACAGTTCTTACAGTTGAAATTATATAGTAATAAAATGAATACAACAGTCTGTGTGTATGTAATTAAACATGTTAAACATATTATCTGTGACTGGGTGTTCACACAATGCAGAAGTCTATATTTAGAGTGTACAGTGCACACACGTGTGCATCTTTGTTGTTGTACCAATCACTATTTTTATATCATTGTTGGGAGTTAGAGAGGGCCGCTCACAAGTGCAGACTCACACAGGTGAGCGCACAATTCAGCATCTTTCAGCTTTTAGTCTTGCTTTTACTGCCTACAGCTTTATGTTTGATACAACCCCATTTCTCTTTTGGGGACCCAGTCTGGGCTAATGTGGGCAAAGGTCAGTTTTTCTGTGCTCTTTCTCTCTGCTGGGCACTGTTTAGAAAAGAAAAATAAGTGGAAACATAATTTGATGAAAGTTCAAGGCTATCTGGACAAATGCCATGAGCTGTTCACCTGCATGCAAGCTAAGCCTGCTCAAATCTCCTAGGTCACAGACCAGGTCGGCTAAAATCAAGAACCCAGAAAGTTATCAAAATGTTTCCCCTTGCCAGCAATTTTTACATAACAATATCACACATGTATGTTTATTTACATCTGGTCATGATTATGCAAACTGGAACAGTGCTGCTCAGTGCTCCTGCTTTTGCTTTATATTAGGCCTACACTGTAGATTGGATGCAAGTATTTTATGTTCATTTTTATTTTTTTAAATGAAGATTTTTAAGGCTAAGCCTATTTGATGCACCCGGCATCAATCATATTGGTCATTTGTGAGTCTCATGGACACCCATTAGTCTATGTAACCCCACCCTTTTTGCCTAGTGGGTCTATTCACCGCCAACCTGGCGCAGCAGATGGCGGCCCCTCCCTCAGCCTGACTCTTCCCACTGTTGCCAAGTGCTTGTTCATAGGGGGGCGTCGGATTGTCTGGGTTTTCTCTATGTTAGTGCGGGGTCTTTACCTCACATTATAAAGCAGCTTGAGGTAACTGTTGTTGCAAATAAAATGGAATTTCATCTCCTCACCATCAAACTGAGAACAACGAGAACCCTGTAAGTCAGGAAGAATCTGTGTAACCTTTAAATTATTTGATTACCATTCACTGTAGAGAAATATTTCACCTTTAAAGACGATGGAAATAATGAGATGGTGAATGCAATGGGGATGTAAACTGATGTTATCCTAATTTATTAATTTATTTTGATGTGTAGAAAAACAAATCGTCCATCCATCCATTCAATCATTAACTGTCAGATTACCAAAGAAGATATTTTAAGGACATATCTGTGGAGTCTTTGAAAAGAGTCTTTTAAACATGCCATGTTTGTGACATGACAGTTACATTTTTCTGCATCTATCATGGCTATTTTAGATTCAGTAGTCTTAGATTAAAGTGGATTCTACTGAAGCAGCTTTGCATGATCAGCATAGTTCAAAATAAATGATTTTCAACATACAGTGGGGGTTGGGGCAGACACTCAGTCAACCCTCTCTCTCTTTCCGGCACCCTCACTTTAAGCCAACCCTTTTCTTATTGGCTGCCCCATGAAAAGAGAAGGTTTGAACTGCAAGTGAGTGTAGCTATGTAGAAAGTAGAAAAAAGTGGAGCCTCAGCTCTTTTTTTTGTCTCATGGGGATAACACATCTACACTGACCTAATTTTTGAAAACTTTGACCATGTTTAATAAGAACATCCAACACTGGAACTGTTTATATGTAACAGAAAATTAGAATATAAGACAAAATTTTCTAATAATAACAAAAACATATTTTGGCCAGTAAGTAAGTGAAATATGATGTGTGGCATCTTTTGAAAATATTCAAACATTACAGGAGAAATGAAAAACGACAAAAACCCGGTTAATTTGGTAAAAACTTTGTGAAGGAATGGAGAGACTTTGAATGTAGCCATGGGCAAAATATATAAAACATTGGAAGACTTATCTATTGGAGTCATACAGCTTCTTCAAGATTTTTTTTTTTTTTTTTTTTGGCTTCAGGGGCTCCACAAAAAATACCAGATATTACAACAACTTCTATTAGGGAAAACTTTAAGGGGAGAGTAGCCAGTATTTTTTTTCTGCCATCCTTAGATAATCATTTTAATTCTCAGCAAATAAACAAACCAAAGACGTGAAAGCAGGATTTTTACTTCCCCTTCTGTGCTTTTGCTATTGGAGCATAGCGGAGCGTTTGCGTCTATGGCTCCCCCTGGAATAGGTGGATTAATGGTACGGTCCAGAGCGGCTCCGCTTAGCTCTGCTCGGAGTCTGGAGCTGCTCCGGCAGTCTGTCTGGTTTTTAGGAGAAAGAGGAGGCAAAGTCGGTTCAGCCACAGCATCACCCGTTTTGTTTCCACGCTCGTCATGACCATGTACAAAGGCAGGCGTCGCAATCAGAGATGTGAGTATGAGGAGGTCATTACTGGCACTTTAAACATCTGGTGCAGAACGTATAGGAAGATTGTGGTTTTTGTTTTAGTCGTGTAAATGATTAAAAAGTTGTTCAACTGGAAGTGATAAACTAAGTAACTGGAAATGTGTTTATTTGAGGCACTTTTCGGATTAAAGTTTGTAACCACTGCTTTTCCACCCTCAGTATTTTAATGAGTGGATGCACCTTTTCGAATAACTCGCTTGATCTCACAGCGTGGGCTGTCGCACTGTAACTAAATCGCGCAGAATCAACACCTCAGAGTCATATAAGCACTTCATACAGCAAAAGATCCTCTTCCTGTTTCTTTGCTTTTCATAGGGCTTGGAGATTTCTGAGGATTCGGGATCTGATTTAATTTTACTGTCGCTGGAGACAAATTAAGAGTGCGGTTGTACGAGTAAGACGTCTTCTCTGGAGCTGCTCAGTGGCTCGCAGCTCCAGGTGTGTGCGCACCTGTGCGCATACGAGGCTGAGTGCTGCGGGTCCATCTTTGCAAATTTGTGGGTGCATGAATAATTTATAACATTAATGAACCTCATGTACCAAGCTCTATATGTACTAAGTGATAATCGTCATCCATTATTTATAAAAGGCTGCAGTTTGCGTTTCTAACTCTCCTATTAATATTTTATTGAAATTAATTAAACGTGCCCCGCAACTGAGCGTTATTTTTGTCAGCAGCAGGGCTTTCTCAGCAGACATGCTCATTCACACACGCACAGCCCCGAGTTTGTAACGTCACGTAAGGCTCTGGTGCATCAGGACTCTGAAATTGAAGCAGCTAAATGGCACCGCATCATTAACTTTAGTATTATTATTGTGATATTTCCTATTTTAAAGAAATCTAAGTCACTACTATTACATAAAATCAACCCATGCAGTAAATTTGAATGTGAATTTTTGTATTTCTATTTTGGCTTAAATGTGATTAAGCCAGTGGTTTTCAACCTTTTATTAGCTTGCGAAGGAGGAAAATGTCACAAAAATCTTTCTCCTTTCAAATACAAATAACCTCCACACAGCTTGTCTGATTAAACTTTGGCCTTTTATTGGAGGATGAGTACCAACATGTTGGGACCTACTGGTTTGAACAATGAATTATCAAAGTAGCTCATCACAGAGTTGGTGACAATTTATGTATGCTAAAGATGTCCCATGTGAGGTTTGTATTAGTTTAGGCAGGTGGTTTTGTCTACAGTCCACCTTTGAATGAAGTACACAAGTTTTGGAGCAGATGTTCAAGTAGTTTCAAGGTTGCAGCTGCCGCTTTGTTTTCCAGCTGCTTGCACAGATTAACAACCGTGTGCTTATGTGGAAGTGATGGACCGGCTCCAGGGGTTAAAGTGTTTCAAAGTGTTGCACTTGAGAGCCACGTAGTTACATCATAGGGGGAAAAAAATGCCAAACTGGAAAAGGAGGAAAGTGCATTAGTGCAGGAGTGCAGCTCAGGAGAGATGAAAGACTCTTAAATTATCTTTACCTCAGGCTACAGCTGTATGCTCATTATGTTTTAATGCAAAAAAAATTAACACATACCAATGTTGGGAGGTACAACAGTGGCATCAGAATGTTGCCTTTTGTGCTTACGAACATCTGCCTACTAATAGTAATATCGCCAATGTGATATTTAGAGTCCAGTCAACTTGGAAGTTCAGTGGCCTAACATCACATTCTTCTAAATGACTCATAGATCAGCAGGTCAAATAATTTCATTAGATGCTCAGGAGCTTGAAGACAGGCTGCCAAATTTATGCACTGCCAGGAAACCATTTTCCTGAAAAGGGCAAAAGAGTAAAGTACACGGATTTCATTAAGGAAGGACAAGCTGTTGAGCGATTAATCCCCGTATCCCCACAACAAAAACTGTCTAAGCCCCGAGGTCCTCATCCATATTGGAATAACTACATGGTTAGACGGAGCCATGCAGTTCAAAGAGAGCTGACAGATTAATTACAGTACACTTCTTGGGTGGGAGTCCTGCAAGCAGGTTAAGACTAAAGTATTTGATATTGACAGGATGATTCATATATGTCAGTAGCTCGTTAAAGCAGTCCAATCTTAAATTCACTCTAACTGCATTTGACTTCACATTGAAACATATATAACAAGCTATTTCAAATTCCTATTAGTAAGAATGAGCTAAATCGAAGCGACTTACAGGGAATTTTGAGATAAAAGATATCTTCCAGTAATTACCTGGTCACAGATCTAACAAAAAAGCGGAGTTACAGCTTCATTCATAGTACTGCATTGAATCCCTGTCACAGCGCGTGACGTTGTGAGCTGGTCCGTCTGCATTGCTCCGTCCTTACAAGTGAAACTCGGCTGATCATTTTCAACTCGGAGCTGGTAAATATTGAACAACTGTTACTTTTAATCAAGTGCAGGGAGGAGAGAACACTTTATACATATTTGATTCTATACACATAATGTCACACAGAGCTGTGACAACAAGAAAAACAGCCTGTGTCCACACTGGCAGAATACTAGCTGTTGCAGTAGAATAATGGGCACACTAAAAACAATTACAGCCTATTACATTTTGTTTCACAGAGTCACGAGCCTTGTGCTAATCAATGTGTGCATATTACCACCAGTCAGACCTGTCACAGCTGCTGCATCGCTGCGACGTGTAGTAACATATTTTGGGGAGGCGCAGGTCAAGCTAGAGCATAGGGTGTAGGCCTACGCTGTAGATTGGATGTGGGTACTATAAATCAAGCGTAACTGTGTTAGTTAAGCTGCTATGGAACTTGGAGTGAGGGGGGAGCTATTTTGGGCACTGCTGGTCCAGGAAGGATAATTTATGGATGTTTTTCTCATAGAATATAGAATAAGGACTCGGTGCTACACCTGGATGGCATGAAGCTCTAAATTATTAACAGCTAAATACAAACTATCAGGTTCTTTTAAATGATTTTTCAGTGAAGAGTACAATAATAATAATAATGGATTGGTTTTATATAGCGCTTTTCAAGGCACCCAAAGCGCTTTACAATGCCACTATTCTTTCACTCTCACATTCACACACTGGTGGAGGCAAGTTACAGTTGTAGCCACAGCTGCCCTGGGGCAGACTGACAGAAGCAAGGCTGCCATATTGCGCCATCGGCCCCTCTGGCCAACACCAGTAGTTGGTAGGGTAAAGTGTCTTGCCCAAGGACACAACGACCAGGACAGAGAGCCCGGGGATTGATAAGGCGACCTTTGGTTACAGATGAGCTTCCTCACCTGATGCTTTGGCATGCTATTGAGAGTGCATGGCATTGTTTTTTTGTGTGTGTTTATAGGATGGATATTTTTCAGAACAAAAGTAGAAAGGTATACATGTCATCATCATCAACAACTTGTACCTCAAGATATTAACTGAGACGTCCTAGGTGTATTGAGGAAAGGATTCACTGCTTTAGTGTTATGTCTGCATACATACTAAGAATATGTTAATGCAGTAGATGATTCAGTTTATATCTCTGATCAGTTTACCTTCAGATTCTTT
This sequence comes from Simochromis diagramma, assembly GCF_900408965.1. Taxonomy (NCBI): domain Eukaryota; kingdom Metazoa; phylum Chordata; class Actinopteri; order Cichliformes; family Cichlidae; genus Simochromis; species Simochromis diagramma. Next base: position 4,406,410 of record NW_024386782.1, read on the forward strand.
GCCGGCTTTGATGGTTTTATCAACGCTGCTGGACTTTTACATATAAATGCACATCAGTCACACCTGAGCCCTTCAAAAATGAGTTCACACAGCACCGATTTCTGTGTTTTGCAGTACACACGTTTTCAGTATCTTGCCTGTCACAACACATCCACGCTGTCAAATCATGGAGATGTGCTTTTTTTTAAACTAGCATTGATTGAATTGCCAGAACTCAGGAAATGGTAGACACAAAAGGCGAATACTCCTGAAACCTGGTGTTCAGGTAAACGTTTACAGGCTGAAACAAAGTATTAACAGCAGAGCAAACATTTGGGTGTCATAAATATACAAAAGATAGGATGTAGCCTCCTGGTCTGAAAAGAGAGGCCAGTATTGACCAGCAGGGGGCGACTTCTGTGGTTGCAAAAAAAGAGTCCAACTGTACAAAAGAAAGTTCCTTCTTCTTGTTTGTGGGTGATTTCTCGTTACACACTGCCTGATGAGATTAGGCTTTCCAGGCAAAGGTTTAAGGTCATCTACTGTAATTTATGGTGTGGTAAATAAATGATAAAGCAGGGTACACTTTAAAGTATTGATACTTTGTTATTGACAAGTTACTACTGTAATATATGAGTGTGCAGGATTGTTGGTATCTTAGTATAATCCATGGGAGAATGCATGTGATGCCTGGGTAGAGTTTGTCTTTAAATAGCACTCTCACCACATCCATTTATTCTTTTTATCTCCAACTTTTCAAACTTAGCATCGTTAGTCCACAAAACAGAGATTCAGACAAACGCACACTCGCAGTCCTTGGACTGTCGGAGAAAAGCAGAGTGGAAGGGGAATCACACAGACACAGTGAGAGGACAGCATCCGAAATCCGCCCGGAAAGACCAGGTTGATATCCTTAACATGGCTGACCATTCAGCAGAAGCTTTGAGCCTTTCCAAATTAAAATGCCGCAACTTATTAAGTCTGCTTCGCTTCGTACGGCTTAACATCATGAAATTTTTCTCGGTTAAAACACTCAAGAAGTTCCCACCACAGATGATTCATTTATGAACATCCGACTATCCCTGTGATCCACAACTCAGGTCAGAGACTTTTCTTGTGAAATTGGCTCTAAATTGAATAAATGTGTGTTAAATCGGGAGAAGAAGTAGTGTTTTATTGCATCGTGTAATGTAGTCTACAATATATGTAGCCTAACATGAAAATAGATGGTTTGTAATAACATTCAGTTCAGATCTAATCCCGTTGTCATCCCTTGCGACTGTAAATCACGCTCCATTTTCATTGTGAGCAGTAGCAGTCTCGTTCTATTACAGTAATCAGGTCATCAACTTCCAGACTGAATATCCTTAAGAATTAATAGGTCTTTGTTTTTATATTAATATTATTGGATAACTAGCTTAAACGGTCTGAAAATTACATTAACATCATTTCTTGGTATTATTTCTAGGACAATATATAATCCTCTAAATATAATTATGTGAACCAGAGATGATGATGTCCGCATGTGTGAGCAGTCAAACGCCCAGCGGCACATTCGCCGTGTCTCCTCTTTCAACCTTTCAGTCACCCTGCTCCATTTGAGAAAATGCACTTTCAGGTGTCGCAAAAAGAAAAAGAGCTGCCTGTGCCGATGAGCTGTGATCGGAGATTATTCAAGTCTGCTCTGTCAGATTTACAGGGCGCGAGAACACAGCCTAGATTGAATCTGCGGCCGCTGTCTTGCAGGATGTCTCTTAGTGGTACATTTGTATTCATGCAGGTGCCTGGATGATCTCTTAATCAAATATCGCTCACCTGCTCTCAGGATGCGTGTAGACTCCGCAGAGATGGGAGTTTGTTCTGTGCCAGAATTGATCCTTTGCCTGCCAAAAAATTATGTTTTGGCATTAGCCTGAGGAAGGAAATGTTTTCTCCCATTTATTTTCTCAGGTGATATTGTATTACTACAGCACTCACCTCCTCTGTCATAATTGTTTTGTTTTTGCAGCGAGAACACTGAAGGACGGCAGTGTTAACTGTTCAGTTGCTTTGTAAAGTCTCTTCAAATGTATTATCACATATCAAAGTAACCTCACTCAAGAGGAAAATTGCAAGTGCTCTGTGATTCAGCTTACGCTTGGCTAAATAGAGGCAGCGGAGGGGTTATGCATCCATTTCCTTTTTCTTTTCTTTTTTTAAACTTTTAAAAGCGGGCTCGTCTGATTCAGATTTAGCCTGTGCTATGACTCCCTTTGTCTGTGCCCAGTCCAGTTATCATGTCTCCGGAGGGGAAAGTTACGAAGGGCACGGTGAGCTGAGGGATCAGTATCTAACTAAAACAGACATGCATGCAAGCAGTAACATGGCGAAGCACTCATAGGTAATTCAGCACAGCCTCATTAATATGAATAAATCCAAAGTGAGTCAGAGGGCCCCTGAGGTGCAGATGATTGTATTCTTGAAGGAGCCACTGTGGATAGATAGAACTGTTACTGAGCTCAGTCGCAGCTTTTCTGTAGGAGACGCTGAGCTGAAATGAGGTCTTGTAAAGTCGGCTATTGGCCCTTTTATCTTCTACACAGACGAGGAAGAGGAAGACAGTGTGAAAACACCACTTCAGCTTTTGAGACTGTGACTTACAAACTGACTGTGTGAGACAGAAAAACATGGCTGGAATATTTCACATTGCACAGTAAATAATAGGACGTACCATTGTAGGTAGAAATGTTAATATGGAGTTGTAGAAGAGGGAGGTTAGTTGAGAAGTTTGAGAGAAAATGCACCAAATTACACACAAAAAAGTAAATATGTTAGTACTGAAATTCCCAGATTTTTAAAGTCTTAAAAAGTGTAAACAGGGAATATCAGTTACACATTAGTGAGAAGCTGCTGTTGTGCAGTGCTCAGGTTTAGGAAATACTTGTGTAGCATCCACAGTTTTATTTGTAGTCGTATTACTTCCTGAAAGGATGCAGATGCTCTGTGGAGGTAATGCTTTCAGTACCATTTGACTATCTGTTTGTGTATTTTAGCAGAATCGCACAAAGACTATAAAGATGATATTTTGTGAGACTTGTTGTACAGGCAGTGGAAAGGAAGAGGAAGAAGTCTGATGAATTTTTTGTGTGGATCTGAATGACTTTGTGAGATAGTGTCATTGGCCCTGGCAGATGTCCTTGTCCTTCTGTTATTAACACTTGAACCAGTGTCTAAATGTGAAGTGAACATAAGAATTATCAGCCTGCCGATAATTATCACCCTCCCTATGAAGTGTATAAAAGTCTTTGGTTGTTTCAGCAGACAGCTGAAGTTACTAGCTGGTGAGCATACTGGAGCACTTGACAACAAAATATCCGTTGAGTGCTTTAGTTAGCTTAAAAACAGCCAATGAAAACATTTACTTAACCAGATTAAAAATTTAAAAAACACTCTGTAACCAAACACAATGTAACTAAACTAGCTAACATAAAGAAAAGCTATAAAAAATGTTATTTAAAAAATATAAAATAAAATAAATATAGAATTTTATAAATTTGTGTCTGTGTGACTGTTTCAAGTGTTTGTAAATGTGACTTTGTTATTTCCTGGTTCTTGTTTTATTACATTAGTTCCTTCTTGTGTATCTCCTGCTGTCTATATATTGTATGCATCTCCTCCTGTTCTTTGTTGCGTTCTCCCATCTACCTGTGTTTGCAGATTGTTCCAAGTCTCTTCCAAAGTGCCTAGTTATTTCCTAGTTTCTGCCTGATTTGAGATTTTTTTTGTTTGTTTGTTTTTTGTTTGTTTGTTTTTTGTTTGTTTGTTTGTTTGTTTGTTTGTTTCTACTGAAGTAGAGCAATAAAGCTGCAAGTTTAAGTCAGTCTCGTCTCCTGCACTGGGGTCCTTTTCCTGTCTGCCACACAGTGAACCATGACATGAACACTAAAACTAAATATTTCTGAACAATAAAACTGTAACTGTGACCTTTTGCCTTCAAAGCTTTAATTCTTCATGACATAGATGCAACAGGGTGCTGGAAACATTCCTCGGAAATTCAAAGGTGCTCTATTGGATTGAGATGTTGTGACTATAGCAGCCATTTGAGTACAATGGACGCATTGTTATGTTCAAGAAACCAGCTTGAGATCATCTGAGCTTTGTGAAAAGGCACATTGTCCTGTTTGAAGCAGCCGTCAGAAGACTGGTACACTCTTCATAAAGAAATAAGCATGGTTAGCAACAATGTTCAGGCAGGTTGTGGTTTTAAAACAATGCTCAGCTGATACTGAGAGGCCCAAAGTGTGCCAACAAAATATCCCTAACACCATTACTGGACTGTTGATACAAGGCAGAATGCTTTCAAGTTGTTTACACCCAATTCTGAGCCTTTGTGAATTGTTGACACTGATGGCACTGTGTGGTCTTTTGCTGCTGTAGACCATCTGTTTGAAGGTTTTCTGGATACCTTTGGTATTTTAGTTATTGTCGCCTTCCTGTGAGCTCAAAGCAGTTCTCTGGCATCAACCATTTCAGCTATGACACTTACCAACTTACTGAAATCACTGTCCATACTCATTCTAATGCTTGTGTTGGGCTTCAGTAGGTTGGTTTGACCATGTCTGCGTGCCTGAATGCCTTAAGTGTTTGCTACGTGACTAGCTGATTAGATATTTGCTTTAAAAAGCATTTGAACAGGCATACTTGATAAAGTGAGTAGATGTGCGTTGTTCATCATATTCTGACAGCAGTGCATTCTGCATTGTAGCAGCGCCAATAGGAGTATGCTCTCAGGAGTTAAGAGGGCGGCCAGTGTTTTTACAGTGTCTGAGACAGACTTTCTTCTACTTTGAGTTCACCTCTGTGATCGGTTTTTGTGGCCAACCTGGACATAATGGCTTCAGCAAAGTACATTTTTATATTCCCCTTCAATGCGATGCCGCATGCAGTTTATAGTATCAATCAAGTCCTAAGTGGCTATTGCTTAGCAACACAGGCTCTATCTCCTCTATCTCCCGCTTCAACTTTTTATGAATACACGCACAAACAAGTCAGGCTGCAAGCACACATATACTTATTCATGCGACTTTTGTATATGATTAGTATAATGACTGTAATTAATCAGAGACTCTGTGTGTCTGTTGCGATGTGGAGGGAAGGGGTGTTGTGAGGTGACAGTGTTCATTTTAGAGTGCTTTTTAGTGCTCCACTCTCTCTTTAATGACCCTAGCAGGGGCCCAAAGAAGAGCAGGCTTTACAGTGCGAACCATTCCTCACGTCTTCCTGTGTCCTAATGATAATGATACAGCTGTCCCTGTGCACCTGAGAGCTAGCGATACATCCCCCCACTCCATTAGTCCATTAGGGAGAGCAAGGAAGGAAAGGAGGAAATCAAGAGAATGAGAAAGAGCGAGACAGTCTGGGCTCCAACCATTGCACCCATGGTGAGTCTGCAGACAATGTGATGGAAGATCCAGACACATCTGCAGCTGTAGGACTCTGTGTGAAAATGTGAATCTAAGAGAAGTGCTTGGATTTATCTGAGATATTTTCCATTCTTTAATTCATAAGCTTGGTGCATTAATATTGCAGCAGAGAGTTCATGCTCACCCCACCCCTGGAAGAAAAAGCCCAAAAAACTGCGACTGCAACCCTTTAGGCACAACAACTTGACTCCAGCTCCAGTCATGACACTTGCTGCTGCATGATCCCCAAAGCTGATGTTTTATCTCTGCAACTCAAGGGTGACTCATCTATCAGAAAGGGATCTCTGTTGCTGCTTTGTCGGTTCACCCCTGTGTTTGTTTGTGTGTACGCGTGGGAAGGTGGCGTTTTGATTTTTGTTAGTGTTTTTTGTGTATGACCTTGAGCAGCACTCGAGGCTGATTGAGCAGAATCTGAGCAGAAGCAACGTCGGAAAGCCGACAGACTAAACGCCGTATGATACCAGCCGGGTTTAATGCGCCGGCGTTCTTGGCAGGTAGAAGGGGCTGTCAATCATGGCAGTAGTCATGAGGTGTGTGCAGATGAGTCACAGCTGTCTGCTAATTAATTTGAAGGGGATTTCTTTCTTGAAGTCCCTTTTTTGCACAGTCAGAGTCTCGGTTGTTTCGAGGCTCTTACAAAATCTTGCAAACTATGCACCGTCTGTTTGAGCGTTACAATGAAGTGAAGTGAAATCATTAAATGAATCAATGTTTTGTACCCCAGTTCACCTGGTTAGTTTCATCACACAGAGCCCTATAGGCACCCAGACAGCTCAAACTAAGAAAAGCTCTTCACTGCTTCCTCATCTCTGATGAGATTGCTGCTATTTCACACCTATTAAAACAGAAAATAGAGGAAGGCTTTTTCAAATGGGTTTTAACATGTTATACACTAGACAATCTATAGATAAGTCTTAAAAGATGAATTTTCATTGATCGACTATTAACTAATTAAACTATAAGAACATTTGGGATAAGATTTGTGGCTCTTTTCCAAATATAGACTGTATATAAAGGGTGGACGTAGCTATTATGACATCATCAGCTGTTTTTGGAAAGCTTAAATTGAGGAATTTGAATCTGACCTACAAATTAAGAATGCCAAATGCTCATATGGCAGCAGCTCTCTAGTTATAATGCAGGCCTGCCCCAAAGCATGGCTTTGTTTATCGTCTATTTTACTCCAAATGGGGCCATAATTTACAAAAATATACGATCATAAATAACATGACTTAGATGGTTGTTTTCTGATAGACTTCTACACAACTGGATTTGTTTTTCATTTCCTCAGGATCGCCACCTCCTGGCCAATGCAGGTTTACACTTTTATATCCATGTTCTTCATATAAAATCGAATAACTGCGTTAATAAGGAAACGGGAACAGTAAAGTAGCAATGAATACTCCATAACATCCTGACTGTTAGAAATGTTTTTAATGACAAACACAAACTGACTCTCTCTCTCTCTCTCTCTCTCTCTCTCTCTCTCTCTCTCTCTCTCTCTCTCTCTTTTCTTTATTTGATCCCATTGATTTGGTCATGCACTCAGAAATGCTACGAGACGTAATTAGCTTTAGCTAGCAACCACCCTCTTACTTTTACTGCTGCTCTTTAATTTAAAACGATGTTGGCCCACTTTTCACAGCATCTTTCATCTTCAAAACCCACTTTGACCATTCAGCTAAGAAATTTTAAATAAACTTCCTTTTAATGCATGAGATCTGAGGGTGAGGATCATACAATTTAAAAATTCACAGTTTCTGCTGAACGTCTAGTTCAGTTAGGATGAATGTACACTGCTACAGTACATGAGTCCTGGCCCATAATATGGCAATTCTGAATGAAAACACTGTCACACTGATAATCTCATAAAAATGCAGTTTGTAATTTGTTCAAACCTTTTAACAAAAATTCTTAGGAGCTTGAAAATGCCCAGAGAGCCTCTTTATAAAGACTGTGCTACATCGTATGATGTGGTATTCTGCAGGACAGGCTAAAAGATAGCTCCTGGAGTCAGGCAGGTATAGTGCTTTTATAAGAATATAACTGTAGAATTATTACAGTGTACATATGAAGATATGTTTACCCTTTATTTGCCATTATCCTATTGTCTCCTTGGCAACATAATTTTATTTGTGCCACTCTTTAAAAAGCTTTGGGTGTGAGTTGCTTTGAAGTCTTTTGGTTTCATAAAAATAAAAGTTTATGGTCATCCAGGGGGGGAAAAAGCTGGACTCATGAATGACCATCATAAATAAGCACTTAAAACATTGAAGATTTACTTCCATCTGTCATAAGATGTATATGAATATAGAGGATTAAAATGTGTTTATGCAAATATTCAAATAAAAAATAATATTGTGATCTAAGCATCTGTGTGCTTCATTACAATATAAATATTTATTTTTTTTTTCGCACATGTAGAATATTTCCAGTCTAAGCAGAAAACTAATTTTTGTGTAACATTTAGGTAAAATTACAGTGCTTGGAAAATCAAGTTATGTTTTATCAGAGAAAATAGCTACAATATTTGCATTGATATTAACCAAACGATACCTTAAATGACAGGAAAAAAATCATGTTGGTTGTTTTTAATTAAAACCCTCTTGAACATTTTTTAAATTGCAGCTGTCTTTATACAGTCTCTCACTTCAGAGGCTTAAAAAACTGTTGGACAAGATAAAATAATTTTAGATATAAGTAATATTTTTTTATACTTGCATAAAAAAACACCAGCTGCTGTGTTTTCTCCCTTCAGATGCTCTGTTTGGCTTTTACTGCAGCCACCTTCAGTAGCTGCTTGTTTGTGGGTCTCTGCCTTCAGTTTTGTCTTCAGTAGCTGAAAAGCATGCTCTGTTGGACTGGGATCAGCTGACTGACTTGGTCATTGAAGAATATCCAATTTCTGTCTCTTGAGAAACTCTTGGGTTTCTTGGGTGCAGCTTGCTTTGGGTCATTATCCAGTTGCACTATGAAGCACTGTCTGAGCAGTTTGGCTGCATTTGGCTGAATGTGAGCAGAGAGTACAGCCCCGTGCACATTTTGCTTCTTCTACCAGCAGTCACATCAACCAGCACTTTCGTTCGGTTTCCCTGGCAGCCATACATGCCCACACCGTAGCATTGCCTCCATGTCTGACAGATAATATGCTTTCGATCATGAGCTGCTTCTCTCCCTCATACTTGTGTCGCCCCATCACTCAAGTTTATCTTGCCTTCATTTGTAGAAATTATATTTTTCCAGAACTAAAGGCTTTTTCAGATGTTTTCTGGCAAATTCTAATCCGGCCTTCTTGCTGAGTTTAACCAGTAGTCTGCACCTTGTTCTGCATTCATCTCCTATTCATGAAGGCTTCTATTGATTGTAGACCTTGACAGTGATACTCCTACCTCCTCGGGAGTGTTCTTGATTTAAGTGTTCACCTGGACATAAAACTCTTTAACAATTTTCCAGTTACCTTTGAGTCTTTGAACATTTGCCTCTTGAACTATTAATGCAGTTCTTTTGTTAAAGCCCTTGAACTGAAGTTGAAAATGTATTGTCTGCGATGGTGTACAAAGGCAAAATGACACAAATTTGTGCAATTGTCCAAATATACGTGGATCCAACTGTATGTTGTGGATGATCTTTATATTTTAAACTGCTTCTCTATCACACCACGACTTCAACTCTCATTTTTCCCCCAGATATCAACATGGCTGGAGAGCCCAAACCATACAGGCCGAAGATGGGCTCCAAGAGGCCTCTCTCATCCCTCTACAGGTGAAACATGTTTTTCTTATTTTAGAGTGTCAGGTGGATGTTCCTTTCCTGACCTACTTTTTCTGTTGTACCCTCTGCCTCTGCTGTCTGTAAAATATGTGTTTATGATCCTCTCTGGCAGGCTGTGCTCTTAAGGAGAAACAGCCAATTCCCTACTTGTGCTATTAGTGCCATTTTTTTGTCTGTTGCTGTTACACACTTTGCTCTTTTGTCATCTCGTTGAAAGAAACAACAACAAAACAAAAAAAAAGTCCACACACAGTTGCTTGGCAGTATAATAAAAAATACAAAATAACACCTTATTCAGGCTTTTAAAGGAATAGTTTTGGGAAATGTCTCTTCCTGCGGGGGCTTTGAATATGATTTACATAGTTTAAGAGACAGACTGGAAACAGGACCAAATTCTGTCTATATTATATTCTGTCCCAAAGTAACAGGATCAACCCAGCAGACCCTCTGTTAAAAGCTTACACAGTCGTGTGAAACAGACAGGTTTGGCAGGACTCTTTGAAAAATGTAGTGCACACTTGCTGCTTCAATCAGACTTAAAAGGGTAAGTAGCAGCCAGGTGCTGTTCATCAAACGCACTTGATTAACTGATAATCAGCAAGTGTGAGCGCTCCCATAAGAGCAGAGGTTTTGACAGTTTGCTGGTCTGGAGCTTTCAAGATTGTCAAAAAAATCCACAAGATACATCTCCGACTCAGTTAGCTTATTAAAATGTTAAAGTTCACCAGAATACAAAATGGAACAAGTGTGGTTTGTTTGGGAGGTTTGCACAACAAAGTGTCTTCTCTCTAAAAAGAAAACAGCAGCACAGCTTTGGTTTGCATGGTTCTGGAAATCTTGTGAACAAACCACTTCTAGGACAATATCATTTAGACAGATGACACCAAACTGACAATGTTTGACTATAATGCAGTGTCATGTTTGGTAAAAACCAAACCCATTGGCACAAACACCTCATACCAACTGTCAAGCACCGTAGTGAAGGGGTGGTTAATTGGACTTGGTTTGAAAATGCAGTCCCTGAGTTTACCATAAACTCCTCTGTATACCAACGTGTTTTAGTCAAATGTAAGGCCATCTGTCCTACGGCTAAAGCTTGGTTGAATCTGGGTAATGCACATATCAAGCCTAGCAGGAAATCTACCACAGAACTGACTGCCTACTGAAATGTTGTGGTGGGACTTTAAGAGAGCTGTGCATAAAAAAAATGCCTGCACATCTCAATAAACTGAAGCAACACTGTAAAGAAGGTGACCAAAATTCCTACACAATGATGTAAGACAGTCGTATATGATTATCATACAAAAAACAATTACTTCAAGTTATTATACAAGCTATAATAACTTGAAGCTAATAAATCATTGGGTGTTCCTTGGTTTTCTCACACTGCTTCAACATGTCGGCTTAGTTGTTGTTAAATAAGTGAGATGGTGTGTTTAAATAATTTTAGAACCTGGTATTGAGTCGTGAGGCTATGAAAGGTTTATTAGTATTATTTTTTTGCACGATTATGTGTTATTTAAAAGATAATAAGATAAGAACAAGAGTTTGGGAACTCCTTTACTAGAGGATTTGAAAATGAGAAGGAACACAACATACACATAACAAATTCAACCTATTTAAACTATCTCACTAAAATTTAATAAAATCTGACAAAACACATGTTTTATGTTTGTATGTTAAGTAAAACGGTCATGTTGTGGTTTTGTAGCAGTTTTATGTGCCAGACTGATTTTGAAGAGATTACATCAAACATGTTGCCTGGGTAAAACGTGCTGAAACATGTCAAAGATCCAATCTTCATAGTAGATCGTATCTGTAAAGGGAGCTACTTATTCATCATAGTTGACGATTCTAGTGCGCTGTCTTGCTTTTACTGCTAATTGGTTGCTAGCCCAATAGCTGTAAAAGTGTACTTCGAGCTTAACAACTATCCAGCAACACAAATCTGTTACATTAGGAAGGAAGCTGTCATGAACCACAGTGTTTTCATCTGTATTCTTGCTGTTGGCCAGTGGGGATGCTTATTAAAAGGCAGGAGGGGAGGTTTGGGAAGACGACAGCTAGCAGCTGGACAAATTTCCTTTGTTTCAGCCTTTTGTGAATTGATTAGAACCGTGCGCCTTTTGGTAGTCAGGCGCTCTAATCACACAACTTTAATGTGAAGGCTGTACCGAGGTGCTGGGGTAACAATAGATGAAATACGGGAACAGAGTGGCCTGCATCATTATAGAGCTCAGATTTTCTTCTTCTTTTTAAATTTGCAAATGAATTCAAACATTTGTGCCTGATTTTTTGCCTCCAAATCCAGAAAAGAGATCGCTCTCTCGGACCTGTGTGTTAGAGGCGGGAAGATGGCAGCACTATGCAACACACACACACACACACACACACACACACACACACACACACACACACACACACACACACACACACACACACACCACACACATAAATACACACGTGTGTGTGTGTGTGTGTGTGTGTGTGTGTGTATCCTTGTGGGGACATCTCATTGACATAATCCTTTCCCTAGCCGCTTAACCTAACCCTAACCATCAAAAATGAATGCCTAACCCTGACTCTTACCCTAAACCTAACCAGAACCTAATTGTAACCCTGACACAAAAAACACATTTTGAGTCTCAAAAATGCCTTAAAACAGCCCACGAGGGCTGTTTGTCCCCACAAGTATAATAAACTACCAATTTTTGGTCCCCATGAAGATGTTAATACCTGTACACACACACACAGACACAGTTGTTGAAAATACTCATGAAAATAAATTCGTTAGGCACAATATTGTAAATGACGGTGCTTTAATTCCTCTACATTTATCAAGTTTGTTTGAGTTTTACCGTCGCTGCTTCCTTTCTTTTTCCAAAATGGAAGAGTAAGCTCTGTAGCTGTGAGCAGTGTTGAGCTACCCACCGTCTCTCAAGCTCTTTTGATTCCTGCTTTCTTTTATCCTGAATTTTTGAAAAGTAATCAAAATGCAACCATCAGGAACTCGTGCATGTCGTGGCAGAAGTCTTAAGGCCACTCCTGTTGTGCCAGATTTATCACAGTGTAATTTGTAGCTGGGAACGGAAGCTTCCTGTTGTCAGCAGTTGTTTGTAGAAATAGCCTGCATTACCTCGCTTTCTAGTTTGATGGGAATCTGGTAAGTTTACCGCTATAGCCAACCAAGAAAGAAATGCGACATAATGAGGCAAACTTGTTGTTGTTGCATTTCATTTTTTAAATGGATTAAAGGAAATTCGATTCCAGTGCTCAGCTCGGTTAAGAAACCACACATCAAATCTTAACAAGAAGGAATTTTCCAGTAATAGTCTTTTAGGACAGCACTGAATAAAGAATTCATTCTAAATGTATTTGCACCATCATTTTCTTCCTTTATTGTTTTATGTTTTTGTGCACAAAAAATCAAAGAAAAATAGAAATGTTCTCTTTTATTTCCACAGTGGCTATGAATTTGACTACGACTACTACAGAGATGACTTCTACAGTAGGTATGTTTAAAAAAAAAACAAAACTTTGGCTCACTGGTAAATAACACCCGTCTTTGTCATTTGCAACTTTTCTTTTTTCAACCAGTCCCTTTCCTCCCGATATTTTGCCCTTAGTATACACATCCTTTCTCCCCATTTCCCATCTTGAATAAAGATGATTTTTGAGCAGAATGGCCCCATTTCCTTCTGAGGCAAAGTAACTACATTATCACAGGCATAATGAATGTCATATTGAGGAGGTTTTTATTCCTCTCCGTTGGGCTTACTAATGATGCTTTTATCCGCATAGCCGGGTACTGAATGTCAGATAGTCCCCCGGCTGGTCATTTGCGCTGGCAAGGCACAGAATGTATCTTCATTCTGACATTTTCATTGGTTTGTTTACTTCCTCTTCTTTGCAATATCCCCAAGAGCAGAATCCTTCAGCTTTGAGTCATTATTGCTATTTTGGCAATTTGATATGTCAAAGGCAACTGGGAACAGGCTTTGATTGAATTGCTGTGGCATTGTTCAATGTGTACCTCTATCATTCAGACATCTTTTGCAGCATGTCTATTAGGTGCCTTGTAAGTGTTCCTTGCTGCTTGAATAAAAACATCTGACCAAAAACAAGGGAGAAAAAAATCCACTTGCTGTTCAGGTCCCATAGTGATTACAGAGTTATACCCCCACTTTTTTTGTTTTGTTATTTCTCTGCATTGTAATACTCTTGGAATATTTCTGTTGCTACAACTTTATTCTTCATGTGTCTTCAGACTGTTTGAGTACCACGGCCGCGTTGTGCCTCCGACCCGAGCTGTGATCCCCATCAAACGCTCACGGCTAGTTGTCCCAACCACACGCAGAGCCAAATCCTCTTTTCCAGTCAGGGCTTGCTCTTCCTCTTCCTCCTCCTCCTCTTCCTCCTCCCGAGCACTCAATGTCGGCTCTTCCATCACTGGCCCTAAACGTATGTTTGGTGGTTTTTCTTTGTCCCTTTTTGTTCCTATAGTATCCTGCCATCTCTAAAGGATGTTGTGATTGCCAAATGATGTTTTCTAAATGTGATTTTTATGTGATTGTTTGTTTTGAACTTACCTCCATGTCCATTTTTGGGGTTTGAGTCAAGTTAATGGCAAAGAAAATAAATTCAGCCGCTACAAAGAACATTTCCTATTATCATAACTTTGAACACATGTTGGCGGGTATCATTTCTGCCCATTATGATGGAAATGTACTCAGCTAGTGTAAATGCTAAGCTCTGGAAACAAAAACAAAAAAAGGTTAATAATCGAAAAAGGTCAGGCCTGCAATTCCTGATTATTTTCATTAGTAGTCTTGATAGTCCCTCTTGAACTGATTAGAGTATACGCTCACTGGACACTTCATTAGGTACACCCGTTCAACTGCTCTTTAACTCAAATATTTAGCCAGCCAATCACATGGCAGCGACTCAAAGATTTTAGACATGACATGGTCAAAATAAATCTGTTATATTAGGAACATATGCACTGTATTAGATATAATTACAAGCAAATTCACAAATTGGTTTTGAACTTCACCAAACCAAATTTAAGAATAGGGAAGAAATCTGATTTCAGTGACTTTGAACATGGCATCATGGGACCAGCCATCTCAATATTTCAGAAATTCCTGATCTACAGCCAGCTCTAGGGTTCACAGAGAATCTGAAAAAGAGAAAACATTGAGTGAGAGACAGTCCTTTGGTGGAAAATGCCTTGTTGATGCCAGAGCACAGAGGAGAATGACCAGATCGCTTTGAGGTATTAGGAAGACAACAGTTAATCAAATAAACCGACATTACAACCGCACACAACATGCCTAACCTCGAAGCAGATGGACTACAGGAAACTGAGGATACAATTCACATAAGCTCAACAAAACCAGATAATAAAAGACTGAAAAAGCATAGTCTGGTCTGGTGAATCTCAATTTCTGCAATGAAGTTTGGATGGTATGGTCAGAATTTCACAATTTTACAAAGCATGGATCTATCCTGCTTTGAATTAATGGTTCGGGCTGGTGCTGTCATCATAATAATAAGAATAATAAGAATAAGAATAAGAATAATGGATTGCATTTATATAGCGCTTTTCTAGGCACCCAAAGCGCTTTACAATTCCACTATTCATTCACTCTCACATTCACACACTGGTGGAGGCAGCTACAGTTGTAGCCACAGCTGCCCTGGGGCAGACTGACAGAAGCGAGGCTGCCATATTGCACCCTCGGCCCCTCTGGCCAACACCAGTAGGCGGTAGGGTAAAGTGTCTTGCCCAAGGACACAACGACCAAGACAGAGAGAGCAGGGGGATCGAAAAGGCAACCTTCCGGTTACAGATGAGCTTCCCAATCCCCTGAACCACGGTCGCCCCCAAGGCGTGGAGGAAACTTTCTTTGCTCAATTTGGGCCTCTTAATATCAACTGGGCATCGTTTAAATGCCACAGACTACTTGAGTATCGTTATTGACCATGCCCAGTGCCTTTTTGACCACAGTGTACCCATCGTCTAATGGCTGGTTGTAGCAGGATATAAAGCCATGTCACAAACCTCAAAGTCTTCTCAAACGGGTGTCCTAAACAAGACAGTGAGTTCACTGTACTCAAATGTCCTCAACAGTCTCCAGATCGCAGTCAAATAGAGCACCTTTGGGATGCGATGCAGGGGGAGATTTGCATCATGAATGTGCACCCAACAAATCTGCAGTGTGCACTGTGTGATGCTATCATGTCAGCGTTGAACCAAAGGTTTTGAGGAATGTTTCCAGCATCTTAATGAGTCTTTGTTGAATAACACAAAGAATGAAGAATGAAGGCAGTTCTGAAGACACAAGGAGGTCCAACCTGGTCCTAGTAAGGTGTACCTAATTAAGTGCCTAGTGAGTGCATTTAAAAAAAAAATATTGTAATTTTTAAGATGCCAAAACTGACATTTACAGTACTTCACCAAACTGTCCAAAACCCCAAAATAATAAGAGATTTTCATACAAAACAAAGAAAAGTGGCTTATCCTCACATTGGAGATGTAAAAAACTGTAGTGATTTCCAAATGCTGAATCATTTTCATGTCAAAACTGTCGTTGAATGCGATTTACTTTTGAATAAATGAGTAATTTTTTAAAAACACCACCTTTGATTTTAATAAGAGGTTAATGTACAAGCTATTTTGATTGTTGAGGCAAAAACTGTCAAATAATGCAATAAAATGGGGAGGAAAAAAAAAAAGACCATAATGACTTCCTAAGCTAACCGAACAGATTCACAGGAAATTGTCACATTTGAAAGCTGGGAAAAGTGAATGTTTTAAATATTTTCTTCTTGAAAAATTACTTTATTATGGCATTTATTATCATTTGATTTTAACAATCATTGCTGATTAATCTTCAGTCAGGTGACAAAGCCAGCCATTGTCAAACTTAAGAATGTCTTGGCCAAATTTTAAACCTGCGCCGACTGAACCTTTAATCAAAACTCTGATTGAAACACAAGACTTGATGTGTTTTCTCTGATTCCTTTTGATCTTCTGGTGATTTGGTTGTTGAGGCTGAATCTTCATTAAACACTTGCCCTTCCCTTGCCATCTGAAAAGAAAAACAAATCATTTGAATCTCACATCTTTTCTTGTCTTTAGTTCTGATGACCTTTTTAATGCAAATATTTAAGCTGTTCCATTGTAGCTTCAAGCTAATTACATGTTTGTACATGAGAAACTTTGACCTCCTGCAGACCACCGCCACACTCTTTAGGAATGACTGGGATAAACAGTAAATTTTTTTCTTTTCTTGAGATGCATTGAAACACATTTAAACCAGAGTTTTTATTCGTGTTAAAACAAAAGTAAGCACACCAGAAATGTTGGGAATAAACCAAAATTATACAGAATAAATCTTAGATCAGAGTCTCAGCTAGTTGTTTGGTTATTATTTTATTTTCTGCTCTGTGTAGCATTTCTGCATCATATTGCTCATCACTTTCTATTGTTTTACAGCAAGCAGGCAGCTGTTTTCTCATCATCTAAGCTAGTAACAAGGTGGTAAATCTAATAGTAAGAGCCAGATCTTTCCTCTACAAAAATTGAGGTAAAACACAGCTAAGAAAGAAACATTTTCGCTGGTTGCAACAACAGTGAGATTATGGCTTTAGCAGCTGCTGTACTGTTCAAACTCTCGCATGCTTATTATTATTCTCCCCTCAATGCAACACAGTGAGATTTCCTGCTTTTCATCAGTTGTGCCACATTTTCAGTGAAGAACTTGACTGTTGAGAAGAGTCTGCTGCTGTCACAGTGTCTCTTGTAGAACATCCCATTAATTATGCTTTTTAACTTTATTAATGTATGCTTGCAGTGAAGACAGATCAGCTTCTAACAATCAAAAAGGAACTGTCGCAAATCAAAACCAAGATCGACTCACTGCTGGGAAGGCTTGAGAAGATAGAGAGGCAACATCGCTCTGATGCCGGTAAGATTTGACAGCCAGGAGGGGAGGACCTGTCTGATGAGCATGCATAGAAAAATGGGGAAGATGCTGAGAGAGGCCGCCATGTACTGAAATAAAAGCCACACAAACGGTCTTTGAGGAGAGATGACGGAATGATACTGAACATATTAAATGCTTGTTCGGAGGCTTGTCTGAAATACAGGTTCTTCTATTATCAAAACAAGATAGAAAGTCAATAAATCTATTATGCTCTGATGTTAACTGCCAGTCTTTGTCTCTTGATGTCTTTTGCCAGAGATGCAGAGGAAGCAGGAGGAGGTGTGCGAGTGTCTCCATGGTGATGCAGCAGACCACTCTGGGGGGGAGGAAGTGGAGGGGACGGCTGAGGTTGAGGCAGGGGAGATGACAGACGGTGGTGAAGACGACTTTGAAGATGAAGGCACAAGCGACATGGTGAGCAGGCCAAGTACCCATGTCCAGTATTAATAAGAAGTTATTTGGTTCCAATTTAGCTGCAAAGTGTACTTTTGCAGACACGCACGCACGCACGCACGCACGTGCGTGTCTGCAAAAGTCACAAGAAGTCCTAATTTCCTACAGATTTTCTTGTAATTTTTTAAAGTGGTCTTGATTCATATTTGTGCAGGCTTTCTGAAGGTCCTTCAAAGTTTTTCTTTGGACACTCAAAGTCCACTCCCCCCCCCCCCCCCCCCCCCCCCCCCCCCCTGTAGAGGCACAGTATTGGCAGTACTTCCCTAGCTTCCAAATTACACAAGAACGGGACAGAAAATCGTTGGCAACAAGGCCTGTAGACTGATGAATCCAAATCGTTGTCATCATTAGTGTAAGTCATTGCCAGTATGCACAGAGGTCAGGAGAGAGGTATAGTGGTGAGCGTCAACATGGAACTATGAATGCAGAACAGAACCATCAAATTTCAATCCACCAATACCATCTGCAACACAGCTGATGTCATTTTTTTTTTAGCACGACAGTGATCCAAATACACTGTCAATGCCGTAAAAGCCGTTAGTAGCTGACGAGAAACACAGTCATGAATCACACCCCTCCCAGAACCTGGACCTCAACATTTTGGAAGCAGTGTGGGATCATCTTGAGAGAGAACAGAATAAAAGGCACCCAACATTCAAAGAATACTTTGATTGTCCTTCAAGAAGCCTGGAGAACTATTCCTGAAGAATACTTCAGGAATAGCTTACATGAAAGCTGTCTGTGAGACTTCAGGCTGTGTTGAAGAATAAAGGTGCTCACACCAAATATCAACTTTCAAGCACAGCAGAATTATAAAAACTTTTTTTCTGTATATCCATGTATGTTTGGACGTTTCCCATCCCATCTCCCAAGCAAGATATAAAGAAATGAGGGGTGTTTCAAGACTCTTGCATAGTAGTTTATCTATACTATGATGTGGAAAATGTTTTCCACTGACATAATATGCCAATAATAACAGTAAGTATAATGTACATTCAACTCTGTTGTATAAATAACTTTGCCTTAGATGGAACCATTTGAGTCATACAGAATTCTTATAAAACTAAAAGGTGAAATGGTCATGAAAAAGTAATCAGGTTGTTCGTGGTGATGGATACAAAGTTTTGCTGTCTTTTGTGACAATCAGCATGATTTGAAAAGTCTAAACTATATGAGTAAAAACACTCAGAAAATGATTCTTCACCCGCAATAAACACAATACAATACTCTGAAATATATATAAAATTACATTTGAATTTATTTAATTAATTAATAATTAAAGATAATGTGCCTGGTACAAACTAAATGTGTATCAATCAATTAAGTTTAGTTTGACCAGATCCCATTAAATGTAACATTTTACATTGTACTTATGCAACAAAATTACATGGATAAATTACATATAATTAAATTAGTTGAAGTCAGAAGGGCAATTTTTTTTATTTTATGTTATTTTTGAGTGAGGTGTATTTTGTCTCTGTCTGAACAACATACATGCTGCAAAGTGGGGACACGTTGTTGTGGCAACCAAGAAAAGTAGTAGCTGTTGTTTTAAAGCTTAATCTTAATGTGTTTTGAATTAATATTGTATTACAAAGTAATAAATATCATCAATGACAAAATAATTCGAGGTCGTCTCTATCACAAACCGCCATGAAACTGAACAAATCACATGAAAACACCAAAGTCAGCAGCACGTAACGGTGTCTGTGAATACTTTGGCTTTCCTTCCCTGTCTCGGACAAACCTGAATGGGAGGAGTTTGTCTTCGGAAATGTATTTTACATTTTTAAACTCGTAGTTTGGTCAGGTTCAGGCAACAGAACTTAGGTTTGGGAGAGACCCTTATAATTTTCCCTCAGACTGAATAAAATGTGTGGTACTGAGCCCATCTGCCAGAAGAACTCGAAGGCAAACTTCTTCTCTGTGTTATACGCAAAGCCTCAGGCATAGAAGTTTTATAAATCTTTGAAAGCATTGTTTATTTTAATAAAAGAGTAAATAATTTAATTATACAGTTAAAAGTGCCAGACTTTTTTTCTTTTTTTTTTTTTAAGTCACTATCTATCGCTGAGTGAGGTAACGCACGATCACTGATGAAGAGAGCGTTTATACTTAGTTTCCACGGCAACATACTTGGAAAAACTGCTGTATTGAAACCTGCCATGGCAAACCAAACATTTTCTACTGATGCCACCAAGCATTAAAAATAATTTAACTGACAAAACAAGACTTGACTTTCACAAGATATTTACAAGAAATGGGACACATCTGTCAGCTACCTCAGTAATTACTGCTGTCATTCATCTATGAAACAAGACAGCTGGAGTAACGGAACAAGACGGAGCAACAACACTAAGCTGTTGGATGAAGAGCTGCAGGTGACAAGCTATGCACCTCCAGCTCCTCAGTGAAGTTAGGCTGCTGTTTGCAGACGCTTCGCCGTGTGCAGAATGAAATCGGAGCAAAGTTTCTCACAGAGTGTTTGAAACTGATCTGCTACTAACTACATCACTCTCTGGATACACTTGTGAAACTTTTTGGTTGGTGTTAATTTACTGTAATGCAGTAAAAGAGCATAATGCATGCAGCATATCACCAATTTTTACTTTAAAAATCATAAATCATCTAACTGAACATTTGCTTTCCAGTTTTATTACTGTGACAGTTTTATTTCTCAAAACTATTGCCTTACTTTGACACTAAAGAAATAATAAGGTTATATAATCATACCTGCTTCCTGTTTTATGAGATCTGGACCCACTGTTGGGTGGTTTATTGGCTTCATTCTGCAAGCAGACTAAACTATTGATTACTGGTAATCATTAAAGCTTATATGTGTTATTCCAATAGATACTGTGGCCAAAAGGCTTAGAATAAACAAAAACTCCAAATCCCTATATTGATTTAGTGAAAACACACTGTATAAAATGTGTCTCAGAGGACATGGATGAGATGTGAATTGATGCACATTTTCAGGGTTTGGACAAACAAAAAGAAAAAAAAAAGATTTACGAAACAAAAAAAAAAGTACAGCCATTTCTAAGGTTTTAAAAATCAGGACATGAAAGATCCTCAGGTATTGACCAGGTTCTGATGACTGTGGAGTCCATTTGAGTACAGTGAACTCACTGCCATGTTCAAGAAATCAGCTTAAGACATTTCGAGCTTTGTGACATGGTGCGTCATCCTCCTGGGAACACTGTGGTCATGAAGGGATGCACATGGTCCGCAGCAATACTCTGAGTGTTATTTGTCATTGAAACAATGCTCAGGTGTTACTAAATGTGTCAAGAAGATATTCCCCACACCATTACACCACCAGCAGCTTGAGCTGTTAATAAAATGCAGCATGGATCCATTTTTTCACGTTTATGGTTTTTGTTAAATGAATAACAGAACTTGTGCGAACCAGTTAATTTTTTAAGACTTAGAACTGGAAGTGTTTCATTTTTTTAATGACTGTGGATTGAGCTAGAAAAGGGAAGGCTATGTTGCTGCCTAGTTATAAAAATTAATTCTTGACTGATTTAAAGCAATCTTATTTCTTTTACTGCAGATAGAGAACCACATATCGGACATTGACAACTGAGTAAGGTCAGTATTTAATCTTGGTTTAACAACACACATTTTGCACAAAGCTGAATTTATTTTGGGGAATAATGTATGAAAAACAGAATCATAGAAACATTTTAGCGTCCAGCAGTTGAAAGCAATTCGAAGGATCTTTCGCTTCCTGCTTTAAACAGAGTAAGAAACATTGCTCATCCTTGGAGTTTAATCCTCCAAAATGTTCTTCTAAAGGTGGGGTCATTCTCTGCATCTGGGGGCAAAAGGAAAAGCAACTTCTCTGCAGTGATCGCTGATGACTGAACAGCCGCAGAGATGAGACTCTTTCTCATGTGCATTTCCTGTCAAACGACATTTAAATCTCCCCTGATTTTCTTTGTAAGAACAAATAGCTATGAGATTTAATTTGCCTCTTGGCTGACATTTCCTCCCTGCTGTCCTTAAGTGCCTGCGAGTGGAAGTTTTTCCTTTTTTTTTTTTTTTTTTTTTTTTTTTTTCCTTCCTCAGGCGGTCTGAACATGATAGATTGTTAAGATGATGGTTTAATGAACTGCTTGTCCTCTGGTGGATATCTGAGTGGTTGCAGGTAATAACAGCAGCGTTAGAAAATTTTAATGTTGGTCCTCTTGAGTTTCCAAGCTTCACAGGAAAATTTAAACCTGCAGCTACCTTTTTTCACATGAGGTCGCTGTGAGAGATGAAAAAATAATAACTTTCTTTTTTCTTTCAAGTTGGGGAATAATGAAGCTTGCATTACAGAAGATGGGAGGACAGATACCAGCAAAATCTTCTTGATCAAGGAGGTGCATTTGACATTAAAGGAAAGGAAGTGACAGACAGCAGTGGAAGAGTGTGTCAGACTTGTATTTTGCTTGTTTGCCTCATTAGAACATGCCACTGCTGATGCATACGTCATCAAAATCCTGGGTATGAATATTCTCCAGACGACTGCAAGATCTTCGCAACCAGCAGTCAGTCATTTCCCCTCGGACTGATTGCTGTTCTGAAAAATACAGACAATACAGTATATTGTGTGCTTATTATATTGTGGTCTGTATTGTGTATGAAAATACAGTTATGTGATCTACCAGAAGAAAATTTGTCTTTTGTTGTACCTCAGATGTTTGTTTCTGTTTCTGTGCATTGAAAACTGTGAAAAGCTGCATTGCTGGCAGAGAGCTAAATATGAATGTAACAGTAACATATTTTCTTTGACACTCATTAATTCTGCATTTTGTTTTCATTCATTTTGAGCAAATGTACAGTATGTAATTTATTCACAATCTCGCCACATGGTATTGAATGCATTTCATGTTTTTAATTTGTTCTACATGACAATGTGTATTTGAAATTCTTTACTTTCTGTTTAAAATTTTAAAAAATTAAAGACAACAATTTTTGCTGTCAGCATGTTAAAAATGTGGCTATCAAGGATCATTTCTTTGCCTCTGTTGTACAGCCATGGATAATAAACATTTTTGACATAAACTTGTGTCCTTCCTCCTCAAAACTGAGTGGTGTAGCTCGCATTTTTTGTAAATGTATTGTTTCTTTTTCTATTTAAATGGACCTAAAGCTAAGGAAAGACGAGATATACTTCTTGCATCTAGTTTGACTGCCGATTGCATTTAATTTTTTTCGCATTTGCTAACTGATGAAAAGTAGTGCTCATCCCCACCCAGAGACTGTGTTGCATGGACAGTCTCTGGGTGGGGATGAGCATTCAATGTGTCTGACAAGGCGATTGCACAGGTCACCTAGTGGGAGATGAAGTGTTTCCAAATGCTGTCAGACAGACTTCTGAATTACAAATATTTCCCATTAAATGTAGAAATGCAGGCAGATTGTTGACATGTTGCAATCAGTCTGAGTCGGTGTACGCCGATGATTGCAACTCATCTGTATCATGTTTCTTTGCAAAAAGGGGTTCATCTAAGTTAGTTTCCAAGTGTCTTTTTTCTGGTTATATTCCTATTAATACAAGGTTGCTGTGCACTTATGTCATTATAAAGTTAAACTACTGTTCTGCAGCAACTACGCAACTATTTGTTTCAAAACTGAGTTCTGATTAGACTCTGAATGTAAGCAATTCATTTGAATTTCTGTGTGTTTTAAAGACAACAGATTTGCAATTTTCACAGGTTTATCTCAGTGAATCATCTTATCATCCCAGATTGAGGTCAAACTGACAATTAAATACAATATCATCCTTAAAGACCGAATCATCTTATTGGAATATTATTAAATTCTTGATACACCAACGTTTTCCAAGACAGAAACGTGACTCCATTCTTCTCAGCAACCATTTCCAATAAGATCGCAAGTTCATTGCGCACGGTTGTGCCGTGGTCACCAGTCACTGTTTTCCCTTGTGTGACTGCAGCATAATGCAAACATTTGAAACTTTACCAGTGCGCTAACACGATCAAGATACTGTTAAATAAAACAGTTACTAAGTTTTCTTTAGGACTGATTTAAATATTGATAATTGAACCCTCAAAAATGCTGATTTTGTTTGAAATAAATCAAAATTTTTAATCGGCACCTTACAAACAAATTAAATAACGAATTCAAAGTCTGGATAATAACAGCTGGAAGACAAAAAAATCAGAGGGAACAACAGGCAAAAAGCAAGAAACAGGAAAGCTAACAAGCTAACAGCAAGGGACATAACAGTATGAGACAACAACAGCATAAGCCTGATGCTCATACCTGCATTAGTTTACTCATAATGTTGAAATGAAATTGTGGGTTTAGTTTATTTTTCCCTTAAAACAACTATGCACATGATGATTTCTTTATTCATCATTTAACAGTTTTTAGCGCTTACAGTTATACAGAGTCAGGCATGAAAAGGCTGCTCTTTGTGACAGGTGGGTACTGACAGACGTGTGCAGCTGCCAGCTGTCCTCTAGGCTTCACTTCTGCTAAACCTGTGTCTCTGAACTGGACCTCGTCGATGTTTGTGGCCTCATAAGCTCTCCTGTGATATTTAGTTTGTATACTTGGATTATTCCAATGAATGGTTAATATTTGCTAAATCTGCACAGATTTTTCCATCTTGGATTTGAATGCAATTAAATTCTCCCTCTACAGCCTGTGGATTCTTAGTTTCAGCAATAAAACTGAATTTAAAACAAACTATAGCTGACATTCTGTCCCCTAGGCAACCACCAAGATCCTACTGCCTACACATATTCAGTAACACTCAGAAAAATATGCTGGTAATTAGATAGTGTTAATAAATATCTTTCAGTAAGTATGAAAGTTTTCTACATGTCCTAGTTTACATTATGAAATAAGTTTTTATGAGCGAGAATATCTTGAATGTTTAACACTTTTCGACTAAACAGTTGTCTTCTACTTTGGTTAGTTTTTTTTTTTTAAACAATCATTTATTAAAACCTTTCCTTTAAAACTTGTATTTTATTTAATGTTTTTGTGAAATTCAGGTAGAGTAGCTTTTATACTGTTAATTCAGCATATACTAAAAAAAAATAAAATAAAAGCCTGTTCTTACAATATATTTGTGAGCATTTTATTTTGCAAAGAAATTCACAATCAGACAGACAGACTCACCAGGCTGCATGTCCTCACCTCATGTGCTTGATAACCACTTTTTCTCTCTCTCTTTGTTTCTCTTCTGTTGTTGTGAGTGTGTGTGTGTCTGTGTGTGTCTGTGTAAGTGTTTGTGTATTTAAAACAGCTGCCTGTCTTCACCTCTGCAGTGCTGCCGTCTCCTGAAACCCTGCATGTTTATAAAGTATGTTTTCTCTATTTTTATGTTGTTCTTGTAGTTTTTGTCCTCAGATGAGGTTTGAAGTGTCTGTATCCAGGCAGCAACCACCTGTAAAAGGTAGAGGCTCACCAGGACATACACACCTCAGAAGTTCCTGGTTCTTTCCAGTCCTCTGTAGAAGGGTTTTTCCGAGGAGGGCAGCGAGGCACAGCCCCCCGTCCCCTGGCGCCCCCTGCGATGCCCCCCTTCTTAGGGAAACCCTCTGCAGAGGAGCCGTGAGAGCCAGGAACTTATGACTTGTGTATGTGCACTCAGGCATCACTCATACCTGCTCTGTAGACAGTTCCTGTCAGAAGGAGGGGGCACAGCAGTGATGCCGGGGGGCAGAAGGCGGTGCCTCAATGCCTCTCTCATTCTGAGAGTGTAAAACAAAAAAAAAACAATTGTCAGCGAACATTTGATCCCCACTTGGTCACAACAGATGGCAAGCCCTTCCTAAGCCTGGTTCTGTCGGAGGTTTCGCCCCATTGAAAAGGAGTTTTTCCTCCCCACTGTCGCCAAGTGCTTACTCATAGGGGATTTGGGGGCTTTTTAAAAACTAACCACTGAAAAGTTCACCGGCATCAAATTTAGGACTCACCAAATATGTAACTGGATGATTCGTGATTAAATGAGAAATCATCCATTTAAAACATATTTGCAAGTCCTATTTAGTTGTATATAAATTTGATTCCAGGGACATTAAGGCCGATCACAGACTAATTTGGACAACTGGTAAAAATAAATAAATAAATAAATAAAAGAAATTGGAAAAAATCAATGTGTCATTTTTTAATATAGATTTCAAATAACATACCATTTGATGTCAACATATTTTTGTTACATTTGCGGTGCTCGTCATGTTATATTCTTATGATTCTGTTCATTTTATGAGTTCATGCTTCTGCCTTGCTTAACATATTTACTGGTACTTAGCTAGCTTTAGTCATGCTAGCGTCAGCACAGGTAGAAACACATACACATCAGAGAATCGCACTATCTACAAATGGAAAACTACAAAAATAAAATTTAGAAAGCTTTCAGATTAGTAAACCTATCAAAAATCAAAGTTCCTATAGTGAAAACACATCATTTCATATTGTGTTCAAGTCAGTTGTTATCCAATTTTAAAACTATAAAATATGATAAAGTGTATTTTTAGTTTACTTTGTTAATAAAGAATTTTTTTTAGAAACACTAACGTTATATATAGCAAAATATGAAGCAATCTTCTACCTCCCGTTGACATGCAGACCTGTGGCCAACTGTACAAACCATTTAGAATTTTTTCCAGCTGAGGTGTTCAAAATAGATAACCAAACTGGTGATAGTTACAGTGTAATGTGGGCAACTGACTGCCTAATATAATGTAACATCATCACAATATTTTACGAAAAAGGAACAAATGTACCTTTGTTTCCTCAGCTAAGACAGCTGGGCTGCAGTAGCTTGTGTTTATGTCGAGAGTGCCATTTGATTTAAAAGCAAGGAGCAAAAGACTCTGAGCAGCATATCAGTCAGAAACAATGCCATATACTTAAGGAACAAAGGTCAAATTCTTCATGTGTGTACATGAGCATACTGTTGTGCACATAAACTCACAGATGTATATGACAACTCAAGTTTGTGACCAAAAATTTGTATTCTAATTTTAAAAATGGAATACCATCCATCCATCCATCCATCCATCCAATGTTCCCTCTAATTTTTCATGTGTCATGTTTTTTTTTTTTGTGCGCAACGCAGATTTTCTGTGCACAGAGACTGTGCCAGGAGTGCGCAATTGCGCACGCACGCGGCTTAGAGGGAAAATTGCATCCATCTTCTTCTGCTTTATCCGGTGCCGGGTCGCGGGGGCAACAGCCTAAGCAGAGAAGCCCAGACCTCGCTCTCCCTCCCTATTCATTGTAATACATACAACAAATATGCATTACCAACTCTTAAGAAAAACAAACAAACACTGAAGTCTTAAATTGAATACCTTTTTCATGCTTTTCAACATCGTGAGAAGATGGAGATGATTTTCTTTCTACTTTCAGTTTATACAGACAGCTGCATGTTGAGAAACAGCTGAGAAACATGCAGCTGTCTGCATGTTTCTCAACATGGAATAAAATGTTATTCCATGTTGGAATAACATTTTATTCCATGTTATTCCAACATGGAATAAAATGCTGCAAATATTTTTATAATAGCAAACTTTGGAGGCAGAGACATAAAGACTCGCACGTCACATGTTTTGAAGGTAACGTTGTTCAAAATGAAGAATAAAAAAGAAAAATACTAGAACTGATGAGTGTTGACAAAAAGGGTGCATTGTGTCTATCTTATTTTCTTATGTGGCACAAGCAACTATCCAATGTAGTTATTATGATCTATTCAATTTTTTAATGCCGCATAAATTTTAAGACCACTTATTTGTCTTGCTGTTAGATAAACCACTGACTAAACTGACCCCTAAGCCTCGAGCTCATTTTGCCCCACAGCCAATATTAAATAAATAAATAAAATATTTAGTCTAGAAACTAATGATAAACTTTTTAATAATGCAGATACATGTTATGAAAATATAGAACTTTATAACCTGAGATTTAAAAAAAGCATTTGACAAACCTGATATAACTCGTAACTCTACAAAAACCTTGGACACAATAACCTGTGAAAAACAAATGCTTCATTCATAAGGTTCTTCCTTTCAAAGAAAGATGAAAAGGAAGGTGCTAATTAAAGTTTAGGGTCAGTTAACAAAAGGTGTGTAGGGTTGCATAGGTACAGGTGTTAGATCAGCTAACCTTGCCCCACTCTCCCACCCAGAAACTTTCACTTAACTTCTTATGACACCAGTAGCGGATTTAGAAAGTTTCTATAAGACTCATCTAAAACTTCGTCCTCCACTCTCAAGCCATTTTCAAATCTGTCGGTCCAGATTTAATGCCTTGACAGATATGTATGGTCCAATCCTAATAACGTTGGTAAGCCTGCTGACTTTTAATCTAGGATCCCCATGAGGTTGATATTCTGTAGTTTTACCTTTGGTAGAGACAGTCACTGAATTAGAGAACTTTAAAGCACATATTTTTGTATCTATATGCTTCATGAATTTATTACACACTTATCTCAGTACATTTCAGGAATCGCTCATGGACAGACTGATCAGTCTCAAGACCTTGTGCACTCTTATTCCAATGTTTAGCTGAGTGGTGCATGTCCAAGTAACAACCATATGATGCCATGACTCAAGGTTTCCCTAAAGAAGGTGTCATTGTGCTATACGAGTTTATGAATCCCTTCACCTGTCAGTGGTTTTAGTTATGTGGCTAATTAGTGTATTTACAACTGAAAAGATTTTTCCAGTAATTAACAGTGTATAACTGGTATAATCTTTTCATTCTTCCAGTTTCTTAAACATGAGAATTGAGAGGTCTTTCCATATAATTATTTAATTGCTTCAATTAATTATCAATGTGTAGTCAGGATTTTGTTAACTGAGAAGGATATTTTCCAATAATTTCTGAAGATTGAAACAAAACAAAAAAAATCAGCATCTGTTGTGAGAACAATATTTAGCTCTAGCCATGTGATTAAAAATATATCCTAATGTCCTGCTAAACTCACTTTGTGCATGGAAATAAAATGATAGTGTTCAGCTCAAAGCATCAGGGAGGCACTCTTATTAACCTTTTCCAAGCTTGTGCCAAAGCCTGAAGCTTTACTTCTCTGTAACCTTTCACGCCAGCCTCAAACAATTTTCAAAACAAATGGGAGTAATAAGATGAAAACAAAGGTGCAGAATGATGCTAAAATTCTCCAGTTGGCTTTAATTACAGCACCCTTGTGCATTAGTACTGATTCCTAATTGGCTTTGAGATTATTCCTCCCCTCTGTCTTTTGAAATTTTTTATTACAGTGACCTTGAAAACTGCAGCCAATGAGAGATAAGGTGCCGAAGCATCAACAGATGGGATTTCTAATTCACTCACTTCATTTGCACCAGATCATCATTTTCACAGGTTAAGGAGGGCCATTGGCTGGGTTGCAGGTATAATTGGTTCTATCGTTGCTGGCGAGCAGCCAGTGAGTACAGTGATCAGTCATGCAGCGTCTCTAATATGGACAATGCTCACTGTGAGATGAACTGAATCAATCACCGGCCTGCAGAGCTGCTGGATAAATTATGACTATAATAGGGGTCAGGATCTTTATAATACATCTGTGATTAGCCATAGTTGAGCGAAGATACTCAACTTAGAGAAAGCATTGTTTCACAGGGCTATAAGTCAAGGACGGTGCTAATGTAGGAAGTTTTATTAATTATAACTTTGGGGATGCAAGCATGAAAGGAGAAATCTGTATTTAAATTATTGCTCCATGAATAATTCCAGAACTGCAAAAACTGTCAACTGTCATCAGCTTTATGTTCTTCTATTTGTTTTACATGGTCAGAGTTGGTGTATTTCACTCTGGCTGTCATTTATCACTTTCACATAATTAAGCGTATGAAATTTCTCACATGTGTATTAATTTTATTCATTTACACTTTTAACTGAGTGTATTACAAATATCACAGTGTACACTGTGATATTATGAACCATTCCTGATTAATTCCCTGACATGCCAAACACCAGTGCTTCAGATTTAGTTTAGTTTAGCTTTGCTTTCCTTCTTTGATAAAACTTCAGAAATATTTAAAGATGTGACTCTAATGCATACTGGGTGATGAAATCAGGAAGTGCAGTAAAGCATTCAAAGGCAAAGGTAGAATAAGTCAGCAAAGGAAAAGTGGGATTGTCAAGTAGGTGAAGAACGAGGAGGTGAAGGCAAAGGAAAAGGCATATAGCGAGTTGTATTTGAGACAGGACACTAAGGAATGACAAAAGGACTTGTATTGATTGGGTAGGAAGAGGGATCAAGCTGAAAGGATGTGCAGCAGGTTAAGATGATTAAAAATAGAAATTGAAATGTACTAATGAGTGAAGAGAACATGTTACGTTTCTAGAGGTGGGCGGAGCAAAGAAGCTGTCCCGGATGTGCCCGTTAGCGACGTCTAGTAAACAGGAAGTATGATGCGAGAAGCGGTTAGTTCAACTGAACTCCAACGAACAATAAATTTACAACACTTTGTTAGAAAATGAAGTACGAAAGGCTTTTGGGCTCTCCCAGAAGTTGCAGTTGTTCTCTGTTGATGGCCTATAATAAGTTTGGCTCCTTTGAGGCCGCTCGGTAGTCGCTAAACTTTGGCTAGCCTGCTGGGTAACTTAGCAGGATTGTTCAGAGGATGTGTTCGTCCACTTTTTTTTTTAGCGAGTTTTCTACGTGTTTAGCCTGATGTCGGTAGCGGTTCCTTGGTTTATTTTGTTAGTTAGCAGACTTTACGCGTAGCGGTGGGACAGCTACATGTCGTCGTTATGGCAGGCAAGGAGCTGAGTCTTATTGACAAGAACATAACAAGGTAAAGTTACCTATTCACAACTAACGTATCAAAATTTACATTACATCAGCCAGTAAGGGACTACTATGTACCACTGACGAACCGATTAAGTCTGGCATGACTATTTACTTACTTCATGACGAGCTTTACGTTACAATTTTAATCTGCTGATAAACGTGATATTTATAAGGAACAATAAGACCCCATACAATGTAAACTATAACTCATTGCTGTATGAGAATGACACGTGTGAATAACATATGAATAACATTTTGTTGACATCAGTACCATTCTTCAATTGTATAGATCTGATTCTAGATAAGATAAAATAAGATGATACATTCCTGCCAGTGCAGACAAAGAATGCTGTAAATAATGTTGAATTGCGAAATGAAGTAACACAAATATTTTATTTATTTAAAGTAAAGCCTAGATAAGTTAAGCACTGTGGGGAAAAGGCCTATATAGGTTATTAGCGTCATCTACTTCATTATCTAGTGAATACAGATTTTAAAAAGACTGTATGTTAGGTGGACAAAAGCTTTACTACCAAGAATTCAATATCACTGTCTTGCAATATGCAGACAAACAAGTGCAAATAAAAAAGGGCTATGTGGTTGTCAGTTTTAAATTAGTTCTAAATTCCCATCTTCTGTATATAATATGAACTTTCTAGTCACTGTAATAGGCACACCTTTTCATTGCAGGGTAAGATGCATTTTCTCTTAATTCATTGTGGCAATTCATTGTTAATATTTTGGTCCATATTGAAATGTTGCAGATGTACAGATCCACATCATATCTCCAATGTTCTGTTGTTCAGGTCTGGTGACCCTGTATGAACTCTATCCTCAATTTCCTCGAGCCCTACTGGAATGTGATTGGCTGAGTAAATATTTGTGTTTAATAGCAGTAGGACAGGTGTAACTAATACAGTGACTGATGGGTGTATGACAGACTGAAAATCCAAACCCAAAAATATTTTAATAACAGAAACCTATCCTCTTAGCTGAAAAGCTGTAACCAGAGGGCTTGACTTTTCTTAATTTATTCGCCGTCAGCACTTGCCAGTTATTCTGTTTGATTTCATGTTTGATTGCTTTTTCAGTTCTCACAGTTTGTGTAAAGACTATAACTCGTGAATATGGAGAGAATAGTAGAAGTACAAGTAGAATCATCAGTCAACTGAGAGACACTTAGGCAACAGAAACTGTATTTGCATAAATGCCATGTTTTTAGTAGTCCACAAGAGGTTGCTTATCTGGAATATTTTCTTTGTAGTAAAATATGAGAATTGTCTTTAATGTCATTGAAAACTGAATACCCTCTAAGTTTTAAACACTTGGATTGAGTTTTTAGAATTTTCAGAGGAGATTTTACATCATTTAAAGTAAACTGTTAAGCAATTGATTAAATAAATTAACAAATTTATTGTTATTGTTATAATAGTCATTAGTTGGTACACATTTACCTTCAGAACATGTACTTATTTGCACAAAGTTTTACCTTCCGCTGTGAATCTGACCTTGTTGCCCTCTTTCTAGCTTGCTAGATATTCCCCTGATACCCACTGTAGCGTCACTTAATCTGCACTGCAATCACATCCCGAGGATCGAGGGCCTGACCTCAGCTTGGCACCTGCGACACTTAGACCTTTCCTCCAATTGCATTTCTAAGATTGAGGGTCTGAGTTCCCTCACTTCCCTGAGGACTTTAAATTTATCCTGCAACTTAATCACCAAGGTTGAAGGTGAGTCTTTAGTCACCATTTAACAGAGATAATAAATGCCTCTGCTCTCTGTGAGTTCTCCAAGTAATAATTCTTTATTAGTGGATCTTGTGTTTACCCTGACATTGCTGTCACTGCTCTATGAGCTGTAAAATCACTCAGTTGTTAATGTCCTCTCCCTTCACTCCAGCATTGAATGGACTTGTGAATTTAACGAGATTAAACTTGTCCTACAATCAGATAAATGATCTCAGCGGTGAGTTGAATTTTGCCTGAACAGTGTTTTCTTTTTCTGCACCCAAATGAGAATGCTAACAAGTGAATGATGCTTCAATGCTGTCAATTCTTCATGCCTTCATTAGGCTTGTTGTATCTCCATGGCACGGAGTACAAGCTGAAACACCTCAGTCTCCATAGCAACTACCTGGACAGCATTGATCACCTCCTGCAGTGCCTTCTGGGAATACAAGGGTTAAGAGAGGTGACTTTAAGTCAGGATGGCAGAGACAACCCTGTCTGTAGGTCACCAGGTAGGAAACCTTAACACTCATAGACAGGAGCCCTGTTCACATCTATAACAAAAAACTGGTACTTAACGATATTCAGAGGGTGAACAGTGATTGTAGAAATACAGATTTAAAATGAAGAGAGAACGGAAGCAACAAACAAGCCAGAAGCTTTGTGATATGTATTCAATATCTTATCTGAACCACAAGGCCAGCAGACACTTCAGCTGATAGAGCCTGTGACCACTTCTGTATTGGAGTGCAGTTGTATCAAGCAGCTGATTGATGTGATAGCTGTACATGTTGACCTATCAGATGTGTAAATGCACTGGCCTGATGTAGGAGAACCAAACAAGAAGGCTTATGTTTGTTGGGATGGAATTTTCATTAAAACACAACGCATTGAAAACATGGTTTATCCAAAAGGGCATTAACTCAGCATTGAAAGTCATTGTACTTGTATATTTGAGCTGTTTCCCTCTGAATTAATTTGTTTCTGTTCCTTTCATTTTTAGTACGAACCTGTAGCTACACTGAATGTGTAATAACATACGCCCAGCAAGTGCAGCAATACGTTTTCACTGGCTATATTAGAGCAGCGCCCTAATGGTGCGTGTGAGACTTGCTCCTCAAGCGGAAAAATATACCAGTCTTCCATATATTTATTTTTTACGCAATTTGTTCAGTCTTTTTTGCATTTAAAAAAAAGGTTTGCGTGTGTGTATGTGTTTTTTAATGGAACCAGCAATATACAGGAAATGACTTTGGGACTTATTTTGCCAATAGGAGCTCACTGTTGCAAAGTAAATTTGTCCCTTAAGTAGTGATAAAACTGTAGTCTGTAATTCAGACTAAATTAGCTTACTCATATTGCATACATTCAGTGTCAAATTTAAAGTTTTAAATATCTACAAATGCTGTGTTGTCATTGTTGTCCAAGTGTATGTTAGTTAGCTAGATGAAACATATCTTGTGGAAGCTTTTTTAGGTGCTTTTTCAGGTGTTACAACAGTGGGGTGAGCTAGTTGAAGTTGGTCTGATCCCAGCTTGTGTCCCACAAGGAATTGTCCACAAATCAACCCTCATAATTGAAAGCCACATAGTTGCTCTCTCTGTGGTTTTGGCAGCTGATTTAATGGTCCTCCTTTTGTCAGCGGGATCACCTGCCTTTCCTTCGGCACGCATTCACTTGACATGCTTTCAATTTCCTCATCCATATGATGTTCCCAGAGTACTATTATTTCCAGCATAATCACTTCCTTGGTGAATGTGGACACAGTGGTCATGTCTGGCTGCAGTTTTGATATTATAATCTGGACTGAGAACTTCGGCTGCTTAACCAAGGCGGTAGTTTCAGCTTAGGGGCAAGATTTCTCTCCAATTCTTATAAAGGTGATAGTCATTGGCAGATGGTTGCATCTGGTGTTTCTAAAAGCATTCACCTTGAAGACCTGGTCATGGCACCAGCAATAGTGCTTGCCTCTAAAGGCTTTTGGACAGCTATTGAAAAGATGCTCGTTGGAACACCTTCCAGAGCAAAGAGGGCAGGGAGGTGTCTCTCTGTGGCGAGGTTTTCTAGAGTGGATAGGACATCAAATACACCTTGGACAAAGAAGTCCAGTCTCTCCTAACGCCTTAGGTCATTGTTTTGAGTAAGAAAAGCATCTGGCAAGCTGCTTGGTAGCTGTTCATTCTTTGTTTAAGAACATCCCAAATTCACCTTTTGTCAGGCATTTTGCATGTATCACATAATGATGTAGATGAAAGTCTGGACTGTCAACAAGGTGTTTGCTAAGTAGCAAAGAATGGATATAAATTCAGAAGAATAGGGGAAGAAAAACTCCCTTTGACACTTTGCAGACATTTAACATGTACCAACAAAGTCCTATAACACACTGAAGGAATGGAAAAATCCCAGGAAACATAATGAGGGCACTTAAATGGAATGTCAACCATCTAATCTCAGAAGTCAGTGAGAAATCATCACATCAGCTACTATGAAAGATTATTATTGTTATTATTATTATTATTGTAAGATGTTCATTTTGTAATAATACTCTGTTAGTTGTGCTTTATGGTTGTGTCTCTGTTGTGTGCTCCTGGGCAGAGTTAGGCTAACTTCAGCTTTGTGCGTAGTTTTGTAAGAAGGAAGACTAGAGTGCAGATGGGACTCCAGGGGGTATGATATTTTGGCTTTATTGATGGAGATAAGCACTAATGAGGTTTCCTGTTGTGGTGAACCAAAGACTATGATGTGATGTTTACTGCAGACTGGCTGTGGTAACAAGGCCAGGGTCTCTGATGGCAGGGGTGAGAGGAGATGAAAAGATGAAAAGTTGGAATTGTAACTTTGTTCCAGGTCTTCCAGGATCGTTTCTTTGGATTACACTTTATTTTGAGCATTTCTGCATCAAATGCTAGTATGTCAGTTCGCTGAATTTGCAAAAAGCAAAAGTTTGTTGTACGTTATCCAATTACAGAAAAAAATAGATCGATACATAAATTATATTTATATATAAAAAAGATAAACAATTTAATTCATATTTTCCAACTGCAGTTGGATCAAACTTTAATAATAGCACCCAGCATATCAGCTATGAACAGCAGTTTTAGAGGATATTTTTTCCAATTTTGCAGAATAACTGATTTAAAACTCCCCCTGTAATGAAAGTCCAGTGAATATCAGTCAAACTGACAGCCGCTATTAGTAATGACTGTGATTTTTTAATCTCTTTGTTTATCTTATATTTGGCTTCTTCATTAATTGGATTGGCTGCAGTTAAATTAATGTAAAAAGCTTTTCAGTGATCCTTTGCACCCATTATCCATATCTTCCAGTTAATGATTAATTCACAGCACTAGTTGTTGAAGGCGTCTCTTTTCATGTTGTTAAATACGAGAAGGCACTCTTGGAACTCTTGCTGTCTGTATGTGTAGATATACTTGCATAAGTTGTGCTCACTACCTATTAAATAGGGTACATCAATAGTGCATATGAAGGTGACACACAAAGGTTATTCATTCAGAATTAATTATTTGATCTTTCATGAAGGTCATATGCACCACTGATGTGACATTACTGAATAAGAGGCTCATGGCAATCAGGCAGCTCTAGCCTCGACAGGTTTCTCTGATACACCTGCGTTCCTATCTTACTGCAGGTTACAGGGAGATTGTTTTGCAGTCACTGCCGCAGGTCTCTGTTCTGGATGGCCTAAACCGACTGGGAAACCGATCACCTCAAAGTCTCAGTAGTCTCTGTGATATCCCCGGTCTAGAAGATTACGTGGACCTTCTACTCTCATCTGACACAAGTCACAATGAAGCGGTAATTTTTTATGCTAAGCTACTATCAATTCCAGTGTAGTTCTTTTATTTGTTTAGATATACTCACCATGCTTTAGGGACTTTTGTTATTAAATCCTGTTTTATTTGACCGGAAAGTCTCGCACAATATGTTTGCTTTTTTGCAACTGACACAAACAAGTCAAATGGAGCATAAAGTTATTTCCCAACAATTAATTTACAGCTTTCATAACGCAACAGAATGTGAGACGCATGAGAACAAGAAAGTTGTAGAACAGTTTCCACTTATTGTATGAGTGATGCTCAACTGCCTGATAGGCTCCTGATACAAAAGAAAGAAGAACCGAGAATTTTATTGTCATATACACCACAAATAACTGTGGGTATGTTGAGCAATGAGGTTCTTACTTTTCGGGTTCACTACACACAAATAAATAAATAAAATATAATAATAGATTAATAAGCACAGAAAAAATTAAATAAATAAAGCACGTACTATTTACAGAAGAGTAGAGGGTGGTTAGTTATGCAAAAACACAAATTCCATCTATCCCATCAGCTGTCGTAGGGCAGGATGCAGTGTACAGGTCTCCAGTCCATCAGAGAACAGACAGACAACCATTCACATCTTTACCTTTGTCCAATTTAAAGTCAACAATTAATGCACCTCTTTGTACCGTCGGAGGAAACCGGTTCACCCGGAGAAACCTCACACAAACACTTTGTATTAACCTAAGACAAAATATCATAATTACACAGCTTTGCTTATAGAAGACCTAATTATGTAGGTCTGCTTCGCTGCAACGAGGAATATCATCGAGCCAAATAGATTTCCCGGTTGTCACTGAATTATTGGAACATAATGAATTTATGTATACTGGGATGATGAAAGTTTGGTTGCTTTACAATATACTACTTTGCATATTCATTGCACCAGATGGCAGTTTCTGTCTGTTTTTCTACAGGAAAACAAACTGCAGTAGAAGCCATTTTGCTTGCTGTTATTAACTCTTTTCCGTCTCTGCAATGAAGTCCTGTAAATACATTATAATTCGAAACCACACTTTTGCATTTGGAAACTCTGAAATAAAAGTGAAAGTTTCCATTGCAGGTCAGAGGCGATGCTCCTCTCACCACACCCCGCATTGACCAGCTGCTGACCCAGTTTCGTCAGAGGAGTGCTACCTCAGAAGTAATCACAGACCCAGTCACACAACCAGAACCTCCGCGCACACAGCCGGTTCGCTCCACTGTGACTGATAAAGGAGTTAATGAAGAGCGCATCAGGAAACTGGAGCACCAGATGTCCCAGCTCATCCAGCAGGTGTACACCTTTTTGAAGATCAATTTTTTGCGCATATGTGCCTTGTTGTTGTTTTTTTCTTTTGTTTTTTGGCTTTTTTTTAAATAATGAAAGTAGGAAAAGGTGGGAAAGAAAAAGTTGTACTAAATGTTAATGTAATTGATGTTCTCTTAATCTACTGCACTTTGAAGTTATTTGTTCAATATAAATTATTCATGCCGATATTTTGAAGTCATCTTTACATAAATTAATTTTTACACATTTGGCTCTTAAATGGTGATTTATCCCCAAACAAAGTAGTGTGCCAAAGTCCTAAATCACCCCTCTGCTCTTTATATTTTGCTTATAATGAGCCAGGCTTTCTTGTCAGTTTTACCCCTCCCAGCTGTAAGTAGCCTATCTGTTAAACACAGTGGAGGCTCTATCATGGTTTCGGGCAGGATTTCAGCCACTGATGTTGGGGATCTTGTCCCCAAAAAAGTATATTCATATTTGATCCACCATCTGAAAAGAGTCTGATCACAGCTTCAAACTGTAAAAACTCTGTTTTTGCCTTATGTGCCATTTGTGTTAACTGATGTTGGTGTACCTATTTCCCACTTTTTTATATTTCCTAGAAAAATATAAGGAACCGGGGGGTGACAAAAAAAACCATTTAAGTATTTCTTTGTTATTTACCCAGAACCCTGCAGATAATAAATCCAGAAGATCTGCCCATTCTGTGGTGATGGTACGGAAAGCCAAGCGGGACACAGACCGCACTTCAGAAAGTGAATGTGACAGCGGGAAGGAAAACAGGAGGCAGACGAGAATTCCCAGATACCATGACAGCGTAACATCGTCGACAACCACCAAAGAGACCAAGAGATCAGAGAGGTGATTCTGCACCAAAAGAGATTTCTGGTGTCATGTTAGCTGCTTTGAAATCCCATCATGTTTACATTTGGACTCCCAGATTTTGTTATAGCAGCTGAGATCCAACTTCGCAAAGGCTAAAACTTGATGAACCTAAACTATGTGAAGACATTTTCAGCACTGGTGGGCACTACATCACAATCAGAGAGTGTACCTCTAAGCAATGATAATCACATTCATACATTCACCAAACAATATGCAGCAATGGGTTTTTCCGTGTTGTTCATCATGCATCAACTTAATATTATCAGGTATCTTGATTAGGGAAAATCCTTTTACCTCCCACTCGAGAGAGGGTGATAAATTTTCCTCAGAGAGATGATATGTTATAGACTTTTCTCCTCTGTGTTAGAAATTACCGCCGGCAGCTCACTCGCATGATTAATGGCCACGCTTCTCTGGTCAACCCCCTCATCTTACTTCATCATCCACTAATGATATGTGCTTAAGATTCAGAAATTTAACTTAAGTAATCTCACAATAGCCCTCATCAAAAAAAGGTTACTTTGAAATATTACTTCAAAATTCAAAGTTGTTCAGACTTTGCTTCCCTATAAAACTCAGTAAATCTTCTGCTTTGACCTTTGTTTAGCCAGACATTAGCTGGAGGCTTGTTTAGAATCTATTTTACAGCCAGTTTAATACTTGTGATTTGTTTTATGTGCAGCGATCAGGAGAATCATAAACGGAGGGCTTCAAAGTCTGCCGTTGGATCCAGGACGAAGGCTGGTAGCACAGGGAGTGCAGAGGCAGTGAGGCCAACAAGGAAAGGACCTTTAAGGGCAGCTAAGGCCTCAGGCGATATGAAAACCAGATCCACTGAAGAGGAGGAAACCTACAGGGTACACGATGGACGGGTCACCTAGCTGCTTCTGTTTTTATTGAGTGACTGTAAAATAGAAACGGTTCTATCCCCATTCAAAAAGAGAGTAAATTGGTGTGTTTGCAGAAACATTTGTGTAAACAAAAAAAAAAATGCAGGAATAGAACAAATGGATAATGCTTCTAGAAGGTGACAGCAGAAATAGGACCACAGTAAACAGAAGGTTTTTCATGTTTTGCTCTTTGTTTCTGAGAGCTTTGTTTCAGTAACATTGACTTTATCTTTGTGATGTCAATAACTTCTTTGTGGTAACTTTGTTAAATTACGCGCAAAATAGAGTTCAAGCCAGTAGTCCATCATCTGTTTGGTTATTTAATTTCAGTACATTTAATGAAACTCTTGGCTTTTTGTTGTGATTAGAAAACATTCGATTCCTTTCCACAAAGAAAGTTTCTATTTTTTCAATCATTTATTCAACAAAAATATCAATAGATCGAACATTCTTCTGTCAAAGTAACAGAACAAACTTCTTGTAGGCGTTTCATTTAGTTCTCTACAAGTCTCTTACATTAGTTTGCTGATATTATTTGACAACCTCCATGTAAAATTCATTCTGTTGCAAGAGATTAATGATTTTTCATACTTATACTGTGTGCTTCAAATGCCCCCAACATCTGAAATGATTTAAATCTGTGCTTCTTGTTCTTTGTCTGCCATTCTTTATCCTGCTGACGGGTCCACTTTTACTTCAACGT
Source organism: Simochromis diagramma (assembly GCF_900408965.1). Taxonomy (NCBI): domain Eukaryota; kingdom Metazoa; phylum Chordata; class Actinopteri; order Cichliformes; family Cichlidae; genus Simochromis; species Simochromis diagramma. The sequence goes on from NW_024386782.1 coordinate 4,446,179, forward strand.
TTGGACAAATGCTCGTCTGTTATCTTCAAGCAGAATTCACAGTTCAATCAATTCCTGCAAACTCCCCAATCCTGAGGCAACAAAGCAACACCAGTCATAATATTTCTAGTCATAATTCACAGACTCTTTCAGGGTCTCTTCCTGAAAAACTGTGATTCATATGCATCGAGCGTATCTGCTGCCACTGTGGCCAAACAACTCTTTTATTTGATCTGCCCGTTCAGAGCATATTATTTAAAAAAAAAGCAAAAAAAGAGCAGTGTCATGTCCTCCATGTTTATCGGCAGATGGTAGTTGTTCTTTAATGTTTTTTTGGACAGCACAGGCTTTTGTTTCTGGCACGTATCCCATGCAGTAATTTCTAATATTGGATTTATCCTCAAAGCAGATGTAACACGAGAGAAAAATGGTGGAAATATCTTTTATTCCTAATAATATTTTTTGAGGGGTACTCACTTATTTATACAGGGGGGTAAAAATCCTCAATGTTGCTTTCATTGTTTCTACAAAAACAACGAGATGCTTTAAATAAAACTGTAAAAAACACTTGAGCTGTAAGAATAAATTGGTGTTTCAACTTAAAGAAAAAATAATGACATTTTTTTTTTTTTTTTAAGCGTTCAGTGTGTGTTTACTCTGGGAATTCATGCTTTGTGTATGTGTTCTGCTCAGACGATTGTGGAGGAGCGTGACCAGGAACGGGAAAGACGCTGGAAGGCAGAACAAGCTGTGAGAAAGCTAACAGAGGAGCTCAAGTGCCTGCAGACCAAGGTCAGCGAGGAAAAGGACCTTCAGAGCATGGCCCTGCACACTACAGACAGGTAAGAGGGAGACACATTTACCGTGGACGCCTCTCATCACAAATCTCCACTTGAATCTGTTAGTCAGCTCTACAGCAGATATCACGCTGGAAAAAAAAGCGATAATTGAACTCTTCTCTGTGGATTTTAGTTGTCAGCTTCATAATGGATCCTCATCTGTTTCTACTCTCTTCATCTTTTGTATTGGCTCTCTTGAGACCAAGGCCTGCTGCGTGTCTCATTGTTGAACAATGAGTATCTATCCCACCATTAAAATGTCTCACTATCACGGTGCCATAGTCTCTTTAGAAATCATACTCACATTTTGGCTCCATTACACCAAAAACCTTTCAAGTATGCCTGCAGTTGTCTGCGATAATAAAGCTATTTAGTATAAAGATCATTAAGCGACGCAGCCATCCTGATTATATACCTAACATTTAAATTTCCAGAGGCTTTGATTAAATATTCCTATCTCTGCTGCCACAAGGCCATTTTACTTCTGCTCTGTACGGTCTTCGCTGGTACCACATCCTGCTTAGATAAATCTGCATTATGGTTGTAATTAGAGGCCCGATGACGCGCATATGTCAGCAGTATTACACAAATCAATCTTAACTGTCACTTTCTAATGACACTGAACACGGCTGTTACTGTTGCCGTCCATGCTCAGCGAGAGACAGATTACAGTGACTCATCAAAGCACATTTTAATAGTGGACTACTGTGCGTGAGCTGCTTCTACTGTTTTATAGTTTCTTAGTTGTCCCCTGTGTGCCTCATTTCCATTTCTACTTCCATTGTCTCTCCCATGAGATAAGATTTTGACTATACTATAGCGTTAGAGTTCTTCAATTTCAAAAGCTATCACATATTTGACACTATGGAAGGACAGCCAAGGGCATCACAGAATTGGGGAGTGCTTTCTGGTACCAATTTCTATATAAAGTGAAAAGAGAAATTCAGGGTATTACCGCGGCTTCCCTTGGACACCCTTATCGTATTTTTCTCCCCGTCCAGACTGAAAGAATTGCTGCTGAAAGAGCGATCGGGGCACTCTGAGCTGCAGGCTCGTGTTGAGGAGCTGGAGGGGAGGTGTCGATCCCTAACCCAGCAGCTGGAGCAGGCCCGCAGCTGTGAGGAGCAGCACAAAATTGCACTGCATAGACTGGAGGAAAGCGTTTCCCACGGAGAGGCGCTTAGGGCTCACCAGCAGGCTGAAGAGGTACAGATGTTCGCTTATTTCCCCTAGAACAAATCATGTTGATAAAGATAAGGTATATTCAGTCAGGCGGTGCTAATCGATGCTCGACATACAGTTTTTCTCCCATCAAAGCAAGTTTATCACACTGCTTCTGCTACATTCGATTACCTGCCGCTGAGCTCCCCTTATCGCTCTAATTTTTGATTGTAACGACGCAATTAGTTCACTGATCCAGCCTGGAGTGAATACATTCAGATAGATAAAAGGATTCAGTACAGAGAGGTCATTCAGCTCTGACAGGCTGGTATAAAACATGTGCTGACCTTCCTCAGATAAAAAGGCAACAGGAGCTGCAGAACAAGGCAGCAGCTCTGAAGAGAGAGTTGGACATCCAGAGAGCGTCAGTACGACAGCACAAAGACAAACTGCAGCAGCTGCATGAACTGCTGGCAGCCAGGGAACAAGAGCACAGGTACATCTAAGAAGAAGAACCCCTGCTAAATATGAAGTTCATCTTTAGATGCCATGGAAACCATTTCTGTAAAAGAGTTGCTTCTCATGAGCAGTGTGATCCTAGATAAATGCAACATTTCTCATAAATTTTGAAATATTATAAAATGCTTAGAAATCTGGAAAAGTTTTATTATTGCTTATTTGTCACGAATCCCCCAAGGTACCCGATTTAATGCCAAGTTTCAAGGGGTTCTAATATCTAATGTTGTTTAATTTAGAAATTTGCATCTAAATTAAATATTGGATGCAAATGCAAAAAAAGATGCAAATGCAAAAACAGATTACAATAAGCAGTTACATGCCTTTAGAGTTTCTGTTGAGGACACAGTCTCCATTTAAAGAGGCGTTTATCCTCGTTTGCTTCATTCTTCCTACAGAAAACAACTAGAGTTGCGGTTACAACCCGGTGGGGCAGATTTTCATGATGCTGTGGCGAAGGAAGTGGCATCAGTGGAAGAAAGGCACAGCCACAGGGAGGCGGAGCTGCAGGAGAAGCTGGCAGAGGGCAGGAAACAGTACACTGCTCTGGAGGACGAGTTCCGCATGGCGCTAACCATTGAGGCTGCTCGCTTCTCTGAGGTCTGCTAAAAGATGGACCCCTGCCATCCAGATGGCCTATAATCACTGTAATGTTGCCCTGAATTTTACACTACAATCTCTGAGCAGTCCAGCTGATAAATGATTACTTTGAACACTAAAAAGTGAAATGATTGAACTTGATTTCACCCAGTTGGGAGAGACTTGGCTGATGGGGTTTTTTCAGCACGATGGGGGAAAACTGGTTTTGAATTAGGATCTTTTGCCTCTGGACAAGTAGTCTTTGATTGCCACATGGACAGAAGCTTACAAAAGGATTGGGCTCGAATCAATTCAGAATGTTCAAAAATGTAATCTCATTTTTGATTGCTACTGCTTGCACAAATTCTGCTCTTAGTCACCCAAACTTTTGACCTTTGAGAAAAGTGTGAAAAAGCTATTGCGGGGCATGTGTTTCTGTAAAGCCATGGCTCTGAAACTGTTCTGACCGATTAAAGTGTCAGGTAATGCTCGGACCTACGCTTTGGTTAACTCCCAAGATTTCTTATTAACATTCAGTTCCACACTCTCACTTTTTCTGTAGGTAAAGGAGGCGTGTGATCAGATGACTGCAGAGCTGATGGAGCTCAAGGCAACCCTGGCCCAGTTCCAAGAGAGGGAGAGGAAATCAGGCTCTCTAGTGCAAGGAGCTCACTGCTATGGTCAAAGAACAGAAGAGCCGCATCTCTGAGCTCATCAAAGCCAAGAGAGACGCTGTCACTGATCTAAAGGTGTGCAGCATTGCAGTAAGAGAGGGAGATGTGGGTGATTTATTCCCGCATTTCAACTGGATTTGAGCCCAGATTGCAGGATTAAATATTGAAATATGACTCATGTGAGATAGCATGGGCACAGATTCATCAGTCACTGCCTTTTCAAAAACATGTTAACCCTGGTCCTGTAGGAGACTGACTACTTGAGACATCATGACTACTGAATGGTCCAGCTGCCTTCCCATCTGCCATCCATGACAGATGGCCATTGATCATTAATACTGTCTGTCTCTCTCTGCCAGAGCCGTTGCATTCCTTGGAAGCAGAGGTAGGACAGGACCGGCGTCTTGGCCTGCAGCTAGAGTTGCTTAAGAAAGATAAGGCTAGAGTGTTGTCTCAGCTCATGGCTCAGGAGTCGGTGATAGACGGCCTCAAGGTTAGAGAGGAAGATTGGGGCCAGGAGCTCGCTCAGCAAGGTGGGAAAAATTCAGGAGAGTACTTGTTTTGCACCTTGAGTCTGCCCTGCAGTGCACAGAAAAAGCTGATAATGCAGTTTTAGCTGTTTATTGGCAATCAGTGGTGCGGGTCCTCCCTGGAGCCAATCTAGTGCACTGACTTGTGCTTAACTCGTAAAATTTTGGAGATTTCCACCTTAGAGGTAATTTAAAAAGAGGCTCAATACAGTACGTGCTGATTTACATTTTTATCAGGTAAAAGTCTGCCATCTAGTGGTTATAGCCCAGATGCCACAATTAGAAAACACCGGGCCAGCTTTCTTTTTTATATCCCTCTTAACGTTGTCTTCCACATGTGTTTACATAGAGAGTTAAAGCGACATTTTGATGGGTTATTCTTTTCCAGGAGCGTCTTTGGCTCAGGACCGTGGTCGTTTAGAGGCCAGGATAGAGGTGCTGTAGTGCTGAGTTGGAGGCTCAAAGGAAACAGAATGAGAAGGACAATGATACTCTTAGAATCAAAGCCAAAATCATTGGACGACCAGACAGAAACCATTCGCAGACTCAAAGAGGTAGGTTGAGAACTTGTATTACTCAAGCCAGAGGGCTCAAACTCCAAGCTAAACAACAACCAAAACAAAACTTTTGAGTTTTAACCGTCATTGTTGTGCTTTGTAATCATTTATGCATTTATTCATATTATCATGCAGTTTCTCATTATCAGTCACTGCTTTGTAGTCCCTGCAGGAGCGTGATGATCAGATCCGAAGGCTGAAGGAGGAGGCAGCAAAGGCTCAGAAGAGGCTTCAAGAGCAGCTGGAGGAGGAAACAACCCAGCAGGCTGAACTGAAAGAGCGAGTAGAACATCTGAGCCTGCGCAAGGAGGAACTGAAGCAGCAGCTGGAAGACAAGGAGGCAGAGCTCGAGCAGGTCAAAAGAGTTTACAGGCAAGTACCCCCAGCATAACCACAAAAGGAAAAGGGCCTGCTTTAGGCAGAGTACTTTTCTGACATTTTAGGGTAACAATTGTGTTTAAATCAAACAAGTTCCAATGTTAGTGCTGCTACTGACCCGAAGATGATCAGACATTAAAGTTTTAAGCTGTTTCTAAACCAGTATGTTTTTGCTTTGTGTCTCTCATCTTTTTAGTGAATCCACTAGAAGTGGCAGGAGAAGGCAGACTTGCTCACTCGGCTGGAGAGCCAGGTGAAGCGTATGAAGGAGAACTTTGATTCCAGGGAGCGCTTGCTGCTGGAAGAAAGAGAAAAGGCAACAGAAGCACACAGGTATGTTAAATATCAAGTTATTCTCTCCCGGTTGTTCAGAGACTGCCCTTATCAGGGATTTTCAGTGATACTTTTGCACTGCTGCTGGTTCACTCTCTTGGGTCAGGCATGTTGAAATGCATTTTATGTGCCTTTCTTTGTGTCTAGAGTGCTGTTGTTTGGTTTCTATCATTGATTGTTGTGTGTTTGATGTTTGCCTGCTGCTGGGAAGAACTCAGAAGAAAGATGATATATAGCTTTGTAGATTTTGCACCAGTAAGAAGTAGTTTTTAACAAAGGCCTTATGAAACTGTAATGTTATGGTACTTAAAAGTCTCAGATGTCATATCAGGATTAGGAAAGTGTTTGAGTCTTTTCCCCATAAAGCAAGGCAAAGTGAATGCGTTTGTTGTAAATAAATGATCACATAAGGCTTGCAACTTCCTGTGTTAGTACTTTATACCTGTGGCCCTTCACCATCAAAAACGCAGACATGTATTTTTCCCAAGGCAGCATTTGGAGAGCAATCCAAAGTACCACTCCTTACGCAACCTGTCACGTTTGTGTTGGTCTGTTCCGCAGAGCTGCACTAGAGAAATTACACTGCGTGGACGATGCTTTCCGTCGACAGCTGGAGTCCGTCCAGGCTGCCCATCAAGCTGAGCTTCTGGGACTTACTAATGAAAAACACCAAAAGATAGAAGAGGCCAATCAGAAGGTAAAATGTGGGCAGCTTTCCCACAAATGTTTTTTTCTCCAAAGTGGAAGAAAGAAACTGGTATGTCTTGGTATGAGAAAGGGGAACGCAAGCGTTGGTTTGCCTCCTCTGTGACAGTTCAAAAATAAGGTGTAAGAGAGGCTGCAACGGAAGCATTTCATAACAGACTTTAGTCGCTTGCTTCACTGTTGGATTCATAAATTATAAATTATGGGGAAGATTCAGTCACTGAAAAACTGAAATTCTTCTCATACTGTAACGGTTTGTTTGTGTATGCAACAGTTGATGACATTCATCACTTTTTCTGGTCAAAATAAAAGTGACTGTGACAACGTTAGATTAAAAAATAATGACGAGGAAAATGTTTCAAAGTAAAGCATGTTTTCTTTTGTCATACCTCCAGTCAAGGGGGGGTTTTCTTCAGAGGGCTATGTTGTCTAACATAAAGTAAGTAAAGTGCTGCACTTTGATGTAAACGTGGTACACACAGCATTGAATGATAGTCCACGGATTTTTGTACACATTACAAATAAGAATGGGACCTCAGTCCAAAAACCAAGAAACGAGCTTGTGCAACATAGTTTTGTTCTGCATTACATCTTTGAAGTAGTGCTGAATGACAATAAA
>NW_024386782.1:4453148-4519461 GCF_900408965.1 Simochromis diagramma
TCCGAGGAGGGCAGCGAGGCACAGCCCCCCGTCCCCTGGCGCCCCCTGCGATGCCCCCCTTCTTAGGGAAACCCTCTGCAGAGGAGCCGTGAGAGCCAGGAACTTATGACTTGTGTATGTGCACTCAGGCATCACTCATACCTGCTCTGTAGACAGTTCCTGTCAGAAGGAGGGGGCACAGCAGTGATGCCGGGGGGCAGAAGGCGGTGCCTCAATGCCTCTCTCATTCTGAGAGTGTAAAACAAAAAAAACAATTGTCAGCGAACATTTGATCCCCACTTGGTCACAACAGATGGCAACCCCTTCCTAAGCCTGGTTCTGTCGGAGGTTTCGCCCCATTGAAAAGGAGTTTTTCCTCCCCACTGTCGCCAAGTGCTTACTCATAGGGGATTTGGGGGCTTTTTAAAAACTAACCACTGAAAAGTTCACCGGCATCAAATTTAGGACTCACCAAATATGTAACTGGATGATTCGTGATTAAATGAGAAATCATCCATTTAAAACATATTTGCAAGTCCTATTTAGTTGTATATAAATTTGATTCCAGGGACATTAAGGCCGATCACAGACTAATTTGGACAACTGGTAAAAATAAATAAATAAATAAAAGAAATTGGAAAAAATCAATGTGTCATTTTTTAATATAGATTTCAAATAACATACCATTTGATGTCAACATATTTTTGTTACATTTGTGGTGCTCGTCATGTTATATTCTTATGATTCTGTTCATTTTATGAGTTCATGCTTCTGCCTTGCTTAACATATTTACTGGTACTTAGCTAGCTTTAGTCATGCTAGCGTCAGCACAGGTAGAAACACATACACATCAGAGAATCGCACTATCTACAAATGGAAAACTACAAAAATAAAATTTAGAAAGCTTTCAGATTAGTAAACCTATCAAAAATCAAAGTTCCTATAGTGAAAACACATCATTTCATATTGTGTTCAAGTCAGTTGTTATCCAATTTTAAAACTATAAAATATGATAAAGTGTATTTTTAGTTTACTTTGTTAATAAAGAATTTTTTTAGAAACACTAACGTTATATATAGCAAAATATGAAGCAGTCTTCTACCTCCCGTTGACATGCAGACCTGTGGCCAACTGTACAAACCATTTAGAATTTTTTCCAGCTGAGGTGTTCAAAATAGATAACCAAACTGGTGATAGTTACAGTGTAATGTGGGCAACTGACTGCCTAATATAATGTAACATCATCACAATATTTTACGAAAAAGGAACAAATGTACCTTTGTTTCCTCAGCTAAGACAGCTGGACTGCAGTAGCTTGTGTTTATGTCGAGAGTGCCATTTGATTTAAAAGCAAGGAGCAAAAGACTCTGAGCAGCATATCAGTCAGAAACAATGCATATACTTAAGGAACAAAGGTCAAATTCTTCATGTGTGTACATGAGCATACTGTTGTGCACATAAACTCACAGATGTCTATGACAACTCAAGTTTTGTGACCAAAAATTTGTATTCTAATTTTAAAAAATGGAATACCATCCATCCATCCATCCATCCATCCATGTTCCCTCTAATTTTTCATGTGTCATGTTTTTTTTTTGTGCGCAACGCAGATTTTCTGTGCACAGAGGACTGTGCAAGGAGTGCGCAATTGCGCACGCACGCGGCTTAGCGGAAATGCATCCATCTTCTTCTGGCTTTATCCGGTGCCGGGTCGCGGGGGCAACAGCCTACAGAGAGAAGCCCAGACCTCGCTCTCCCTCCCTATTCATTGTAATACATACAACAAATATGCATTAACCAACTCTTAAGAAAAACAAACAAACACTGAAGTCTTAAATTGAATACCTTTTTCATGCTTTTCACATCGTGAGAAGATGGAGATGATTTTCTTTCTACTTTCAGTTTAAAACAGACAGCTGCATGTTTAGCTGAGAAACATGCAGCTGTCTGCATGTTTCTCAACATGAATAAAATGTTATTCCATGTTGGAAATACATTTTATTCCATGTTATTTCCAACATGGAATAAAATGCTGCAAATATTTTTATAATAGCAAAACTTTGGAGGCAGAGACATAAAGACTCGCACGTCACATGTTTTGAAGGTAACGTTGTTCAAAATGAAGAATAAAAAGAAAAATAATAGAACTGATGAGTGTTGACAAAAAGGGTGCATTGTGTCTATCTTATTTTCTTATGTGGCACAAGCAACTATCCAATGTAGTTATTATGATCTATTCAATTTTTAATGCCGCATAAATTTTAAGACCACTTATTTGTCTTGCTGTTAGATAAACCACTGACTAAACTGACCCCTAAGCCTCGAGCTCATTTTGCCCCACAGCAATATTAAATAAATAAATAAAATATTTAGTCTAGAAACTAATGATAAACTTTTTAATAATGCAGATACATGTTATGAAAATATAGAACTTTATAACCTGAGATTTAAAAAAAGCATTTGACAAACCTGATATAACTCGTAACTCTACAAAAACCTTGGACACAATAACCTGTGAAAAACAAATGCTTCATTCATAAGGTTCTTCCTTTCAAAGAAAGATGAAAAGGAAGGTGCTAATTAAAGTTAGGGTCAGTTAACAAAAGGTGTGTAGGGTTGCATAGGTACAGGGTTAGATCAGCTAACCTTGCCCCACTCTCCCACCCAGAAACTTTCACTTAACTTCTTATGACACCAGTAGCGGATTTAGAAAGTTTCTATAAGACTCATCTAAAACTTCGTCCTCCACTCTCAAGCCATTTTCAAATCTGTCGGTCCAGATTTAATGCCTTGACAGATATGTATGGTCCAATCTAATAACGTTGGTAAGCCTGCTGACTTTTAATCTAGGATCCCCATGAGGTTGATATTCTGTAGTTTTACCTTTGGTAGAGACAGTCACTGAATTAGAGAACTTTAAAGCACATATTTTTGTATCTATATGCTTCATGAATTTATTACACACTTATCTCAGTACATTTCAGGAATCGCTCATGGACAGACTGATCAGTCTCAAGACCTTGTGCACTCTTATTCCAATGTTTAGCTGAGTGGTGCATGTCCAAGTAACAACCATATGATGCCATGACTCAAGGTTTCCCTAAAGAAGGTGTCATTGTGCTATACGAGTTTATGAATCCCTTCACCTGTCAGTGGTTTTAGTTATGTGGCTAATTAGTGTATTTACAACTGAAAAGATTTTTCCAGTAATTAACAGTGTATAACTGGTATAATCTTTTCATTCTTCCAGTTTCTTAAACATGAGAATTGAGAGGTCTTTCCATATAATTATTTAATTGCTTCAATTAATTATCAATGTGTAGTCAGGATTTTGTTAACTGAGAAGGATATTTTCCAATAATTTCTGAAGATTGAAACAAAACAAAAAAAATCAGCATCTGTTGTGAGAACAATATTTAGCTCTAGCCATGTGATTAAAAATATATCCTAATGTCCTGCTAAACTCACTTTGTGCATGGAAATAAAATGATAGTGTTCAGCTCAAAGCATCAGGGAGGCACTCTTATTAACCTTTTCCAAGCTTGTGCCAAAGCCTGAAGCTTTACTTCTCTGTAACCTTTCACGCCAGCCTCAAACAATTTTCAAAACAAATGGGAGTAATAAGATGAAAACAAAGGTGCAGAATGATGCTAAAATTCTCCAGTTGGCTTTAATTACAGCACCCTTGTGCATTAGTACTGATTCCTAATTGGCTTTGAGATTATTCCTCCCCTCTGTCTTTTGAAATTTTTTATTACAGTGACCTTGAAAACTGCAGCCAATGAGAGATAAGGTGCCGAAGCATCAACAGATGGGATTTCTAATTCACTCACTTCATTTGCACCAGATCATCATTTTCACAGGTTAAGGAGGGCCATTGGCTGGGTTGCAGGTATAATTGGTTCTATCGTTGCTGGCGAGCAGCCAGTGAGTACAGTGATCAGTCATGCAGCGTCTCTAATATGGACAATGCTCACTGTGAGATGAACTGAATCAATCACCGGCCTGCAGAGCTGCTGGATAAATTATGACTATAATAGGGGTCAGGATCTTTATAATACATCTGTGATTAGCCATAGTTGAGCGAAGATACTCAACTTAGAGAAAGCATTGTTTCACAGGGCTATAAGTCAAGGACGGTGCTAATGTAGGAAGTTTTATTAATTATAACTTTGGGGATGCAAGCATGAAAGGAGAAATCTGTATTTAAATTATTGCTCCATGAATAATTCCAGAACTGCAAAAACTGTCAACTGTCATCAGCTTTATGTTCTTCTATTTGTTTTACATGGTCAGAGTTGGTGTATTTCACTCTGGCTGTCATTTATCACTTTCACATAATTAAGCGTATGAAATTTCTCACATGTGTATTAATTTTATTCATTTACACCTTTAACTGAGTGTATTACAAATATCACAGTGTACACTGTGATATTATGAACCATTCCTGATTAATTCCCTGACATGCCAAACACCAGTGCTTCAGATTTAGTTTAGTTTAGCTTTGCTTTCCTTCTTTGATAAAACTTCAGAAATATTTAAAGATGTGACTCTAATGCATACTGGGTGATGAAATCAGGAAGTGCAGTAAAGCATTCAAAGGCAAAGGTAGAATAAGTCAGCAAAGGAAAAGTGGGATTGTCAAGTAGGTGAAGAACGAGGAGGTGAAGGCAAATGAAAAGGCATATAGCGAGTTGTATTTGAGACAGGACACTAAGGAATGACAAAAGGACTTGTATTGATTGGGTAGGAAGAGGGATCAAGCTGAAAGGATGTGCAGCAGGTTAAGATGATTAAAAATAGAAATTGAAATGTACTAATGAGTGAAGACAACATGTTACGTTTCTAGAGGTGGGCGGAGCAAAGAAGCTGTCCCGGATGTGCCCGTTAGCGACGTCTAGTAAACAGGAAGTATGATGCGAGAAGCGGTTAGTTCAACTGAACTCCAACGAACAATAAATTTACAACACTTTGTTAGAAAATGAAGTACGAAAGGCTTTTGGGCTCTCCCAGAAGTTGCAGTTGTTCTCTGTTGATGGCCTATAATAAGTTTGGCTCCTTTGAGGCCGCTCGGTAGTCGCTAAACTTTGGCTAGCCTGCTGGGTAACTTAGCAGGATTGTTCAGAGGATGTGTTCGTCGACTTTTTTTTTTTTTAGCGAGTTTTCTACGTGTTTAGCCTGATGTCGGTAGCGGTTCCTTGGTTTATTTTGTTAGTTAGCAGACTTTACGCGTAGCGGTGGGACAGCTACATGTCGTCGTTATGGCAGGCAAGGAGCTGAGTCTTATTGACAAGAACATAACAAGGTAAAGTTACCTATTCACAACTAACGTATCAAAATTTACATTACATCAGCCAATAAGGGACTACTATGTACCACTGACGAACCGATTAAGTCTGGCATGAATATTTACTTACTTCATGACGAGCTTTACGTTACAATTTTAATCTGCTGATAAACGTGATATTTATAAGGAACAATAAGACCCCATACAATGTAAACTATAACTCATTGCTGTATGAGAATGACACGTGTGAATAACATATGAATAACATTTTGTTGACATCAGTACCATTCTTCAATTGTATAGATCTGATTCTAGATAAGATAAAATAAGATGATACATTCCTGCGAGTGCAGCCAAAGAATGCTGTAAATAATGTTGAATTGCGAAATGAAGTAACACAAATATTTTATTTATTTAAAGTAAAGCCTAGACAAGTTAAGCACTGTGGGGAAAAGGCCTATATAGGTTATTAGCGTCATCTACTTCATTATCTAGTGAATACAGATTTTAAAAAGACTGTATGTTAGGTGGACAAAAGCTTTACTACCAAGAATTCAATATCACTGTCTTGCAATATGCAGACAAACAAGTGCAAATAAAAAAGGGCTATGTGGTTGTCAGTTTTAAATTAGTTCTAAATTCCCATCTTCTGTATATAATATGAACTTTCTAGTCACTGTAATAGGCACACCTTTTCATTGCAGGGTAAGATGCATTTTCTCTTAATTCATTGTGGCAATTCATTGTTAATATTTTGGTCCATATTGAAATGTTGCAGATGTACAGATCCACATCATATCTCCAATGTTCTGTTGTTCAGGTCTGGTGACCCTGTATGAACTCTATCCTCAATTTCCTCGAGCCCTACTGGAATGTGATTGGCTGAGTAAATATTTGTGTTTAATAGCAGTAGGACAGGTGTAACTAATACAGTGACTGATGGGTGTATGACAGACTGAAAATCCAAACCCAAAAATATTTTAATAACAGAAACCTATCCTCTTAGCTGAAAAGCTGTAACCAGAGGGCTTGACTTTTCTTAATTTATTCGCCGTCAGCACTTGCCAGTTATTCTGTTTGATTTCATGTTTGATTGCTTTTTCAGTTCTCACAGTTTGTGTAAAGACTATAACTCGTGAATATGGAGTGAATAGTAGAAGTACAAGTAGAATCATCAGTCAACTGAGAGACACTTAGGCAACAGAAACTGTATTTGCATAAATGCCATGTTTTTAGTAGTCCACAAGAGGTTGCTTATCTGGAATATTTTCTTTGTAGTAAAATATGAGAATTGTCTTTAATGTCATTGAAAACTGAATACCCTCTAAGTTTTAAACACTTGGATTGAGTTTTTAGAATTTTCAGAGGAGATTTTACATCATTTAAAGTAAACTGTTAAGCAATTGATTAAATAAATTAACAAATTTATTGTTATTGTTATAATAGTCATTAGTTGGTACACATTTACCTTCAGAACATGTACTTATTTGCACAAAGTTTTACCTTCCGCTGTGAATCTGACCTTGTTGCCCTCTTTCTAGCTTGCTAGATATTCCCCTGATACCCACTGTAGCGTCACTTAATCTGCACTGCAATCACATCCCGAGGATCGAGGGCCTGACCTCAGCTTGGCACCTGCGACACTTAGACCTTTCCTCCAATTGCATTTCTAAGATTGAGGGTCTGAGTTCCCTCACTTCCCTGAGGACTTTAAATTTATCCTGCAACTTAATCACCAAGGTTGAAGGTGAGTCTTTAGTCACCATTTAACAGAGATAATAAATGCCTCTGCTCTCTGTGAGTTCTCCAAGTAATAATTCTTTATTAGTGGATCTTGTGTTTACCCTGACATTGCTGTCACTGCTCTATGAGCTGTAAAATCACTCAGTTGTTAATGTCCTCTCCCTTCACTCCAGCATTGAATGGACTTGTGAATTTAACGAGATTAAACTTGTCCTACAATCAGATAAATGATCTCAGCGGTGAGTTGAATTTTGCCTGAACAGTGTTTTCTTTTTCTGCACCCAAATGAGAATGCTAACAAGTGAATGATGCTTCAATGCTGTCAATTCTTCATGCCTTCATTAGGCTTGTTGTATCTCCATGGCACGGAGTACAAGCTGAAACACCTCAGTCTCCATAGCAACTACCTGGACAGCATTGATCACCTCCTGCAGTGCCTTCTGGGAATACAAGGGTTAAGAGAGGTGACTTTAAGTCAGGATGGCAGAGACAACCCTGTCTGTAGGTCACCAGGTAGGAAACCTTAACACTCATAGACAGGAGCCCTGTTCACATCTATAACAAAAAACTGGTACTTAACGATATTCAGAGGGTGAACAGTGATTGTAGAAATACAGATTTAAAATGAAGAGAGAACGGAAGCAACAAACAAGCCAGAAGCTTTGTGATATGTATTCAATATCTTATCTGAACCACAAGGCCAGCAGACACTTCAGCTGATAGAGCCTGTGACCACTTCTGTATTGGAGTGCAGTTGTATCAAGCAGCTGATTGATGTGATAGCTGTACATGTTGACCTATCAGATGTGTAAATGCACTGGCCTGATGTAGGAGAACCAAACAAGAAGGCTTATGTTTGTTGGGATGGAATTTTCATTAAAACACAACGCATTGAAAACATGGTTTATCCAAAAGGGCATTAACTCAGCATTGAAAGTCATTGTACTTGTATATTTGAGCTGTTTCCCTCTGAATTAATTTGTTTCTGTTCCTTTCATTTTTAGTACGAACCTGTAGCTACACTGAATGTGTAATAACATACGCCCAGCAAGTGCAGCAATACGTTTTCACTGGCTATATTAGAGCAGCGCCCTAATGGTGCGTGTGAGACTTGCTCCTCAAGCGGAAAAATATACCAGTCTTCCATATATTTATTTTTTACGCAATTTGTTCAGTCTTTTTTGCATTTAAAAAAAAGGTTTGCGTGTGTGTATGTGTTTTTTAATGGAACCAGCAATATACAGGAAATGACTTTGGGACTTATTTTGCCAATAGGAGCTCACTGTTGCAAAGTAAATTTGTCCCTTAAGTAGTGATAAAACTGTAGTCTGTAATTCAGACTAAATTAGCTTACTCATATTGCATACATTCAGTGTCAAATTTAAAGTTTTAAATATCTACAAATGCTGTGTTGTCATTGTTGTCCAAGTGTATGTTAGTTAGCTAGATGAAACATATCTTGTGGAAGCTTTTTTAGGTGCTTTTTCAGGTGTTACAACAGTGGGGTGAGCTAGTTGAAGTTGGTCTGATCCCAGCTTGTGTCCCACAAGGAATTGTCCACAAATCAACCCTCATAATTGAAAGCCACATAGTTGCTCTCTCTGTGGTTTTGGCAGCTGATTTAATGGTCCTCCTTTTGTCAGCGGGATCACCTGCCTTTCCTTCGGCACGCATTCACTTGACATGCTTTCAATTTCCTCATCCATATGATGTTCCCAGAGTACTATTATTTCCAGCATAATCACTTCCTTGGTGAATGTGGACACAGTGGTCATGTCTGGCTGCAGTTTTGATATTATAATCTGGACTGAGAACTTCGGCTGCTTAACCAAGGCGGTAGTTTCAGCTTAGGGGCAAGATTTCTCTCCAATTCTTATAAAGGTGATAGTCATTGGCAGATGGTTGCATCTGGTGTTTCTAAAAGCATTCACCTTGAAGACCTGGTCATGGCACCAGCAATAGTGCTTGCCTCTAAAGGCTTTTGGACAGCTATTGAAAAGATGCTCGTTGGAACACCTTCCAGAGCAAAGAGGGCAGGGAGGTGTCTCTCTGTGGCGAGGTTTTCTAGAGTGGATAGGACATCAAATACACCTTGGACAAAGAAGTCCAGTCTCTCCTAACGCCTTAGGTCATTGTTTTGAGTAAGAAAAGCATCTGGCAAGCTGCTTGGTAGCTGTTCATTCTTTGTTTAAGAACATCCCAAATTCACCTTTTGTCAGGCATTTTGCATGTATCACATAATGATGTAGATGAAAGTCTGGACTGTCAACAAGGTGTTTGCTAAGTAGCAAAGAATGGATATAAATTCAGAAGAATAGGGGAAGAAAAACTCCCTTTGACACTTTGCAGACATTTAACATGTACCAACAAAGTCCTATAACACACTGAAGGAATGGAAAAATCCCAGGAAACATAATGAGGGCACTTAAATGGAATGTCAACCATCTAATCTCAGAAGTCAGTGAGAAATCATCACATCAGCTACTATGAAAGATTATTATTGTTATTATTATTATTATTGTAAGATGTTCATTTTGTAATAATACTCTGTTAGTTGTGCTTTATGGTTGTGTCTCTGTTGTGTGCTCCTGGGCAGAGTTAGGCTAACTTCAGCTTTGTGCGTAGTTTTGTAAGAAGGAAGACTAGAGTGCAGATGGGACTCCAGGGGGTATGATATTTTGGCTTTATTGATGGAGATAAGCACTAATGAGGTTTCCTGTTGTGGTGAACCAAAGACTATGATGTGATGTTTACTGCAGACTGGCTGTGGTAACAAGGCCAGGGTCTCTGATGGCAGGGGTGAGAGGAGATGAAAAGATGAAAAGTTGGAATTGTAACTTTGTTCCAGGTCTTCCAGGATCGTTTCTTTGGATTACACTTTATTTTGAGCATTTCTGCATCAAATGCTAGTATGTCAGTTCGCTGAATTTGCAAAAAGCAAAAGTTTGTTGTACGTTATCCAATTACAGAAAAAAATAGATCGATACATAAATTATATATATATATAAAAAAGATAAACAATTTAATTCATATTTTCCAACTGCAGTTGGATCAAACTTTAATAATAGCACCCAGCATATCAGCTATGAACAGCAGTTTTAGAGGATATTTTTTCCAATTTTGCAGAATAACTGATTTAAAACTCCCCCTGTAATGAAAGTCCAGTGAATATCAGTCAAACTGACAGCCGCTATTAGTAATGACTGTGATTTTTTAATCTCTTTGTTTATCTTATATTTGGCTTCTTCATTAATTGGATTGGCTGCAGTTAAATTAATGTAAAAAGCTTTTCAGTGATCCTTTGCACCCATTATCCATATCTTCCAGTTAATGATTAATTCACAGCACTAGTTGTTGAAGGCGTCTCTTTTCATGTTGTTAAATACGAGAAGGCACTCTTGCAACTCTTGCTGTCTGTATGTGTAGATATACTTGCATAAGTTGTGCTCACTACCTATTAAATAGGGTACATCAATAGTGCATATGAAGGTGACACACAAAGGTTATTCATTCAGAATTAATTATTTGATCTTTCATGAAGGTCATATGCACCACTGATGTGACATTACTGAATAAGAGGCTCATGGCAATCAGGCAGCTCTAGCCTCGACAGGTTTCTCTGATACACCTGCGTTCCTATCTTACTGCAGGTTACAGGGAGATTGTTTTGCAGTCACTGCCGCAGGTCTCTGTTCTGGATGGCCTAAACCGACTGGGAAACCGATCACCTCAAAGTCTCAGTAGTCTCTGTGATATCCCCGGTCTAGAAGATTACGTGGACCTTCTACTCTCATCTGACACAAGTCACAATGAACCGGTAATTTTTTATGCTAAGCTACTATCAATTCCAGTGTAGTTCTTTTATTTGTTTAGATATACTCACCATGCTTTAGGGACTTTTGTTATTAAATCCTGTTTTATTTGACCGGAAAGTCTCGCGCAATATGTTTGCTTTTTTGCAACTGACACAAACAAGTCAAATGGAGCATAAAGTTATTTCCCAACAATTAATTTACAGCTTTCATAACGCAACAGAATGTGAGACGCATGAGAACAAGAAAGTTGTAGAACAGTTTCCACTTATTGTATGAGTGATGCTCAACTGCCTGATAGGCAGCGTATCAAAATCCTGGGCTCCTGATACAAAAGAAAGAAGAACCGAGAATTTTATTGTCATATACACCACAAATAACTGTGGGTATGTTGAGCAATGAGGTTCTTACTTTTCGGGTTCACTACACACAAATAAATAAATAAAATATAATAATAGATTAATAAGCACAGAAAAAATTAAATAAATAAAGCACGTACTATTTACAGAAGAGTAGAGGGTGGTTAGTTATGCAAAAACACAAATTCCATCTATCCCATCAGCTGTCGTAGGGCAGGATGCAGTGTACAGGTCTCCAGTCCATCAGAGAACAGACAGACAACCATTCACATCTTTACCTTTGTCCAATTTAAAGTCAACAATTAATGCACCTCTTTGTACCGTCGGAGGAAACCGGTTCACCCGGAGAAACCTCACACAAACACTTTGTATTAACCTAAGACAAAATATCATAATTACACAGCTTTGCTTATAGAAGACCTAATTATGTAGGTCTGCTTCGCTGCAACGAGGAATATCATCGAGCCAAATAGATTTCCCGGTTGTCACTGAATTATTGGAACATAATGAATTTATGTATACTGGGATGATGAAAGTTTGGTTGCTTTACAATATACTACTTTGCATATTCATTGCACCAGATGGCAGTTTCTGTCTGTTTTTCTACAGGAAAACAAACTGCAGTAGAAGCCATTTTGCTTGCTGTTATTAACTCTTTTCCGTCTCTGCAATGAAGTCCTGTAAATACATTATAATTCGAAACCACACTTTTGCATTTGGAAACTCTGAAATAAAAGTGAAAGTTTCCATTGCAGGTCAGAGGCGATGCTCCTCTCACCACACCCCGCATTGACCAGCTGCTGACCCAGTTTCGTCAGAGGAGTGCTACCTCAGAAGTAATCACAGACCCAGTCACACAACCAGAACCTCCGCGCACACAGCCGGTTCGCTCCACTGTGACTGATAAAGGAGTTAATGAAGAGCGCATCAGGAAACTGGAGCACCAGATGTCCCAGCTCATCCAGCAGGTGTACACCTTTTTGAAGATCAATTTTTTGCGCATATGTGCCTTGTTGTTGTTTTTTTCTTTTGTTTTTTGGCTTTTTTTTAAATAATGAAAGTAGGAAAAGGTGGGAAAGAAAAAGTTGTACTAAATGTTAATGTAATTGATGTTCTCTTAATCTACTGCACTTTGAAGTTATTTGTTCAATATAAATTATTCATGCCGATATTTTGAAGTCATCTTTACATAAATTAATTTTTACACATTTGGCTCTTAAATGGTGATTTATCCCCAAACAAAGTAGTGTGCCAAAGTCCTAAATCACCCCTCTGCTCTTTATATTTTGCTTATAATGAGCCAGGCTTTCTTGTCATTTTTACCCCTCCCAGCTGTAAGTAGCCTATCTGTTAAACACAGTGGAGGCTCTATCATGGTTTCGGGCAGGATTTCAGCCACTGATGTTGGGGATCTTGTCCCCAAAAAAGTATATTCATATTTGATCCACCATCTGAAAAGAGTCTGATCACAGCTTCAAACTGTAAAAACTCTGTTTTTGCCTTATGTGCCATTTGTGTTAACTGATGTTGGTGTACCTATTTCCCACTTTTTTATATTTCCTAGAAAAATATAAGGAACCGGGGGGTGACAAAAAAAACCATTTAAGTATTTCTTTGTTATTTACCCAGAACCCTGCAGATAATAAATCCAGAAGATCTGCCCATTCTGTGGTGATGGTACGGAAAGCCAAGCGGGACACAGACCGCACTTCAGAAAGTGAATGTGACAGCGGGAAGGAAAACAGGAGGCAGACGAGAATTCCCAGATACCATGACAGCGTAACATCGTCGACAACCACCAAAGAGACCAAGAGATCAGAGAGGTGATTCTGCACCAAAAGAGATTTCTGGTGTCATGTTAGCTGCTTTGAAATCCCATCATGTTTACATTTGGACTCCCAGATTTTGTTATAGCAGCTGAGATCCAACTTCGCAAAGGCTAAAACTTGATGAACCTAAACTATGTGAAGACATTTTCAGCACTGGTGGGCACTACATCACAATCAGAGAGTGTACCTCTAAGCAATGATAATCACATTCATACATTCACCAAACAATATGCAGCAATGGGTTTTTCCGTGTTGTTCATCATGCATCAACTTAATATTATCAGGTATCTTGATTAGGGAAAATCCTTTTACCTCCCACTCGAGAGAGGGTGATAAATTTTCCTCAGAGAGATGATATGTTATAGACTTTTCTCCTCTGTGTTAGAAATTACCGCCGGCAGCTCACTCGCATGATTAATGGCCACGCTTCTCTGGTCAACCCCCTCATCTTACTTCATCATCCACTAATGATATGTGCTTAAGATTCAGAAATTTAACTTAAGTAATCTCACAATAGCCCTCATCAAAAAAAGGTTACTTTGAAATATTACTTCAAAATTCAAAGTTGTTCAGACTTTGCTTCCCTATAAAACTCAGTAAATCTTCTGCTTTGACCTTTGTTTAGCCAGACATTAGCTGGAGGCTTGTTTAGAATCTATTTTACAGCCAGTTTAATACTTGTGATTTGTTTTATGTGCAGCGATCAGGAGAATCATAAACGGAGGGCTTCAAAGTCTGCCGTTGGATCCAGGACGAAGGCTGGTAGCACAGGGAGTGCAGAGGCAGTGAGGCCAACAAGGAAAGGGCCTTTAAGGGCAGCTAAGGCCTCAGGCGATATGAAAACCAGATCCACTGAAGAGGAGGAAACCTACAGGGTACACGATGGACGGGTCACCTAGCTGCTTCTGTTTTTATTGAGTGACTGTAAAATAGAAACGGTTCTATCCCCATTCAAAAAGAGAGTAAATTGGTGTGTTTGCAGAAACATTTGTGTAAACAAAAAAAAAAATGCAGGAATAGAACAAATGGATAATGCTTCTAGAAGGTGACAGCAGAAATAGGACCACAGTAAACAGAAGGTTTTTCATGTTTTGCTCTTTGTTTCTGAGAGCTTTGTTTCAGTAACATTGACTTTATCTTTGTGATGTCAATAACTTCTTTGTGGTAACTTTGTTAAATTACGCGCAAAATAGAGTTCAAGCCAGTAGTCCATCATCTGTTTGGTTATTTAATTTCAGTACATTTAATGAAACTCTTGGCTTTTTGTTGTGATTAGAAAACATTCGATTCCTTTCCACAAAGAAAGTTTCTATTTTTTCAATCATTTATTCAACAAAAATATCAATAGATCGAACATTCTTCTGTCAAAGTAACAGAACAAACTTCTTGTAGGCGTTTCATTTAGTTCTCTACAAGTCTCTTACATTAGTTTGCTGATATTATTTGACAACCTCCATGTAAAATTCATTCTGTTGCAAGAGATTAATGATTTTTCATACTTATACTGTGTGCTTCAAATGCCCCCAACATCTGAAATGATTTAAATCTGTGCTTCTTGTTCTTTGTCTGCCATTCTTTATCCTGCTGACGGGTCCACTTTTACTTCAACGTTTGGACAAATGCTCGTCTGTTATCTTCAAGCAGAATTCACAGTTCAATCAATTCCTGCAAACTCCCCAATCCTGAGGCAACAAAGCAACACCAGTCATAATATTTCTACAGTCATAATTCACAGACTCTTTCAGGGTCTCTTCCTGAAAAACTGTGATTCATATGCATCGAGCGTATCTGCTGCCACTGTGGCCAAACAACTCTTTTATTTGATCTGCCCGTTCAGAGCATATTATTTAAAAAAAAGCAAAAAAAGAGCAGTGTCATGTCCTCCATGTTTATCGACAGATGGTAGTTGTTCTTTAATGTTTTTTTGGACAGCACAGGCTTTTGTTTCTGGCACGTATCCCATGCGGTAATTTCTAATATTGGATTTATCCTCAAAGCAGATGTAACACGAGAGAAAAATGGTGGAAATATCTTTTATTCCTAATAATATTTTTTGAGGGGTACTCACTTGTTTATACAGGGGGGTAAAAATCCTCAATGTTGCTTTCATTGTTCCTACAAAAACAACGAGATGCTTTAAATAAAACTGTAAAAAGCACTTGAGCTGTAAGAATAAATTGATATTTCAACTTAAAGAAAAAATAATGACTTTTTTTTTTTTTTTAAGCGTTCAGTGTGTGTTTACTCTGGGAATTCATGCTTTGTGTATGTGTTCCGCTCAGACAATTGTGGAGGAGCGTGACCAGGAACGGGAAAGACGCTGGAAGGCAGAACAAGCTGTGAGAAAGCTAACAGAGGAGCTCAAGTGCCTGCAGACCAAGGTCAGCGAGGAAAAGGACCTTCAGAACATGGCCCTGCACACTACAGACAGGTAAGAGGGAGACACATTTACCGTGGATGCCTCTCATCACAAATCTCCACTTGAATCTGTTAGTCAGCTCTAAAGCAGATATCACGCTGGAAAAAAAAGCGATAATTGAACTCTTCTCTGTGGATTTTAGTTGTCAGCTTCATAATGGATCCTCATCTGTTTCTACTCTCTTCATCTTTTGTATTGGCTCTCTTGAGACCAAGGCCTGCTGCGTGTCTCATTGTTGAACAATGAGTATCTATCCCACCATTAAAATGTCTCACTATCACGGTGCCATAGTCTCTTTAGAAATCATACTCACATTTTGGCTCCATTACACCAAAAACCTTTCAAGTATGCCTGCAGTTGTCTGCGATAATAAAGCTATTTAGTATAAAGATCATTAAGCGACGCAGCCATCCTGATTATATACCTAACATTTAAATTTCCAGAGGCTTTGATTAAATATTCCTATCTCTGCTGCCACAAGGCCATTTTACTTCTGCTCTGTACGGTCTTCGCTGGTACCACATCCTGCTTAGATAAATCTGCATTATGGTTGTAATTAGAGGCCCGATGACGCGCATATGTCAGCAGTATTACACAAATCAATCTTAACTGTCACTTTCTAATGACACTGAACACGGCTGTTACTGTTGCCGTCCATGCTCAGCGAGAGACAGATTACAGTGACTCATCAAAGCACATTTTAATAGTGGACTACTGTGCGTGAGCTGCTTCTACTGTTTTATAGTTTCTTAGTTGTCCCCTGTGTGCCTCATTTCCATTTCTACTTCCATTGTCTCTCCCATGAGATAAGATTTTGACTATACTATAGCGTTAGAGTTCTTCAATTTCAAAAGCTATCACATATTTGACACTATGGAAGGACAGCCAAGGGCATCACAGAATTGGGGAGTGCTTTCTGGTACCAATTTCTATATAAAGTGAAAAGAGAAATTCAGGGTATTACCGCGGCTTCCCTTGGACACCCTTATCGTATTTTTCTCCCCGTCCAGACTGAAAGAATTGCTGCTGAAAGAGCGATCGGGGCACTCTGAGCTGCAGGCTCGTGTTGAGGAGCTGGAGGGGAGGTGTCGATCCCTAACCCAGCAGCTGGAGCAGGCCCGCAGCTGTGAGGAGCAGCACAAAACTGCACTGCATAGACTGGAGGAAAGCGTTTCCCACGGAGAGGCGCTTAGGGCTCACCAGCAGGCTGAAGAGGTACAGATGTTCGCTTATTTCCCCTAGAACAAATCATGTTGATAAAGATAAGGTATATTCAGTCAGGCGGTGCTAATCGATGCTCGACATACAGTTTTTCTCCCATCAAAGCAAGTTTATCACACTGCTTCTGCTACATTCGATTACCTGCCGCTGAGCTCCCCTTATCGCTCTAATTTTTGATTGTAACGACGCATTAGTTCACTGATCCAGCCTGGAGTGAATACATTCAGATAGATAAAAGGATTCAGTACAGAGAGGTCATTCAGCTCTGACAGGCTGGTATAAAACATGTGCTGACCTTCCTCAGATAAAAAGGCAACAGGAGCTGCAGAACAAGGCAGCAGCTCTGAAGAGAGAGTTGGACATCCAGAGAGCGTCAGTACGACAGCACAAAGACAAACTGCAGCAGCTGCATGAACTGCTGGCAGCCAGGGAACAAGAGCACAGGTACATCTAAGAAGAAGAACCCCTGCTAAATATGAAGTTCATCTTTAGATGCCATGGAAACCATTTCTGTAAAAGAGTTGCTTCTCATGAGCAGTGTGATCCTAGATAAATGCAACATTTTCTCATAAATTTTGAAATATTATAAAATGCTTAGAAATCTGGAAAAGTTTTATTATTGCTTATTTGTCACGAATCCCCCAAGGTACCCGATTTAATGCCAAGTTTCAAGGGGTTCTAATATCTAATGTTGTTTAATTTAGAAATTTGCATCTAAATTAAATATTGGATGCAAATGCAAAAAAAGATGCAAATGCAAAAACAGATTACAATAAGCAGTTACATGCCTTTAGAGTTTCTGTTGAGGACACAGTCTCCATTTAAAGAGGCGTTTATCCTCGTTTGCTTCATTCTTCCTACAGAAAACAACTAGAGTTGCGGTTACAACCCGGTGGGGCAGATTTTCATGATGCTGTGGCGAAGGAAGTGGCATCAGTGGAAGAAAGGCACAGCCACAGGGAGGCGGAGCTGCAGGAGAAGCTGGCAGAGGGCAGGAAACAGTACACTGCTCTGGAGGACGAGTTCCGCATGGCGCTAACCATTGAGGCTGCTCGCTTCTCTGAGGTCTGCTAAAAGATGGACCCCTGCCATCCAGATGGCCTATAATCACTGTAATGTTGCCCTGAATTTTACACTACAATCTCTGAGCAGTCCAGCTGATAAATGATTACTTTGAACACTAAAAAGTGAAATGATTGAACTTGATTTCACCCAGTTGGGAGAGACTTGGCTGATGGGGTTTTTTCAGCACGATGGGGAAAACTGGTTTTGAATTAGGATCTTTTGCCTCTGGACAAGTAGTCTTTGATTGCCACATGGACAGAAGCTTACAAAAGGATTGGGCTCGAATCAATTCAGAATGTTCAAAAATGTAATCTCATTTTTGATTGCTACTGCTTGCACAAATTTCTGCTCTTAGTCACCCAAACTTTTGACCTTTGAGAAAAGTGTGAAAAAGCTATTGCGGGGCATGTGTTTCTGTAAAGCCATGGCTCTGAAACTGTTCTGACCGATTAAAGTGTCAGGTAATGCTCGGACCTACGCTTTGGTTAACTCCCAAGATTTCTTATTAACATTCAGTTCCACACTCTCACTTTTTTCTGTAGGTAAAGGAGGCGTGTGATCAGATGACTGCAGAGCTGATGGAGCTCAAGGCAACCCTGGCCCAGTTCCAAGAGAGGGAGAGGAAATCAGGCTCTCTAGTGCAGGAGCTCACTGCTATGGTCAAAGAACAGAAGAGCCGCATCTCTGAGCTCATCAAAGCCAAGAGAGACGCTGTCACTGATCTAAAGGTGTGCAGCATTGCAGTAAGAGAGGGAGATGTGGGTGATTTTTATTCCAGCATTTCAACTGGATTTGAGCCCAGATTGCAGGATTTAAAATATTGAAATATGACTTCATGTGAGATAGCATGGGCACAGATTCATCAGTCACTGCCTTTTCAAAAACATGTTAACCCTGGTCCTGTAGGAGACTGACTACTTTGAGACATCATGAATACTGAATGGTCCAGCTGCCTTCCCATCTGCCATCCATGACAGATGGCCATTGATCATTAATACTGTCTGTCTCTCTCTGCCAGAGCCGTCTGCATTCCTTGGAAGCAGAGGTAGGACAGGACCGGCGTCTTGGCCTGCAGCTAGAGTTGCTTAAGAAAGATAAGGCTAGAGTGTTGTCTCAGCTCATGGCTCAGGAGTCGGTGATAGACGGCCTCAAGGTAGAGAGGAAGATTTGGGGCCAGGAGCTCGCTCAGCAAGGTGGGAAAAATTCAGGAGAGTACTTGTTTTGCACCTTGAGTCTGCCCTGCAGTGCACAGAAAAAGCTGATAATGCAGTTTTAGCTGTTTATTGGCAATCAGTGGTGCGGGTCCTCCCTGGAGCCAATCTAGTGCACTGACTTGTGCTTAACTCGTAAAATTTTGGAGATTTCCACCTTAGAGGTAATTTAAAAAGAGGCTCAATACAGTACGTGCTGATTTACATTTTTATCAGGTAAAAGTCTGCCATCTAGTGGTTATAGCCCAGATGCACAATTAGAAAACACCGGGCCAGCTTTCTTTTTTATATCCCTCTTAACGTTTGTCTTCCACATGTGTTTACATAGAGAGTTAAAGCGACATTTTGATGGGTTATTCTTTTCCAGGAGCGTCTTTGGCTCAGGACCGTGGTCGTTTAGAGGCCAGGATAGAGGTGCTGAGTGCTGAGTTGGAGGCTCAAAGGAAACAGAATGAGAAGGACAATGATACTCTTAGAATCAAAGCCAAAATCATGGACGACCAGACAGAAACCATTCGCAGACTCAAAGAGGTAGGTTGAGAACTTGTATTACTCAAGCCAGAGGGCTCAAACTCCAAGCTAAACAACAACAAAACAAAACTTTTGAGTTTTAACCGTCATTGTTGTGCTTTGTAATCATTTATGCATTTATTCATATTATCATGCAGTTTCTCATTATCAGTCACTGCTTTGTAGTCCCTGCAGGAGCGTGATGATCAGATCCGAAGGCTGAAGGAGGAGGCAGCAAAGGCTCAGAAGAGGCTTCAAGAGCAGCTGGAGGAGGAAACAACCCAGCAGGCTGAACTGAAAGAGCGAGTAGAACATCTGAGCCTGCGCAAGGAGGAACTGAAGCAGCAGCTGGAAGACAAGGAGGCAGAGCTCGAGCAGGTCAAAAGAGTTTACAGGCAAGTACCCCAGCATAACCACAAAAAGGAAAAGGGCCTGCTTTAGGCAGAGTACTTTCTGACATTTTAGGGTAACAATTGTGTTTAAATCAAACAAGTTCCAATGTTAGTGCTGCTACTGACCCGAAGATGATCAGACATTAAAGTTTTAAGCTGTTTCTAAACCAGTATGTTTTATGCTTTGTGTCTCTCATCTTTTTAGTGAATCCACTAAGAAGTGGCAGGAGAAGGCAGACTTGCTCACTCGGCTGGAGAGCCAGGTGAAGCGTATGAAGGAGAACTTTGATTCCAGGGAGCGCTTGCTGCTGGAAGAAAGAGAAAAGGCAACAGAAGCACACAGGTATGTTAAATATCAAGTTATTCTCTCCCGGTTGTTCAGAGACTGCCCTTATCAGGGATTTTCAGTGATACTTTTGCACTGCTGCTGGTTCACTCTCTTGGGTCAGGCATGTTGAAATGCATTTTATGTGCCTTTCTTTGTGTCTAGAGTGCTGTTGTTTGGTTTCTATCATTGATTGTTGTGTGTTTGATGTTTGCCTGCCTGCTGGGAAGAACTCAGAAGAAAGATGATATATAGCTTTGTAGATTTTGCACCAGTAAGAAGTAGTTTTTAACAAAGGCCTTATGAAACTGTAATGTTATGGTACTTAAAAAGTCTCAGATGTCATATCAGGATTAGGAAAGTGTTTGAGTCTTTTCCCCATAAAGCAAGGCAAAGTGAATGCTTTTGTTGTAAATAAATGATCACATAAGGCTGCACTTCCTGTGTTAGTACTTTATACCTGTGGCCCTTCACCATCAAAAACGCAGACATGTATTTTTCCCAAGGCAGCATTTGGAGAGCATCCAAAGTACCACTCCTTACGCAACCTGTCACGTTTGTGTTGGTCTGTTCCGCAGAGCTGCACTAGAGAAATTACACTGCGTGGACGATGCTTTCCGTCGACAGCTGGAGTCCGTCCAGGCTGCCCATCAAGCTGAGCTTCTGGGACTTACTAATGAAAAACACCAAAAGATAGAAGAGGCCAATCAGAAGGTAAAATGTGGGCAGCTTTCCCACAAATGTTTTTTTCTCCAAAGTGGAAGAAAGAAACTGGTATGTCTTGGTATGAGAAAGGGGAACGCAAGCGTTGGTTTGCCTCCTCTGTGACAGTTCAAAAATAAGGTGTAAGAGAGGCTGCAACGGAAGCATTTCATAACAGACTTTAGTCGCTTGCTTCACTGTTGGATTCATAATTCATTATAAATTATGGGGAAGATTCAGTCACTGAAAAACTGAAATTCTTCTCATACTGTAACGGTTTGTTGTTATGCAACAGTTGATGACATTCATCACTTTTTCTGGTCAAAATAAAAGTGACTGTGACAACGTTAGATTAAAAAATAATGACGAGGAAAATGTTTCAAAGTAAAGCATGTTTTCTTTTGTCATACCTCCAGTCAAGGGGTGGGTTTTCTTCAGAGGGCTATGTTGTCTAACATAAAGTAAGTAAAGTGCTGCACTTTGATGTAAACGTGGTACACACAGCATTGAATGATAGTCCACGGATTTTTGTACACATTACAAATAAGAATGGGACCTCAGTCCAAAAACCAAGAAACGAGCTTGTGCAACATAGTTTTGTTCTGCATTACATCTTTGAAGTAGTGCTGAATGACAATAAAGTAAATCTTGACACCCCCCCAGAAAAATATGAGTAAAAAGTGCTGTAGTGCACAGAAAAGCTTTGTTTGTGTGGCACACATTCATTTGGAGTCTTACTGAATGGTATTATTGGGGGCGATTGTGGCTCAACAGTTGGCAGTTCGTCTTGTAATCGGAAGGTTGCCGGTTCGAGCCCCGGACAGTCTCGGTCGTTGTGTCCTTGGGATGTGGCTGCAATGTAGCTTGCCATCACCAGTGTGTGAATGTGTGTGTGAATGGGTCGATCACTGAATATAGTGTAAAGCGCTTTGGGGTCCATAGGGACTAAGTAAAGCGCTATACAAATACAGGCCATTTACCATTTACAGATGTGTTAGACTTATTCATCTCAACATAAAATATACACTATAGATAAAATTGATACATAAAATATGCCATTTCCTTTTTTTGTTGGATTGTTTATTTGTCCTTTTAAGGCACCCAGGGCCGGGTTGAGATGGTTCAGCGACCGGTTCTGGCCCTCTGGTCATATGTTGCCAATGTGTGCTCTGGTCATAGCCTGGTTTTAATTGCATTTTACCCATCGAGACATGGTTAATAAAATGCTAGTTAACATACAAATGTTTTGAAAAGCAGTTTGTGTTTCTGCTGCTGATGTTGTCTGTCTGTGCTTCTTCCTCAGGTATTTGAAGTGGAGGAGGAGATGCGGCAGCTCCTGGAGGAGACAGAAACTAACAAGAGAATCATGGAAGAGAAAATGAAACGTCTCAGCAGTGTACTAAAAGACTTTTAACAAATAACGGGGTTGTTTTTGTATTTTTGTTTTAGAATAAGTTCTATTTTAGTACTGTATTATTTATTCAATAAATTCTTCTTTGATCTTATTTTTGTTTTCTGTTTCTAACCAGAGACCACAAAAGGCTAATGAGACATAATGATTTAACAGTTTGTGGTTAGTTCAGATAGAAAGAAGCTAAATTGTGTTCTTAAATACAAAGTTACATTAAGAACAATCATAACTACTCCAGTTCCGAGTAAACACGGGAAAGCACAAAACTGACTGCTTTAATGTTATGTCACTACGTTATGCAAACCTGCAGTTTTATTTAAGGCTGAAATGGTTATTAAATTACAGCTTTGTGGTCTAACTTCTCCAAGATAGGCAGGTAGACAGAAATTAATTCAGAAGGTTTTCCTTTCATTTAAAATTAAGAAATACAACCTTAATTCCAAAAAGTTTGGGTGCTGTGATGAATGTAAACAAAAACAGAATGCAATTATTTGCACATCTCATAAAGCCATATTGTAGTCATAATAGAAAAAATAAAATACATTAATTGTTTTAAGTGAATAGATATAATATTTTAAGAAATAAAAAAATAGGATAATTTTCAATTTGATGATTGTCACACATCTCAAAAAAGATGGGCTAGGGCCATGTTTACCACTGTGTGGCATCCGTTCTACTTTAAGCAACAGTCTGTAAATATCTGGGAACTGAGGAGATCAGTTCTTGGACTTTTGGGAGAATGGTGTTCCATTCTTGTCTGATTCTAACTGCAATGAAAGGTCTGGACTGTTGGAGGCCGGTTTGGCACATGGACACCTCTACTGTGAAGTCGTGCTGTTGTAATAGCTACAGTATTTGCTTTAGCATTGTCTTGCTGAAACATGCAAGGCCTTCCCAGAAAAAGATGTTGATGGGAGCATATACCGTAGTTTTCGGGTCATAAGCCGCTACTTTTTTCCCACACTGTGAACACTGCGGCTTATACTGACGTGCGGCTAATGCATTTCTTTTTTCATGTGGCCAAAAACATTTTGCCTGGTAACAGTAGACCAATCAAAATGACAAGTAGTGTATATATACATGGTATATATTTTTATCAGTTGTTAAGAGACGTTGTAATGTTGTTTGTGCACTGTTCCGTAAAAAAACCATAAGCAACGTAATTTGTGTGTTACGATACGTACGTATACTTAAAGGTAGCCGTGTTACAGGCGCTGTTCGAGGAAAAAAAGCATTTGCAGTATGTATTTTTGTATGTTACCATAACGTTTATGTTACCACGTTTATGTTACCTTATATTAAACGTTAAAAATCCTCACGTGTAATATTTCTGTGTAAATATCTCATATTACAGGTGAAACGCATACGGCTTAAAATCCGGTGCGGCCTGTACAAGTACAAAATTGATTTTCTTTCTACAATTAGAGCATGCGGCTTTTAATCAGGTGCGCTCTGTAGTTCTGGAATTACGGTATATTGCCCTACAACCTGTAGACCCTGCAACATAAATAGTGCATTTCCAGAGGTGCAGGCTGCCAATTTGCCACTGATGCTAATGGACCCCTATATCATCAGAGATGACAGGCATATAATATTTAATTTTGGCCTTGTCTCAGAATCTTTTGATGCTATCACATACTGTAGATGATGAGATATTCAAAGTATTCACAATTTCACGCTGATGAACAGTTTTCTGAAATTGTCATTTATAATGCAATTTGTAGTGCAGGTCTTTTTTTTTTTCATATTTGTGAACCTGTTCTTCCTCTGCTTATCTTTAATCTGCCTCTATGATACACCTCTCTTTTTATAACCAGTCACATTACTGACCTGTTGCTAGTTAATTAGTAAAATAGTCCTTTGGCTTCTCTCTCTCTCTCTCTCTCTCTCTCTCTTTTAAATCTTTTTTTTTTTCAGGCTTTTATTGTCCCAGTGCTGTCCTTTTTGGGATATGTTGCTGCCGTCCATCAAACTCAAAATAAGCTAGAACTTGTCATTATAAAACAAAATGTCTCAGTTGTGAATAAGAAAAAAACCCCATGGGATCATGAGATTTAAAAGTCACTTCACTGTGATTTTACAGATGTCCAAACATTTTTGTAATTTGTGTTAAATAGGTGCTAAATAGGAGAGGAACTACCAGACCCCTGTCATCAACGAGTGCCCAGTGGAGAGAGTGGACAGCTTCAAATACCTCGGAGTTCACATCACGCAGGACCTGTCATGGTCGTGTCACATCAACACCGTGGTGAAAAAGGCCCGTCAGCGTCTCTACCACCTCAGACGCTTGAGAGACTTCCAACTGCCCTCCAAGGTGCTCAGGAACTTTTACTCCTGCACCATAGAGAGCATCCTGACGGGAAACATCTTAACCTGGTTCGGGAACAGCACCATGCAGGACAGACGAGCTCTACAGAGGGTTGTGCGGTCAGCTGAGCGCACCATCCGCTCCGAGCTCCCTGACCTGCACTCAATCTACAGCAGGCGGTGCTGGACCAAGGCCAGGAAGATCGTGAAGGACCTCAGCCATCCCAACAACAGACTGTTCTCTCTGTTGAGGTCAGGAAAGCGATTCCGCTCCCTGAAGACCAACACAGAGAGACTGAGGAGGAGCTTCTTCCCGCAGGCGATACGGTCTCTCAATCACACCACCACACAGTACTGACCCACACATATAGTTCTTACACACACACTGGACATTCTGGACATTGTTTTCACTTCATTACTTAAATCACGCTGCTGTTATTGTGTATATATTTATTTATATTTCTTCATACATTCTTATATAGTTCTATATTGTGTATTTTGTTGTACAGTTATTTTATTTTCAACTTTAATTTATATATTTTATCTTATTCTCCCAGTTAAATTTACCCTTCATTCTAATTTGTGTTGTACAGTTATTTCATTTTTAACCTTAATTTATATTTTATTCCTTCCTAGTTAAATTTACCCTTTTTAATTTTTCATATTTATTTCCTATCTTATTCATAGCCTTTTCCTTTTTTGTTTTCTTTAGGTCACGAGCAGTTGTCCAAGCATTTCACTACATATCGTACTGTGTATGACTGTGTACGTGACAAATAAAATTTGAATTTGAATTTTGAATTTTGCTATATATAATCCTGTATATAGGATTAGTTGTTAGGATTAGTTGATTTTTCCCCATTTTTAAAAAATAAAAATGACAAGAATGTTAATTTACTATGACTTATCAAGTAAAGATGAAAAAAAAAAGTTAATTTGAATATAGTGTTTTGGGAATTTTACCAAAATATGATAAGATATACTTAGATGGTATGAAATCCTTGTCAGGAAAGCTAAAATTAAACACGACCTATAACAAAATAATTTAAATAAGTAGAATAGCTCAATAAAATGTTATATGTTTTTTTTTAATTAGTTAAAAAAAATGCTAACCTATATTTTTGGCTGCTATGGGCTTCCATACTAATACTAATCGTACCGATTGGTCAGTGATGTTTGATGTGCGGGGAGGCGGGACTTAGTTGGCACGAGCTCGGCGGTGGGGGTCGACCGTGGCACGAGCCGCAAATGGGTTGCCATAGCAACAGGACCCTAACGTAACGTCCGTTCATTTAAAAACCCTTCAGGTGCTACTATCGTCCCGTTAAGGGATCCGGCGTTATTTGCTAACTTAAAGAAATTATCGTTATTCGCATTAAAACGTAGGTGGCTGAGTAAAAACAAGTAAGGGTTTCTTTTATAAAAAGAAGATGGAGTTTGAGACGACTGAGACGGCACCCTCGACATCGAGTCGCCATGAGAAAAGTTTGGGGCTCCTAACTATTAAGTTTGTCAGCCTGCTCCAAGAAGCCAAGGACGGCGTCCTTGATTTGAAAGTGGTCAGTAAAACGGAGACGACGGGTTTTGTGGGTTGTTTTGGGGGGAGCATTAAGTGGTGTTTTCCACTGACAACATTAATACAACAGATGCGAACAAAGGGCTGTCGGTCATTACGGGTCCAGTCAGGTATACTGATTTTTTTTTAACAGGTGGACTAGCAAGCCGCCATTAC
Source organism: Simochromis diagramma (assembly GCF_900408965.1). Taxonomy (NCBI): domain Eukaryota; kingdom Metazoa; phylum Chordata; class Actinopteri; order Cichliformes; family Cichlidae; genus Simochromis; species Simochromis diagramma. The sequence continues at coordinate 4,479,453 of NW_024386782.1, forward strand.
CCGGACTCCTCCTTTATAGTTCCACTGATACTCAAAAGGTTTTTTTTTCTTCATTAAAGAAATTTTTTTTAGAGTATTTGTTGACAGAAAATTAGCTAATCATTGTATTTCATATGCTTTATCAATTTATCGTGTGTTTAATGCTAAATCAGGCCTAATTGAATTGCACTAAAATACACTTAGCGGTCTCCCTTGAAACCTACTTTTAATGAGCGACCGGGGAGATGCCAAAGTGGCACCCTGATCCCCAGTCTTTTTGCATTATGATTAAACATGGCATTATCCTGTGACCCAGTGTCACCAGGTTCATATGTCCATGGGCTATAAGATGAAATAGGAATCATCTCCTTTTAAAAGAGAAGGCTAAGACTTAACTCCTGAAATTAAGGTTTCTGCCTACCTGTCTTTATGCTCCTGAGACCTAGCAGATATCAATTGACTCCCTGTGGGATCCTGCAGTAACATATAACAATGCGGTACCCAAATCAAAATTTTTCCAGTCAGTTTTATATATGTAATTGATTTCATCTATTCAATTTCCCCACTAGCAATGTCCTTAAGTATTGGGCATCTAGTAAAATTTGTAAATGACTTTCACACTCCAGTGCTCTCCTTAGAGACTTCTGTTTCATGTTAACTGCCTGTGTCAATCTCTGATCTACTTGAAGCTTTAATTACTGCAACTGTTTATTTATTTATTTATTTTTTATCATTGGTAGCATTTTCCCTCTCTTCTTGCCCGCCAAACTTGGGCAATGTTTACACAGCAGGTTACTCAGCCCTTTCCCTCCTCCCTTCGCCTCTGGTATTGTATAACTGGCTTCTTCTGCCAAGGAGTTTGATTTGTTATTTTGTGCAGCTTAATTTGCCAAATTCCCTATTTCTTGGATTCACCGATGAAGCATTTCCTGCAGAAACTTCCTGGTATCTATGATGGACCTGCAAGTGTATATCTCAAGATGCTATAAACGAACAGCTGATATGGAAATATGGATGTGATGTTGATATGTCTGTCTGAATTAACAGGCTGCAGACAGCTTGGCAGTGAAGCAGAAGAGGAGGATATATGATATCACCAATGTACTGGAAGGGGTGGGGCTAATTGAGAAGAAAAACAAGAATGTAATCCAGTGGAGGTGTGAGACAAAATGTTTACTATTTCAAAAAGTTGTTATTATTTTAATGTTCCTGTAGATTTAAAAATGCATGCAGAGTTGGTGCTTACATTAATTTAAAGATAAACACACTTTAATTGAAGATGAAGCAGATGGAGCAAATGCTGAGAAAACATCCTTATCCTGTACGTTATGTTAAGGGGTGAGAACATAGCCAGTCAAACTGAGGAGGCTTTGGAGCAGGTAAATGTCTTAAAGGCCCAAATTGCTGAGCTGGAAGCCCAAGAGAAAGAGCTGGACAACCAGAAGGCCTGGCTGGAGGAGAACATCAAACACTTGAACCATGATCCCATTGTCAACACATATCCTTTTTATGACTACATTTTTGAAATAAATGTTTTTCTTTAGTTCACTTGGAGACACTGCTTTTGTGCATCTCATGTCATCGCTCTGCCTTTTCTATCATATGTTGGCAGAAGAGAACTTCTGATTTTCTTTTTCATCTTAAGACTTTGTAAAATAACCAAATCTTAACTCATTTTTTTCATATTAAATGAGTAAAATATCTGTTAGAAGGGCTTGCTTTGTTTTGCAGTGAAATATCACCGGGTGTTTTTTGTACTGTTGTCTGCATAGTTTGTAATTCTAGTTCCCTCGAGGCCCCATTTACTCAGTTCAGAGACAACAAATCCTTCTCTGATCCTTTTAACATTGTTTGCCTATTGATCAGAGAAAACACTATAAAGCAGGGATTATAAATATAATTGCCATTGTCAAGCAGTGAAATGACATCCAGGCTAATCCCGATTTGCACAATGCTCACAGTTCTTGTTTTTCAGGTCTATTGTCTCCATTTCCTTCAAACAGTAATCCGGCTTCTTTAACACTTCTACACATATAAATTTGTGACGCATGAAGACATCTGCAGCGCTTTTAGTGAAGAAACACTTCTAGCTGTTGTGGCTCCTGCTGGGACTCAGCTGGAGGTGCCACTGCCAGAAATGGTAGTATTGCTTTGGTTGTATAGAAATGTACTGTTTTATTTGACTCTGCTTTAATGAGAACAGACGCCAGACACAGCACAGGCTTTATCTAGCAGATTTTATTACAGGTGGATAAAAGCTTGTGAGTGAGCTGCAAGATTCTCGTTACATTTGGCTTTTTATTTTGTACATAATGGCCTATGTGTGCTCTAACATCAATCAGCTAGCCTGTAACTTTATGAGCGTCTAGATATTGCTGTGATGGTAAACAGTAAAACTGTAAAGTTGCACAGAAACTAAACACTGCAAACCTAAAAACACTGCACATTTATCTGATAGTTTTCTGTGTTTATCACTGCAAGCATCTTATTTCATGTCCTTGTGATCATGTGATCAGTTTTAAATATTCTTTAAAAAAAAAAGATCAACTATATAACTGCTTTATTAAATGACATACTTAATGACATGCTGCTGTTTTTAAGGGTCAGAGTGGTCAAAAGAAGTACCAGGTGAACCTGCGCAGCCACTCTGCTCCCATTCAGGTCATGCTTATCAACAGAGATTCAGATTCCAGAGTGCCTGTGGTCTTCTCTGTACCCCCCACTGATGACATCTGTCAGATGCCAACTCCACCCAGCACCCCCGCGAGCCTGCAGAGATTCCCTCTTTCAGTTTCCACTTCCAACACCAACACCACCTCTTGCTGCAGCCAGGAGTCTTTCTGCTCAGACCACCAGATGGTGCTGCCAGAACATGATGGTGTGCTGACTCCGTCGGCCACCCCTCCTGACGTGCAGATGGGTAAGGATGGGCTTTCGGGTATGTGAATTTTAATGCTGTTGAAGTTCTTCAACAAAACCACCACAGAGTTTTACTGCCTGCTAAAGAGGCTGCGGTGAACACATGTGTAATAAAAATTTTGCATTTGTAGTCAAGAAAAACTTCTACAACTTGAGTCATTTGTGAAATTTAAAGTGGCCTCAGAAGAAACTTCTGACATAGTGACCAATTCAGAAAACTAGGTTTACTTTCTGATGTTCAGTTTTTGTTGGAACAGTTTTTATTGCAGTTTATTGTTTGATAACAGCATTTTGGTTATTTTGTAAATGATTTAATTGCTAGCCATATGTTTAGTGAGAGCTGTTAATTATAGATTTCATTTTCTGCTAAAAAAGAGCATTTAAGACGTATTTTCATTAAAAGACTTCATTTCCTTTGTTGTAGACTTGGAAGTTACTCATGTTTAGCTAGGAAAAGAAAGTTTTCAGGAAGCCATTATGTTCTGATGTCAGTCAGTTTGTGTTGTACACCCCTTTTTTTAAAGTCCTATATAAAGACTATCGTTTCTATAAAAAAAAAAAAAAAAAAAAAAAAAAATGTATCGAACATCATATATTCTTAAAAGAATGAATGTGTCCTAACACACGTTAGTGTGTTTTCTTTTAAGAAAGACACACTGTCGATGTTAAACAAACAGGTCTACTATGAGTGATGGGTGCTTTTGCTGTTACATTTGATTTGTAAGCACTGCCCTTCATTTAACTGCTTTTAACAATGGAGTTTGCGTTCCTCTTCTTTCTGTAGTGCCAGATTGTTATGGATGATAACTATAAATCTATAGTTATAAATCCCATGCATGTTGGCTTAAAGAAAGAAACTGATAAAATATTTTAGATATAATGTGAAGGTGGTATAAACTGGCCTCAAGTAACAGTTGCGCATGTTGTTTCTGAACTTCAGTGCCTATTTTAACAGAATAAACTGCATGTGTGGTCCTGATTTTTAACACTTTAATGTATTTAAGCCTCAGGGGGCCCCAGGCCTGTGTACTGGGAGTGCCAGTCACAAGTCTGGATAAATGGGAGGAGGGTTGCGTTAGTAAGGGCATCCGGCGTGAAATCTGTGTCAGAATAAAACGTGCAGATGTGTCCGCTGTGGTGACCCCTCAGGAGCAGTCAAAAGTGCTTCCTTCTTCATTTAAGGATTTCACTTCTGGTATTTTTGATGTTCACATAGTCATGTCTGGTCATGGCCGGATTCATTGCAACACTTCTTGGCATATTACTGCAACCGGTACTGTGCAGCCTTTGCTGGCATTTATTCAAAAATAGTTCCTTAACAATACCAGACATTACCAAATCCACACCATAACTTTCAAGGTGAAGAAAAACTTGCATTATCATTATTTTTAATGGTACATGGAGGTAAATGTAATTCTTGTAATTCACCGTGTAAAATTCTCAATTTGCTATTTACTTTTTAGTATCTGGTTATAAAGGTGTTTGTCAGCAACACTGGAATGCAAAATGATTGGCCTGTCAGTCTTATAAAAATATCAGAGGATCTCCTGGTTGTTTAACTGTATTGCAGGATGGCTTCAGGGAAATGTTTTGCCTACAGACACAGTCCAGACAGACTCAGCTTCCAGTAAACCACGCACACAACATCAACATGGAAGTCATAGATGTTTTATTGTGAGGTAACGTGGAAACAAGCCTCACTTGACAGGAAGCTGCTTGTCAGTCAGTTGTCTAGTGAGTTCTGAGCCACTGAATGTGGAGCTTGTGTATTAAAATAGCTGCAATTCCAAAACGGTTGATGGAGTACTTTTCTTAAAACCGTTTAAAGAAACCGGAAAGTCTGCACTTTAATCAGACACTGTCCACGGACAACACTGAAATTGATTATGTAAATGTGATTGATTTATTGTTTTAAAAGTATTGCTGTTTATCAGCTGACTTGGAAGTATTAGCTGTTGTAGAGTCTTGACATGCAAGAACAGCAGAAGTTATTAGTTGCTACTTTCTTCTGTAATACTATACAGTGCTAATATCTTGAAACAAAAAATAAAACTGCTGTCTGTCACTATGTTCCCTCTCTTAGCAAGCTGACTTTCAGAGTTACATGAACCAGATCTAGGCCATAAGAAAAGAATCTAAAGTCTTAGGAAAACTGTAGCGTCAGTATGCACAGTTTGACCCATTTCTTTGCAGATTTACTTCAATGTCTTGTAGCTTGTGAAAAAATGAGAAACAAGGAGAGTATGAACAAAATTTTGCACAGAAAACTTGATCTTCAATAACCTCAAAGTGCTGTTACTATGGGACAGTTTCATTTTTATTTATCAGATTCTCTGGAATAACATTCTCCACCTAAATGAGTCACAAGATATCAAATTTCTCCCAATCGCAGCTAGTTGACAACTTGTTTACACTGCTTAAAGGTTGCCTCACCACCTGCCTAATACTGTGGAAAAATACACTTGTGCAAAACAGCTGTGGCCCCTCTGAGTATGGTCACAGGACCGCTGAAGTTATCCTGTGGTGTTCGTCACCAGGATGCCTGCAGTGGGTCCTGTAGGCGCTCCCTTAATTTGACTTGTTTTTGTACATTTCTGTAATGCTGTTAGACTGGATTCCATGCAACCTGTGGGCAGCCTGTTAAGGGTTATAACAGTATTTAGGTGGGTGGTGCTTGTAACATCCACGTTGATGCCAGTTTCCCTCCATCAGAATATTGCATTGCGGTGCCATATACTTCACTGGTTTTAATGTGGCTAATCATTGCATATGTTCATGTGGCTTTATTAAAAAAAGACTTCCAGTATATCTGACAGATCGACAGCTGACAGCTCTAAGTTTTATAGATGAGTCAGAGTTGCACTAAAAGTAGAAGAGTGTCAAAGCGAAACCCAGTCTGACCATCCTTCCAGAAAATAAAAAAATGAGGAATTGCCCCAACAAAATCACAAGACCTTTCACTGAATGATTTTTACTTACTCAACATTTGGAAACACTTGGATTCTGTAAAATGAAAGCTTATGGTATGTTTTGCACAGTGGTGTGTAGATGAGAAGCCAGTGCATAGGGTTGGGTGTGTTTATTTTTTTTTGTACATTAAGAATGAGTTAGGTAAAAATAATTCAGATTTAAAGTGGGCCATGTATAGGATTCTTTTCAGGCATGACCTTGTGGACATTAATAAATTAACAGCCTTTTGGCATTAACTTCTTATTTACTGGACAAATGAGAGTGGTGGTAATCATGTTTTTCAAACTCTTACATTAACCCTGGAGAACCCATGGGGTCAGAGCCGACCCCATTGGTTTTCGAGGGAAACCATGGGGTCAAATTTGACCACATGGGTTCTCCAGGGTTATAGTAAACAAGTGCACATTCCAACATTTGTTGTTTTCTGCCTCCAGATAACTTAATCCTTCATTATGAGGTTAAGTGACCTTGTTTCGACTCCTCATTCTGTCTGCAGTCTATCACGGTCGACCAGTGATGGGGTTGGAGCAGCAGGAGATGGACTTGGTGGACCAGGAGTTCCAGTCTGTTCTGGATGTGAGCAGCCTACTGAAGCTCAGTGCCACTGGAGACCACATGAAGGATAACCGAGAGGGTGAGGCCCAGGGATATGAATACAATCAGAAGAGTCTTTTTCCTTTTTTTAATGTTTACTTCACATTTGTTTCAGTTCTGATTCAGTTGACGTTCTTAGGTCTAAGCATGCTTTTATTTAATGTTTTTTCTTTCAGTGGGAGGAAAGGAATGAATTGTTTACAGATATGCTACAAATGGTCCAGAACAGTGAACGTTTAACACCACAGTGGAATAGAAACATGTTTTTAATTTTCTTTGTAGGAGCTGTTGACCTGATTGAGGAACTCATGTCCACTGATGGTAAGCATCACAGCACCTGTTTTAACTACATTCAGTATCTACGCTTAAATATATATTGCTGCTCACCCCTCCACAGCAGTGCATTGCTTGGCTTCCATTCATTGCCCCAATTTTCTGTAATGCTGTCTAATTGGGGGCACACTTACCCCTAACTACTGGAGGTAGTCTACCTACATATAGACCTCCATAAAGTCCTATTTCAGATAAACTGAGACCCCTAACTCTGTTATAAAGCTCTCTGGTTTTACCTTTCAGACCTTAGGCATCACTAATGTGTCCATTTTAACGACTGGAGGTCAAAGAGAAGACATTCAAATGATGATTAACAGATGATCCTGAGTTAACGCTAACATCCTGGTGCTTAGCAGGTTTATTATTTGACATATTTAACATCTTAATTTGGCATATTAACATTTCCCAAAAAGTTGCTTCTGTTCTCCTGGGCGTAGTGTTTTCAGTGGGAGAAACATTTCATCAGTCATCCAAGTCATCCACTTCTACAGTCTAAAGAAGAAATGCTGCTCTGACAGCGCGACTCTTTGGGCTTAAACTCAAAAATAAAAGTGTAAAATTACCGAAAAAGTTCTGGTAGCTCATTGTTCAAAACATTTTTGTTAATTAAGAAAAGGGAAATTTCTATAGTAGACTACGAAAAAAACAGGAATGTTAAACATGAATATAAAATGTTATTTAATTGTTTATCTATTAAAGGAGCTGTAAAACTTATGAAAATACAGATGAAAGTGTAAATGTTTGCCCTCCTTCACATTTTCCAAAGCAGTGCAGCGGGCTGGATTAATGTCTTTGTCGGGCCAATTCTGAACTCTGGGCCTTGCCTTTCACATTCTGATCTAGGTCCTAAATCATCAACAGCTGGAATGTGTGTTCAGTGTGGGTGCCATCTTTTCATTTTTGCACTGATTCCTTTCTCCAAATTCAGGTATAGACTACAGCTTCAACCTGGATGACAACGAGGGAGTGTGTGACCTGTTTGATGTGCAGATCCTGAATTACTGATGACTGACAGTGACTCTGATGCACACTCTTACAATCTTGAGAAGCACTTTCTGCCTCTTAAAAACTGTAAAGATTTGTCCTATTTGTTAAAATTTCACAGATGATACTTTGATATACCACTGTCATCTTACAAAAACAAAAAACAAAGACTTCACTGATGTGCACCTCACAGCTAAACATATCCAGACTCTATCCAGCAAAAACAAGTGCCTGATTTAATGAACCATAAGGTATTTATAAAGCCATGAGCCACGAGGTCTCAAGTAAACAGAGAAATCCTTCACATTCCTCACATTCCTGCTGCACTTTTGTGTCTCTGTATTTTTCCACATCCAGCGGAAAGCTTGAGTTGTTGATAACTGTTTTCCTTTGCACAGCTTATCCACTTTTGGGACTGTAACAGTGTTGTAGATAAGTTGAACTTTGCAATAACATTTCAGTATTTGCTTCTTTGATGATCCAGTTCAGGAGATGTAAGCTTTGTCTTCATGCAGTACATCTTCATCTATTCAATTTCCCAGTTAAATTTCAACCACCGTTTTGTATTTATTGAATTAATGTTTTGGCTACATTTTGTTTACCTTGTTTTTGTGAAAATGTCAGAAAGTTTTCTTTTCTAAATTATTGTGATACTGCCATTTTAGGCCTCAGTTTATCCTATCATTAGTTAAATAATTGAATGTTTTTACTTATTTAATTAAAAAAAAAAAAGTAGTTCAGGTTTGAAACTGAACTTAGTTGACTGCCTTAATCATAATTTAATTTAATTTGTTGCACTTTTGTTCTAAATATAGTACAATTGCAGAGTTGTTTTTTTTTTGTATACTTCATTTTTTTATTGTAAGATATATTGTTTATGTTCTCAATAAATCAGTTTAATGAGCACAGTTGTATTTGCAAAGGAAATGCATGTAAGGAAAATGAACAAAAATCACTCGAATGCAAATTTTGAGTCTGAAACAAATAATTGCTTTCAAAATTGTCTTGAATCACACAGAAGGTATGCAACAATTCAAATTGGATCAACCCCCCCCCCCCCCCCCCCCCTTTCTTTTTCCTTTTTTGGCTCAATGAAGTGTTTTGCTCTTTTAACAGATGGATAACATCTCTCAGATGTTTTCCACAGTGTGTAAGTGTGTGACCTGCAGTATACACCAATACTTGAGTTCCACCAGCTGGGATGCAGGGAAAAAAAAATACTATAGAATAATAAATAAATCTCACATCTAATGAATAGAAAATGAATGACACAAGTAAACATTCGATTGTATACATTTTGTCAAATTGGAATATGCATTTAAAAAAAAAAAAAACAAGTTGCAACAGACATCAAAAACATTTGAACTATGCAGTATCCTGTTTATATCTGTCAGGGTTAATGATGTCGATGCTGGACGGTAAGGGTAACAATATCTGAACGTGTCCAGCCCTCCCTCTGTCTGCAGCTACACATTTTCTAAGGAATTTCAGCTCAGTGGTAAACCCATATGTAGTGATAAAGTACGATTAGAAACTTGTCGTCATTGCCTCATAAAAAAGTGTTTTTTACCCCGCTGTGCAGCCTCGGCTCTCAGTGCGGAGGAGCGAATCTGTGTGTGGAAAAATGTGTGTTTCAGATGTTCCTAGGAATTCAGGAAACAACAAATGCGGCGTTCCCACATCAAACCAAAGTCCCAGTGGATGTAGATATATCACATGATTCTGAAACACCAGCAGCGCACTACAGCAATTCTGTTGATGGTTAATGTTTGGTTTGTTTGTTTTTTTTTGTTTGTTTTTGTTTTTTTAAGATTTTTCAGGATACATCCTGAGCTGAGAAAAACAGATATTTGGCAAACGTACAGAGGTTCAAAGTCTTTGGTCACCCTTTCATAGGTGCACGATATAATATCTGGTTTACAGGCTATGCAGATTATTACATGAAATGGGTCTGGAGTTTTTATTCATGGTTGATTGTAATTAAACAAAGCACTTTTTCAACAAAGCTGAAGTTCCAGCAGGTCTGGTTTTTCTTTCCTTTGTGGGTGTTTTTAGTGTGTAATGCAGAGAGAGTTTAGTAATAAATCTTAACTGTGTGGGCAGAGTGCAAGTTTCTGGTGAAATTTCAGAGAAGCACAAGTTAACTTGAAGATCTGGATTAAAAGGATAGTTCGGTCCATAAGTATTTGGAGAATATTTTTATGTGATTTTACCTCTGTTCACCACCTCAGCAGATTTTTAAATCAAACGATAAAACATGATTAATGTGCTGACTTTATAGCTACACAGACTCCCATTTTCAGAGGTTTAGATGTAACTGGACAGTTGAGAAGCAGAATAATGGAAAACTAAACAAATATCTGCATTTGGTTCAAAGTGTTGAGCTTGTATTTGGTAACTGTCTACTGAACTCCTTATATTACGTCCCGCAAGATATTAAAAAAGGGTGAGGTAGGACATTAGGTTGAAAAAAAACAAACAAACAAACCTGTCAAAGAGAGCATAAATCTCTAACTCTGCAATCTAGTATGTTCTTTAAAAGAAGGCCAGCTCAAAAACAAGACCTGAAAGACCACAGAAAACAACTAAAGTGGAATATTGCAGAATTCTTTCCTTGGTTTAAAAAAAACAACCAAGAACACTGGGGAGGAGGTAGACATATTATTGGCAGTGTCTACTCTCCAGATACACCCTCATGATAAATGATCAGCACAGTGTGTTTCACAAGGTGCAAACCGCTGGTTACATTCAGCAACATGAAAGACAGATTACACTTTCCCTTTTTTTTTGACAAATGAAACCAAGATGAACTTTTATCAGACTGATGCGACAAGAAACATATGGAGGAAGAGAGAAATGACTCGTGATATGAATCAAACCACATCATCTGTCAAACATAGTGGAGGCAGTGTTATGGCATTGGCATGGCTGCCAGTGCAACCGGGTCACTAGTGTTTATTAATGATGTGCCTGCTTATAGAAGTAGCTGGATGAATTATGAAGTGTACAGGCCTGTAGTCTCTGCTCAGATAGCATTTTACAGTGCACACGGAAAAAACCCAAAGCATCCTGGAAAATCAACCCAAGAGTTTCTCGGGGCAGAGAGCTGGGATATTCTTAACTTGCCACTTGGTCACCTGACTTCAACTTAGAAAAGCATGCTTTTTGAATCCAAAAAAAACAAGCAGCAACTGCAGTAGCTGTAGTAAGAGCCAAGTGGAGCATCTCAAGAAATGAAATGCAGCAGTTGGTGATGTCCATGGACTTGGATTTTCATCCAGCTATTAAAAATAATCCTTATATCTAAAATTTATTTTAAATATAAAATCAAAAAATTTCCAGATTTTGAAAACGGAGCACTGTGTATAAGAATGTCCGTAATTCTTGAAAAGTTAATGCAATACTTGAATTAGTTCTCAGTGAACCCACTGTGGTGGATGTCATTGTCACTAATGGATACTACTGTAAATAAATACATCTACTCCTGCAAAGAGTAACTACAAACTGTCTCAGCAGGTCTTTTCATAAAATATATGTGGCTGAAATGATTTTTTTTTCTCTTCAACAGAGGGCAAAAGTAATATATATTGGAGCTCTTTGAAACCAGCACATAAACTGTTCGCTTTGGCAGAGAAAGACTGTTTTTAGGAGCAGACTGTTAAAACTAGTGGAATTTTTGAACAGTTTAATGATTTGCAAGCATTTTTCTACTGCTGCTACACCCTACATCAACAAAAGCTTTATATGCTCTCCTGCTGGACCTTGTGTGCATATATAGACACATAGACCTCACTGACATTTTAGTCATGTCTCATATTGAGAATGTGTTTGTCTCTTGGGATGCAGTGTGGGAGTTGAATGACATTTCCATCCCCTCCTCCACATTAGTTTCTGTTGTTTTGCTTCCCCTCTTCCTTCGCTTCGCTTCAAACTTCTTGGCCACTTTCATCATGTGCATCTTGAAGGAAGACCCCACAAAGGCATAGAGGATCGGGTTCAGACAGCAGTGAGTGAGAGCCAGGCTTTCTGTCACCTGAGCCGCCTGATCAAGCACCTTACTCGCCCCGCAGTGGGTCACTAAACTGTAGACTGTATCCATTGCCCGATACACCTTAACCACGTTGTAAGGCAGCTGAGTCATCACAAACACCCCTACGACAATGAGAAGGACACGCAGAGCTTTCCACTTCTTCCCTCTGCTCTCATCAGGGAGGCCCCGGAGTGCACAGCCCACCCGCCAGTAGCAGGTCACCATGACCAGCAGAGGAAGTAGGAATCCCAACAACACCTCGACCACCTCTAGGACAGCTTTACCTCCTCGAGCCATAGATGAAGGATAGATGATTAGACAGATATATCTATCAGATGCCTGCCTCACTTCTGAGAGTATTAAATCAGGAAGGCCAAGGAGGAAAGCTGTCACCCAAACAGCTAAACACACCTTCCAACAGCATTTCCTGGTGAACGCCCTCTGTAGCCATCGTCTTTGGTCTCTATCCTGTGCTCTGACCAGCGATAAATAACGATCCAAGCTGATGCACGCCAGCAGCAACATGCAGCAGGTGAAATTCACTGTGTAGCAGGCGGACACGATTTTGCAAAAAACCTCCCCTAGCTCCCAGCCCCTTGCAGCATCAGCAGCCCAGAAAGGAAGCGTGAGGAGCAGGAGCAAGTCGGCCACAGCCAGGTGGGTCAAGAAGGCATCTGTCATGGTCTTCAGGCGTTTGTGGTAGGCGTAGACAGCCACGACTAAAACGTTTCCAGCCAGTCCCACCACCAGACACACGGTGTACATGATGGGCAGGAAGAGGGCTGCGAAAGATCGGATGTCCCCTTTCTCGCATACGGCAGGATAGTCATCATAGGTGAAGTTGTAGGTGGTGTTTTCATAGTCGTAGTCTTCCTCTGAGAATTCCATGTTGATGATATAAAACTGTCAAGGGAAATACAGACGTAAACATTCACGAAAATATACATCCCCAGAGTGATACAAACAAGAAACACTTGCAGGATTTATATACGAGGCAGATTTAAATCCAGTTCTTGAGATATGACTTAACTGCAGTAATTCAGGGCAGTCATTTAGAATTTCCTTGATTATCCTCTTAGAAAAAACCCAGAAACCCTGAAACCTTAGAGATGAACCAAATGAAACTTTATTTATGTTGTAAGAGCACTGTACTTTTCATTCTCTTTCAAGCTTTTCTTTTTTCCTGTCCTCCAGTCTCTCTTGATCATTCGTAGTAGAAGCTATGACTGCATGCGTAATGGTGCATTCTCAACAAAACCAAAGAGGGCATAGTACATTTGTGCAAGTTTAAATATTGCAACATTGCTGAAAAACAGCCTAAGCATGAACCAGCTGGCCTTCTCCTGACACCACTGACAAATCAGAAATGGAGGATGCAGAGATGACGATTGGAGTGGTCTGGTTAAACTTTGCTTTTAGATAAAACACAGAGAAAATGAACTCAGTTTGGAGAAAGGTAGGCTACATTGTAACGGCTGAAAGTATGTTGCTGTAACGTGATTGGTTGCCGTGCTCCTCCTCTTTTTAGATGTTGGGGACCAATATCTGAGGGGAAAAGTTGGTTTGCTTTTTGTATGAACACACCATATTATTATTGTAATAATATGGTTAAGTATAGGCTGACCCACTCTCATCGAAACAATAGATATGAGTACAGTGAAATTAATCTGCAAAATGAATAATGATTGATTATGATCAAAAAAGAAGAAAATGTCACAGGAACCCCAAATTCCAAAACCCAAGTTACAGCATGGTTAATATGTCATATGATGTGTTTCATATTTTTAAGGTAAGGATGTCAGTAACGCTAGCACAAATTCCCAAAAGCCATACAGCTTTGGGGTTCATGATCACCTCGAATATGCATACAAGAAAACAATGAAAAAGTTTTCCTCATGAAAATTTAATCAACAACTTTAAAGGCAAGTGGCCGTTAGTGTTATAGAGAAGGGTGCAACCAGAGGACGCATTCTGCCATGGCTGTAGTTTTAAAACCGAGTGCTGTAGTTCTCATTTCTATTTTCTCTGTTTTCTTCTCAGCTTCAGTTTTTTTGTATTTTCAAGAGTTTCACTATTGCGAGAAATGCTGAATGAGAGATTGTTCTGAGGGAGTGAAGTCAGTGCAACAGAGGTCAGGATGTATACCACAGGTGATTCATATAACCACTCCTCAAACATAAGAATACTGAACAAATTATATACCTTATTGGTTAAAAGAAGAGAGGGATTTTGTTGTAAAAATACTGAAAAAAGCAAAAAGCATTTCACCGTGTCTTTAAACATTCTGCTTGAGCAACAGTGTGCACATTACTTGGCAGGGGACTATCTTAAATCTAGAAGGAACACAAATTAGAAACTGACAAAAATAAATCAAAATTTAGCGCCACGATTCCTGTAAAGCTGCAGGCAACTATAGATCTGATGTCTGGATTTTATGTTTTATTTTATGTTTATATTTTATGTTCCCATTACAATAAAACAGTAAAATACAACACTGCTAAGCTGTAAGCAGAACTGGAGCCACATTAGGAAACATTTAGAAACTTCACGTTCCCTGGGTTTAAGAAAATACATGTAAAGAAGAAATACTGCAATCTGGAAACAGTTGTGTGATTGTGTGTTAATTATTCTGTCGTGATGCTATCAGTGGTAACATCTGGACACCATACCCTGACTTGAACTCTTCCTCCCTTTTTGTACCTTCACTTTGATAAATAAAACAAGTTCATTTAGCCTCTGTGCAGACTGATAAGTCCAAAGTGCACTAGTTTCTACCAGTGCATGTTATCAAATTTCCCTGGAGATCCTCTTGCAAAGATTACAGCACATTAATCTCCTCTCCATTGACTTTCACAGGGGAATATTATTGTTGCCACTACATTCATTTGACAACTACATTTATAATTATCTTCAAAGTGTTCCCCTTTTTTAGACATTGATTTCGAGGTTTTTAGAGTCAAGTTCAGAGCACGAGATGCCCACATTTTTTCACTTCTACACACAAATAAATGATCAACAAATAAAGTGCAATGGCACGGGAAATATTTAGAGAACCATGTCAAACATTTGCACAGACTGACCCAATCAAGGTTGTTTGTAATATTTTTTTTCCCCTTGTAAAATAAACTGTAGACACAACACTACTGGCAGTATCTTCATTACTTTTGCCTGGTTATATGGGTTTATCATGTGGAATGTTTTTCAGTTAACTGTTGGGCATTATTAAAAGGCTATTGGTTGTTTTCTGCAGAGCAGCCATATTCAGAAAAGCATCCTTTCTGTATGTAGTGTCATAGTCATGGACACGTACATTAAACATGGCCAAAGTTCTTCATCCTAGACTATCGTCCCAACACCCAACACAGCATTCAGACCATGACTCCCACGGGTGAGGATGATCATTAGAAAGGTGGTGGATCAGCCCAAAACTACACAGGAAGAGTTGTTAATGATCTGAAGGCATTTGTGACCACAGTCACTAAAATGCCATCCGTAACAAACTATACATTAATAGATAGAAATCTTGCAGTTCCTGCAACGTCCCCCTGCTCAAGAACAGACATGTACAGGCCAGTGAACATTTAAATGATTCAGAGAAGGCTTGGGAGAAAGTGCTGTGATCAGATGAAACCAAAATCAAGCATGGAGCATGGAGGTGGAAAAATGTCCTGGGACTGTTACAGGACAAAATCTTGGACAAGTACCTTCTTCCCTCAGCAAAAACACTGAAGATGGGTCGTGGATGGTTCTTCCAGCATGACAATGACCCAAAACATACCGCCAAGGAAACAAAGGAGCACAATATGGTCATGAACCAATCTCCTGCATGTCCACCTTCACTACATCCATGAATCTTCTCTGTGGTCTTTCGCTTCGTCTTCTGCTCCAAAAGTATTTGCTCGTCTGCCTTCACACCCACATGAACTTGGGTGAGATCCCATTTTTAATCTATAGGGTTTAATGTGATATCAGCCCACCCAATCTATAACAGCTTTAACTCTCCAGGGAAGGCTTTAGACAAGGTTTAGGAGTGCGTGTATGGGAATTTTCAACCATACTTCCAGAAATACATTTCTCTAATTCATCCCAAAGGTGTTCTGTCAGGTTGAGGTCAGGACTCTGTGCAGGCCATTTAAGTTCTTCCACACCAAATCTGCCCAACCATGTCTTTATAGACCTTGCTTTATGCACTGGTGAGATTCCAGTCATGCTGGAACAGGAAGGGACCATCCCCCAACTTTTCCCACAAAGTCAGAAGAATGAAACTGTCCTTTCACTGGAATCACAGGCCTCGGATAAAGTCCTGAAAAAACAACCCCCACCCCCTCCACTAAACTTTACACTTGCACAGTGAAGTCAGGCAAGTAACGTTCAAACCATTTCAGTGTTGCCTCTATAACTTCATCTCAAAACTATTCGACATAAGCTGTCCCTCTGATGTTTTCATTTGTAAAAAATAAATAAACAAAATAAAATAAAGCATTATCGAGAAAGACAGATACGATTTAGAGAACTACTCTGGCCAAGAGACACATCAGACATGACATCAGAGCAGTGGAAATTTTTACTCAGGCCCGATTAGTCTTAGTTTAGATCTAACTGTTTCAAGACACAGAGTTGGTTGGATGTTTGTGGATCCTGCTGTGTAGCACTGAGAAGGAACTGTGATGGTTTGAGAGGATCTTTGTGTGACAAGGTTGATTTATTGTAATTTATTCAGAATTCAAAGGAACACCTAAGTCAACAGCTTGGAACGACAAACAATCATCATCTGTTTGGAGTTTATAGTGAACATTATCTCTCCACCGCAGCTGGTTATTGCTGTGGTCCACCCTCCTTGAATGTGGTTCTGCCCCAGGTTTCCTCCTCTAGAAATTGTTTTTTTTCAATGCCACCGTTGCTAACTTGAAATGAAGTTGAATCACTTGTCCTTTAACAGGACAGTAAGCAAACCACCATAACAGATGACCTGGCCTCCTTACTCCCCCAGCATAGACCCAACAGAGATGGCTTGGGATGAGCTGGATTGTAAAGTGAAGGAAAAGCAACACGTGTTCAGCATATGTGAGAATGGCTTCAGGATAAACATCTTAAGGCAAAATTACCAAAACTAATTAAAGTAAAACTCTTATCAAAGCGTAATGTTAAGGAATGATTTATTATTTGGTGATTATATATTATATTCTGCTTTTCCCTATATCTTAAAATATTCTACTGTTAAATAGTCTGGTCTGTTTTTGTTGATGTTACTGTACTGGAGCAACTGTAACCCACATAATTTCCCCAGGAATTAATAAAGTATGCTGATTCTGATTCTGATTAAAGACATATGTTGGTTTACAATGAATCCATATGTGTTATTTACACAACCCCAGTCGGTCCAAGCTCACGACCATCCATAATGAGAGCCTGATTCTTGATTGAAGGTTTCTTCAAGATGTCTTGCTATGGAAAGGGACTTTTTTACACCCAGCCAACAAAGTGCTGCTCAAGGAGGAAATTGATGATCTTCTTTTTGTGCAATAATGTTCCTGTTTAATGTTTACTGAGTTCTGGGACAGAACAGAATTCGTAGTTGCTCATTAGTTTTACTCTGCACTGTAGAAAACAGTATTAAAGGAATAATAATAACTGAGTTGATAAGTTCAAAAATTTCAGTCGTACTATGTTAAAATATAGTCATTTACATGTGAAAGTCCTACACTTAAATAAATGAGAAAAAGGCCATACTCTCACTAATACATGTTTATCTTCGTACAAGCTTGTAAAATACCTTATCATTTCTTTTTAGTGGATCTGGTGTATTTAAAGTATAAATGATAAAGTGAAAGTACCTCATATTTCATGCTGTGCTTGAATAAATATCTGCATGTCACTCCACATTGATTCATCAAAACAATCTAAGAACCAGTTACGATAAATCACATTTCTAATATTACTTTAAAATGTACTTGCTGCTGATTATTTTACATTCATTTGCATGTAAGGCTATTTAAATCTTTATTTTACTGAAAACTTTACTGGAATGCATGACTCAAGTAAATATCTAACTTCTTATTCAATAACTGCTAATGTTTCTGACTTCTGTTCTTAATACCTACATTACGAAAAACTGACAAACAAACAGACTTAAATCACTCAGTAATATAAAATATTACAAAAATAAATGAATGGTGGCTGCATAGCACAGGTGGAAAAAACGAACTCACAACAAACCTGTCTCTCGTGTTCACCGTAAATCTAAGCAGCCAATCAGCTTTTAAAACGAAGCTTGCATGAATACAATAGAAACATGAATATGTCTCATAGATACATAAAGGTGTTTGATATTTACTCACTGTGTCTTATTAACGATCGGTCCCGTGTGCACAGCGAGCTCGCTCCAAGCTGCTGACCGGCTTCAGACTGCTCTGAGGAGGTACGTTTGATTTGACACCAGCGCAGCGCGTGTGGGCGGGAAGTAAAAAAAACAACAAAAAAACAAATCAGTATGTGAGTTTGATCGATTCAGATTTTTTATTTTAAAGTTTTTGTTTATCTGAAAGGGTAAGCATGTAACACCACTGCATTTATTTTATTTACCTAAACTATTTTTTTGCAATGCATGTGCAGGAGTGGGTTATTGTAAGGGACAGAAACTGCCATTGTGAAGTTTCCATTTGTTTCTCCACTGCAAATTGAATAAAACTCTGTATTCATAAATACTAAAATAAAGACTCAAGCTTTGGATTTAACAGAAAGCACATGTGGAGATTTTCAGGGTGCTCAGCGGGCATACCTCGCTCCAGTATTTAAAACAGATGTATGTAGGCCCTACAGTAAAAACAAGAAAGAAGCAAAGGATTTACTCAGGGAATCTGGTTGTGCCATCTGGTGCTTTGTTTTCGGATTTCTCTTCACGTAAATGAAAAACTCCAGCAGAAGCTGGTGGAGAAAATGCACAAAATTCTGCACAAATCAAGGAACTGAACCCTTCTCATGCTCAAATGCTCCCACTGATGTCCCACCAGTGCTTGGAAGAAACCTATGCACATGCCTGGAGATGACACATGCGGACACACTTGTTACTCTGCATTTGAATACTGTATCCCCACTAAGCCACATCCATAACTCCAAACCTTACACTAAACTTACCCGAACACAGTTTTAACACCTTAAAAACCAACTTGCTTTGCAGCAGTTCTCATAAAGCACAAATTGTTCTAAGCATTTGGTTTAAAGCTGAAACTCATTTTCCAGCCGGATGAGTTTAATAGTAGTTTCCCCCATATTTTGTCAGATTTAATTCAAATTTAATGTTTGTTAGCTTGCATCAAATGTACTCTGCCAGCCGGAGTCTTTGATTATATTTGGACTGTCTCTGTGTGAAGGGAGCACCCGCTGATTTCAAATGCATTCACATTTGCAGAAAAAATAAAGGGGACAGGATTTCAAAACAAGTTTTATGTTGCTGCAAAGTTTAACAATGTGATGAAAAACCCTTTTATGTAATGCATGTGATATAAAACAAAGAAAAAGTATTTCTGTTTCCATTTCTATCGTTTTCTGACGTTCCAACAACAATATATCACTGACGGAGTTGTTAAAGGATTTGTCTGTCATCGAGTCAGGAACTGTTCTTACCACTGGGAGGAAATCTGTCCAGTTTCAAGTCCAGCTGAATCTTGTATCCGTGCAATTCAATTGCACTTCTGAGAAGGATGACTCAGACAGAGAGAGAAGTCAAGTGACAGGAGACAGAAACCAAGTCACACTAAACCATTTGTTTGTGGTGTTTATTGAGGAATTGTTTCTGTGTCTGAACATGACAGAACATGTTTAGACTGAGTCAGAGTAGACACTCTAAGAACATTTGGACAGGGAGAGTTCAAAGAAGGAGGAAGTAGACCAGTGCCACTGAGAGATGTACTGTATTTCACTGTACGCCCACGCCCACGGCGATAACAGCCTGCAGAGTGAAGAGTGAAGATTCGTTTTTCATCTATCCACATTTGGCAGAAGAACAGAGTTTTTTTTCTTCTGTTTGGCGTTCCCACTGAGGCCAGTTGGAGCTGTTCGATCAACAGGAAACCAACAGACGATCAGTCGCTCTGATTTTATGAATGAAATTGTTTTGCATTTGTTATTTCTCTGAGTGAGCTGCTCTATCACTGATTATGGCAGAAGAATGACATCGTCTTTTTAATTATTACAAAGCGGCCTGCATGGGGCAAAAATTACATCATTACATCCCGCCACACCACAAAGTTGCCCTGCTAAGTTGCAAAACAGAAGATTCAGCATGAAGATACACCCTCAAAGCACAAGGAATAAAGCAGCTTTCTCAGTTTTGTTTATAGTTTATTATAGTTTTGTATTTTCTGTTTATTTTTTATTTTTATTTCATTTTGACATTTTTCTTTCAATCCAGTTTGGTTTCAGCTAGTTTCCAGAATTTACTCATTTCACTTTTGTTTGAATATGTTTAATTTTTATTAGTTTCAGTGTATTATTGTATTTAGGTCATATGCCAGAGGCAGGATTTAGGAAAGTCAGTACAGGAATTTTGATAAAAACACAGAGCTTCTTCAAAGCAGTTGAGTCACCGTCTGGTAGACGTCCAAATTCTCAATAAACATGTCCATTAAGGCCACATTAGGCAAGTTGGCGTAACAAATACTAAAACTAAGGAGATTTCCTCATGTGTTTTTATTTTGTTTTAGGTTGTTTTAAGCTAGTTTTTATTTGTTCAATATTTTATTAAATTTTTCTTTTTTTGCATTTTTAGTTAAATGAACTTTTTTCACATATAGTTTTAGTATTTCATTATTTAACCTTGGTTATTCAATAATCTTGGTGCTGGAGTTTCTAATAACAGTGAATTGGCAGCATATCCTCCAGGCCCTGCGACCTGGCTCTATCACATGCTCTAGAAACTCTGTGGTGATGTAGGATCTCTCTCTCTCTCTCTCTCTGTGTGTGTGTGTGTGTGTGTGTAGTACATTCGACAAATAATTAGTTTTTTGTGCTGTAACTCTGGATGACTTTATTTGAAACTGAAATTCATGAAACAATAACAGTTACAGATAGAAGTCTGAAAACTTACTCTTTATTTCATCAAAACCAGTAAAATGAACAAGGCCACATTCAAAACTTGTGAACATAAACATCAAATTATAATTGTATCAGATACATTCATTTATGTAGTGCCTTAATAACCTTTTTATATTACACACATATTTCTTATATACCACTGGTCTGAGAAATATTGTGATTTTTATAGTTATAGTGTCGGTCTTCATTTCTGTTTTTCTTTTTATTTCATCATCTTCAGAAGAAACAAAGCAGGAGACTCACTGAGAAGAAGTGGAGGAATAAATACATCAGTTTGAACAATGTTAATCCATCAACCAGATAAAATAGCAACTGGAGTCATTTAATGTGTTAGTAATCGTTCCCATTGTCTTCACTTTTCATGTACTTACGCGCTAGACGTGATCACTCCTTCACTTCATTCCTTTACTGTAGCAGAATTGGAGCCAGACTCCCTCTACGAGTTTTGGGTCTGTTAGGAATAAAACAAAAAAAATAAAATAAAAAATGAACCAGTCCTGCTGTGTTGATCTTCATACCAAAAATGCCACACATTTCTTCACTGTTGCTGCTGCTCAGCAGAAACTTGGACCTGATTTTTTTTATTGCACTGTGTGGTTACCTGTAGGGTTGTGGCTTTATGTCTGATCCCTGCTGTGGTTTCTGTAATAAAAAGAGAAAAAGGTTTTAGGGGGAGCTGCTAGTTTCACACACCATACAGAAGTAAAATGAATGAGATGTAGTCAAACTGCTGAGTTTTCTTTTAAACAACAGAAAGAGTAAACTGCTGATATGCTGCAAATTGTTTTGAGATGTAAATACTGAAATTATTATTATTATTATTCCTTAATTTATTTTACTTGTTAAACAGAAATTTGTCTTACTGTGTGGTGTCGTCGACATCCTGCTTGTGTCACGCGGCATTTTTTCAGATGTTTAACATTTGGGCTTTTCACCTTCGTGTTGTGTACAGAAGTTATCTCCTCTGTCTGGGAAAAAAGAAGCAAATATTCAATATTTAAACACCACATCTTCTTATTTCATTTCATTTTGATAGTTTCTGTAATAATTAATGAAAATCTAGACACTGGTTTTGTAAAGTTGTCCTCCTTACCGGTGTCGGCTGTTCAGCTGTCATCTCAGATGAGGCCGTGATGAGCAGGATCGCCTGCAGACACAAAAGGACCAGCAATGTGTTTTTGTTCATGGCGAGTGGCTGAAGAGTTTGATAAAGATGTGAAACACACACACACACACACAGGCCTTTATATACTCTTCGCCAACAAATAACTTACATCTGAAGAGGGAAAAAAATAGGGTGTGTGAGTAGATAAAATGTAGCTTGTCCAAAAACGTGCAGCATATATGAAAGCTGTTTGAAGGGGGTTGTTTAACTTATCTTGATTTAATTTGATCACGTCATTTACTCTGTGTTTATTTACCTGATCTCTTGGTTTCCTTCCTGCAGTCCCTCCTTGGGTATTTCACAACAGTTAAAAAAATGTGTCACTGAACTCAGCAAAGACCAGAAATGAAACACTTAATCTTCATTATAAAAAAATAATGAATAAACACAGGACTGTCAGAGTTTCACTTTCTATTGAAGACCTTTTTCCACAAGCAACGTTCGAGAAGGAAGATTTTAAATTTCAGTCTCGTGAGGTGTTTTCTTAAGGATAACCTGGATATTTGCTTCTATATGTTCTAAACTATATGTTTTAAACAGTAGAGTTAATAATTTGGTAGCTGTTAACCACTGTGGCCTTAGTTGCATAACAAAGTGTTGCTAACATGCATAAAACCACAACATGCCCTTCACTGTAAGGGAAGTGGTGTGAGTTTAAAGCGGATTTTATCTCTGTTTTACGGTAACAAGCGATATGTTGAGATGGGGAATCTTCAGGGAAATAGTATAACGTAAACCCCACTAGAAAATGAACATTCTTAGATGTTTCGTTTATGAGTGGGTGGATGTGGGTTCATTATTGTGAAATGTGCACTTACTAAATGTTTTCGTTCCAACAGCCGACACACACTGCTGTGTCTGTTTGCCACATTACAGCTACAAGAGAAGTGTGTGTTTGTCCTGTAATTCCCCGTAAAGAAAAGGAAAACCTGCTGTTATTTAATACATGTGGACTTTTCTTTTACAACAGGGGTGTCAAACTTATTGCGGGGAGGCCAGAATCGGCCAAGCAAAGACTCCGATTACAAATACAGTTACTCCAATTTCCATTGCAACTGAGCATTACCTCAATGTGCTTGCGGTAGTCATGGTAATGCGTCCAAAAGTCTGTGACATCATTTGTATGCCACACACACTCAACACAAAAAAACAGAGGACGTCGAGGTGATGGTATACCTGCTGCTCGGCCTGTTGCCCTCGTCACTGAGTGGCCGATTGGTGGCGTGCAGTCTGTTGATGTCACATTTTAAGATTGACTCAACTCTTAGAACCCAGGCCAGAAAAAAAAATCTTGTACCGTGTATTTCCATCTAATGGAAAACCCTAAAAAGTCGAGTCCAGTCGCCTTCTTTCCAAGCTCGTTAGACTTGGAATAAAATCATTATTTCAAGTGATATATTTACTGAATAGAATAATGAATGCTCTTCACGCTTTCCAGCTGTCAGTGTGATTATAACTCAGACCTGTAGCGGTTGATGTGAGTTTGACCTTTTTATGTTAAAACATATGTGTTAAACTTCATAACTAGCAGGTACTTGCAAATTATTGATCCTTGATGAAGATAGTGGGCGCTACAGTATACAAATCAATATAAATTATTTACTTTGATATAAAGTTGCAGTGATTAATATTTCTTGCGATAGTCTTTAGTTCTCTGGTCTTGTTTCATCTGGTTTTCTTCTGAAAACACACACACACACACACACACACACACACACACACACACACACACACACACACACACACACACACACACACACACACGCGCGCGCGCACGCAAACAGAAAAGAGGAAAACTCATTGCAGAAGAACTAACATTCGACTGATGTTAATAAAACAGCAGCACTTTTCTTGCATGCACAGATGTTTTCTTTTTCCTCACCTGCACAACAGATGTGATCAAAATTTGATCAAAATGTGTTTCACTGTTTTTTCAGAGCTTCCTGTCGAGGGTTATGTTGTTGCCATAAACTGTAAAAAGAGATCTTTCCACAGCCTGCACTGTTTCCTGTGTGCAGGTGTTCAACATGAAGGCAGCATCATCCAGCTCGGATCTTCTTTTAGCAGACATCAGAACTTCTTTATGCAGTACACACGACCTGATATTGCACACCTGATTTGACTTGTTTCTGTTTCTTACTTACTGCATAAAGTGGTTATAAATTTAAGTCAAGTTCTTTATGACTCTGAGGGTGTAATAACTGCACACGTGACACATGACAATTCATTTCAGTGCAAGATAACATTTTGATTTCTGAGTTTACATTCATACATAATTACCTTCACAAAAAGAGGGTCCTGCACAGTATCTTAGCTCTTCTGGACAGAGATCTCAGATGTTGTTCCTGAGATCTGCTGGAGTCACTCGCCTAGCTTCAGAGTCACTGAACCAAGTGCTCCGATTCCTACTGGAACCACTGTTACCTTCACCCTCCACATCTTCTTCAGCTCTTCTCTGAGTCCTTGGCACTTCTCCAGCTTCTCATGTTCCTTTTTCCAGATGCAGCTATCATTCTGTATCGCTATGTCAGTCGCTACGGTCGTCTTCCTCTGGTTGTCCACCACTACTATGTCCAGTTGGTTAGCTATCACCAGTGTGTCCGTCTGTATCTAGAAAACCCAGAGGGTCTTAGCTGGGTCATTTTCAACCATCCTTAGGGGCGCCTCCGATTTTGACCTCGGCCCTTCCTGGAAACATCTGTCCTCGGGACAGATGTTTCTGTATACTGTGCCGCCACTTGGTTATGGCATTCTATGTATGCCCTGCCTGCTTGCATCTTGCATCCTGCTGTTATGTGCTGGATTGTCTCAGGGGCATCTTTACACAGCCTGCACCTGGGGTCTTGCCTGGTGTGGTAGGCTCCAGCCTCTATGGATCTTGTACTTAGGGCTTGTTGCTGTGCTGCCATGATTAGTGCCTCTGTGTTGTCTTTGAGTCCACCTTTTTCCAGCTACTGGTAGGATTTCTGGATGCCAGCAACTTTTTTTTATTTAGCTACCGGTGGTACGTAGCATGCAGGGGTCTGCACGGGGCCTCAACAGGAGCAGCAGCACAGTTCTGTCCATGATGAACTGAGGAGTGTGATACAGCTGTGAAACTCTTGAATATTTGTATTCTCCCTGCTAGCTATAATTTCAATGTGGACAGGGAGGAGGAAGTTGAGAGGCAGCATCAAAATGAAATAATAACACTGTAGTTAAACATTATACAGGCCTCAAGTGCCTCCACTGCTTTGCTTTTAAAACTACGCAGAACTGTACAGGATTTACTGACCCAGCTGAGCGCTTACACGATGACAGCTTTTTTAAAGTTTAATGCTTCATGGCTTTCTATTACCGTTAAAGATGATGCACAAAGATGACAATTTCTACTTCAGTCAGCTTTATTTTGCAGCACAGAATACACAAAGTGAACTGTTATGAAATCAACAGCACTTGGAGAAAGCTTATTATTTCAATGAAGAACATGAGTAAGGCCATAAAACCTTTCTGCAAGTTTGAATGCTTCATGTTTTCCTTCAGTCAGGTGTGATAAGTGCAAATGTATACTGGGGATTATTGATTCTTTTAATGCAGATACATATCAGTGAAGAATATAGGGATTTCTTACATCATGCAAAGCATCACTGGTTGTTGCCTTCATAATAGTACATGGAAACAACGAAAAACATTTCTTGTAACGAAGGAAGATGTAGTCGGTAAAGGTCTCAGTTTTCAGCTCTCCGGTGGGTCATCTGGTTTTCTTCTGATCACTGAGACACACACAGAAAAAAAAGTATTTAACATTTGACTGGTTGTAATAGATCAGTTACTATAGCAGTTTTCCTGAGTGCATAGATGAGTCCTTTTTTGCTCACTTTTTTTTGTTTTGTGTATCGAAAAAAACATTTCAGGTTTTCTTCAGAACGGCCTGGGGAGGCATTGGTGTTGTTTTACCATTCTGTAAAACCAGAGAGAGAAATAGAGTGTGATTACAACACAGCCTGCTTCCACAGGCTGCACATGTTAGACATGAAAGCAGCGCTGCCTGAGTGAGATGTTCTTTTGGCAACATCTAAACTTCTAAATCAGTTTTTAAAAAAAAAAAAAAAAATCTGTAGCATGCACACAAACATACAATGCACAGTGCCTCCCATTAGACACCTCATTTCACTTGTTTATGCTACTTGCAGAAATCTGTGGTAAGTTTACCTTATTACCAGGAATATTAGGGTTGGCCTGTGGCAAAACAACAACAAATAATTAATTTGTGTCATTTATATGCAAGACAATCTCTTTAATGATGAGTTTATTATTAGATCCATTAATTTTACTGTGAATGAAAAAATAAAGAAATCTGGTCTTACTTGGCCAAGGAGGGAACATCCACCAGGCCTCGAGGAACAGGACTGTCGTTTGATTCTTTCTCTTCCCTTTCGTCTGTCATCCCTGGTTATTCCCTTCACCAACAAGAGAATGCTTTATTCACTATTGGTCTTAGAAAATTTAGGAAAAAATAATAAATAAATAAAGCATCTAATCCAACAACATGAAACATGCATTAATATGTATCCAGCAGTTCCCAAAGTTTATGACTTCTTACCACATCCAGAGATTGTTTCTGATCGTCTGGCAGTGTGGCTGCATCTGTGGAAGTGAAGGCTGTGATGAGCAGGAAAACCTGCAGACTCAAGAGGAGCAGCAGCACTTTTCTGTCCATGGTGAACTGAGGAGTGTAATGCAGTTGTGAAACACTCCAGTATTTATATAATCCCTGCTAAATAATCATTTCTACGTGGACAGAGAGGAGGGAGTTTACAATAAAGATTCTGAAATCCGATATCTGATAGAGGCAGAATCGAGGCATTTAATTTGTCCATACACATGCACATATTTTCATAATGCTGACTCTCTTCTGACTTTTCAGCACATGCAGTTATCCACAGAAGAATGTTTTCCTAGAACTCAACTGTCTAACTTGTAAAATCCCCTTTAGAAACAATAATTTGAAGTAGATGTTTGTGGAAGAATTTGCCGCACTTATCTGTGTCACAAAGTACCTCTGGACAAGATACTGAACCCTGAGTTGTTCACAATGCATCCATCTGATGCATTAGGTGAGTGTCTGTGGTGCAAACACTAGTCTACTATTACTTAGAAGTTAGAGTTAAAAAGTGCGTAGGCATAGAAATGCAAGTGTCAGTGCTTGGATGAGGCTTCCAGTAGAAAGCTGGTTGAGGGCTTAACTGAGCAGAACAGTGCTATTTGTGAACATTTGCACAGCTCTCTAAAGTCCTGACAAATTATTTCAATTCGGTTGCGGTCTGGACTTTGTCTGGGCCTTTTGCAATTTTGGCCAACTTTAGCTGTCCCGCAGTTAGTCTCACATTTGACTCTACACTTTCTCATATATTTGAGTTCTAATCAACTCAGTAACTGATAGGTGCCCAGCTCCTGCGGCTACAAAACAAGCCCAAACCATCACCCCACCATCAACATGCTTAAACGTTGGTATGAGATCCTTGTGTTGATATTCTGTGTGTGATTTTGCCAAACACAGGGCTGTGCATGATGTCCAAATGTCTCCGCTTTGGTCTTGTCTAACTAGAGGACATTGTCCCTGTGCTGCCATGTTCCTTTTAGAAAGACGCGGCTCTCTCCTGGCAGCTGTCACGATCCTGTGTTTTGCATTTAGTCTTACTCCCCTTTGTTGTTCTCTAGATCCTGTTCGCCTGTGCCCTGTTTCCCACAGTTGTGTTTACTTCCTCTGATTACCTTGTGTGTATCTATAGTGGCGTCATTCATTATATCTTCGTCAGATAAGCTGGGTTTGTTCCTCTGTGGGTCTCATGAGGATGTTCACAGTCCCTTTTTCACTCTGGATTTTGTTTTATTTGTTTTATTTTGTTTCTATACCTGACCTAATTAAAGCTTAGTTTTGTTTCCTTGTTGTCCGTGGCTTCTGCATCTGGGCCCTTTTTGACGTAACTGTGACAGAAACCACTCCAAACAAACCAAACTGTACTTATTAGCATACATTTAAAATGTTAACTTTTGTCTCTAGAGTCTGAGGCTCTTTTTTCTTTATCTGAAGTTTGTCTGCATGATTGGCCTTGCAGTGAACTTATTTAGACAGCCACGTCTGGAAAAATGATGGACTTATTATTTAGAAATGGTGTTTAATCCTTCCCAAATTGATAGGAAGCAACCGCAGCTTCTCTAGGATTATTGCTGCTGTTTTTCCTCCTTGGCATTGTGTAAGACACACCTGGAAGCAGTAAGAGTGTATTTAGGTTTTCACAAGAAAAATTGTAAATGGTAAACATGTAATTTTCCAGTAGCTTTTGCATAAGAAATATTGGATAATATGTTTCATATCACATCCTGAATATGACTATAAACAAGATGGAAAGTTACAGTAAGTTTAGTAAGACTAAAGTTAGAGTATTTACCACATTTTTCCTTTGATTATATTCATTAGCTGATAATAAATAAATAAACAAGGCTTCTTCTTTGTTTTGATGTTTATTAAAGACAGTTTTTAGGTAAATTGTTATCTGTGTCAACGTCTCCAAATAAATACTTAATTTTGCATGCAACAAACTATACTGAATGAAAATAAAGGTGGACTGACTCCATCTTTTGGTCATAGTACATAGATACACTAAGACAGACTACTACAGCATCTACTTAGGCCAGGGGTAGGCAACTCCAGGCCTTGAATGCCGCTGTCCTGCAGGTTTTATATGTCCTTGATCCAGCACTGCTCATTCAAATTTCTAAATGACCTCCTCAACATGTCATGAAGTTCACCAGAGGCCTGGTAATGAACTAAGCATTTGATTCAGGTGTGTTGACCCAGGGTGAGATTTAAAACCTGAATGGCAGCAGCACTAGAGGCCTGGAGTTGCCTACCCCTGACTTAGGCTAATGCAAGACACGTAAATATCAACAAATTTAACAACTCAGAGGAATGTATATGTGTATATGTGAAAGGATGTTACCTCAAAATGCTTCACTTTGTATACAATAGTTAAAAATAAAGACAGACCAACTAAAAATCAGTCAGACTGACTCTGCTTTTGTGCTCACTTGCAGACTGCTTTCTGAATCTTGATGAAAATTACACGACGCCCACGTCACGATGTCCATTTTTAAAAAAATCATGTTAATCGAAAAATGTTTGTTTTCCAATTCTTCTGCCATATTTTCTTCCTTAATTTTGAAATCAAAAGTGCAGTTTTGGAGCTGGTTGTCTATTAATTTATGCATTATTACAGTATGAAACTCAAATTTTATGTACATTGCATTACATTTTGAGTGCAGTTTTTAATCTTTACATATGACATGTAGGGGTGGCACATATGACATGAGCACAGCCTCATCAATTATGTAAGCCAGTTTGGTCTGTGCTGAATATTTCTGTCATACCCTTGTTGGTCATTTATGACTGTTTCCTTGCAACACCGATTTCACCCACCAGAGGTCCTCAGTTGTTCACTCCACACTCCACCATCATTCACATGCTGATTAGTTCCCCTGCAGTTCCCCTCACTTTATCAGTCTTGTAGTGTACATGTACCAGTTTTGTCCATCCTGTTCTTATTGATGACTTTGATCTTTGCTTGACAAAGACCCCCCCAGTCTTACTGAACACTAGTAACATATTGTGGATATGCTCTGACTGTTGGTGTTACAAAGCAAACAGATTTTCTTGTAGATAGGTTTAACATGTTACATATCAACGCTTGCAAGAATAGATTCAGGTCTTTACTGAAATATGATAAAACCAAACATGTTTACCAGCCACATGCTCTCAATCTAGACTATAGAACTGTCTCTTCTTTTCTAATCAGTCTTACACTAGCTTTTCTAAACTTCCCTCTTCGTCACAAATATATAATTGCACATAGCAGATATAATTTTTTTTAATGTTATTAGCGCATTATCAGCTATATATTTTAAATACGACTGACTGTCATTTCATGTTTGAATGCTGTTGTGAAACTACCCACTGTGACCAGAGCAGCTGCAGAAGCAGAAGAAGTAAAGGCAATGATGAGCAGGCAAGATTGTAGTGTATTATGTATACGTGTGTATGGATCCTATCTCCCCCTTAACCAGTGAGCCAGTCTCAATGAAATACAACACATAAGGTGACTAATGACGTCTGTACGTTTAAAAAAAAAGATTTTTTATTAATCCCAACTGTTTTGATTTTCATATTTATCAACCACTGGTGATCTTATGCTCTGCTTTTGCATTTGTTTCACGTTGGACATTCATCGTGACATAGTATGCGTGTCATGAGATACATCACACATGAACTCCCCCGTCAAACTTGGCTGGACTTCCCCCAATTTATACTTTATACTTGGCTAATAACAGCTCAGGATAAAGAAATCGTTAAAAAACATTTTCAAGAATGTTAAAAATTTTATTAAAATGAAATTAATAGCACTGTTAAGGCATTTCAATTGAATTTAAATAATGGAAGTTTAATTATATCTTCATCTCTTTCATGTTTAAAAAATAGTGCAACTTACTTTACCTCAATGGACCAGCCATTACTACAGCACAGCTAGCCTTGACTAGAAATATAACCCATCCACCAGAGCCATTAAGAGTTTCTAATTACGCCAATGTGTGTGTGACTTTACCAACGATTTCATTATATAACCTTTTGCATTTAAGCTTGAGATTTCGTCCTGTTTCCAGTCATAATGCTATGTTATGGTAAGTGCTGGTACTGATGTTTGTTAATGACTTATATCAGGCAGAATCTAATTATAATTTTAAAAAAGTTAACATATTTATTTTGTATGTATCATTTCCTTTCTTCTTAATCGCTTAAAAGTGTCAGTTGTTTTAACAGGAAACATGTTGTGGATAAATGAAAGTTTATGCACAATTGGCCACTTCTAGAAAAGTCATCATTACAATACTAGTGGTAACTAAGTACAAACTACAGTTGAGTTCATAAGCTTACAAACAGTCATCATTTTTTAAGGATTTTTTGAACAGTTCTTTTTCAGGGTGAATGATTCGACATCTTTAATGTCTTTAAAAAATATTAAGTTATTTTGGGTTTTTCTGATCCACACAGGGTCAACAGTACAAGCTCAAACATTTACATGCTCTCACTCAAATCTCCTAATAAGTGGTGCTGAAGGACGCACAAAGTCTTTTAGCTTGATAAGACACAAAGCATTTATTTGATTGCACAGAAGTTTTTTTTTTAACTACTAGACATGACCACAACATGCAAGCTGTTATCAGCATGCAAGTGATAATAATAGTTATTTGGGCAACTGAGGTGACAGCATCTTCCGCATACTTTCAGGTATAGACATTATTCAAACTTACCTACAAAGTCATTGAACTATTAAACTTGTTTTGATTTTTTTGATGTCATTTACAATTTTTGTTCAGTTACAGTTTAAGTTTTGTTCGTGTTTGAGTCTTTGGAGGCAAAGTGGAGGCATCAGGTGATCCCTTTAAAATGCTGCTGAGCTGTAAATTTTCCCTCTGCACAGGCTAATTTTATAGTAGGATAAAGTTGTACTTAAATTTGTCTTATTTCAAACAATGTGCACCTCAAAGCAAACAGGCTTACACTCTTTGAGCTGGAGTCAACCTACTAATAAGTCAGAACGCTTAGTGCCTCTGATCACTCCTCACTCATGTATTGGTCTCCTGAATACATTTGTGCTGGTAGTTCTAATATTTTTGTGTTACTGATGGTATTAAAGTGTAGAGGTTTAAGTTTTTTGTATAAAGGATGATTTAAGCAAAGGAATTTCACATTCAGTGGTTTTTACCTCCAGTAAATGAACTACATTGAAGTACACTGGCAGTGTGACAATTGCTGTTTTTGATACTGAAACTACTAAACTAAGACTCAAGTGCTTTTAAGTGTTCCTGTTCTGGGCAACAGAAGTCTTATTTTGTAGTGTTTGCTTGTGGCCACCAGTTACTGTGTAATGTGACTGTGACTCTGCTCAAAAAAGTTTGACAGTTTCAGTGAGTGTTACAAAGAAAATAAGGATTTTTTTTGCATATAGAAAAGCTTCTTCTGTGTTTTGATGTTGCATCCTCAGTGCAAGAAGAGATTGTCTGATCAAACTATTTTTTTTTAGTAAAATTTGAAAAATCTTCTTTCACTGTCTTAAAACCAAACACAGGTAAGTCAGTAAGTTACTGAATAAAATGTGCAGAAAACATGTGCAAGTTCTACAGTTGTTCAAAGTCAGGCAGTCAGGGGTTTGAAGGAGAAGCAAATATACATCTGATACATCTGATTTTCTGGCGCTGTGTTTAACACCATGTTATCATGTCTTTATTTGTCATCATTGGATAATCTTACAATTAACTACACAACTTCTTTTCAGAATATCAGTCTAATTCACGCAAATGTGCAGCGCTTTAAATATTTTATTAGTCCAGTTTATACTCAGCACATGCAGTACTTAACAAAATTATTATTACTATCCAGTGCAAGGTTCCACACAAGGTACCCACAGCTGCCCTAAATACACAATACTGGTAATTACCAAAAACACTTTTTATGTTCCTGTGGTTAATCCTCACAACATGCAATGTTTATATGTTTATGTAATATCAAAACAATTATTGTTGTTATCTACGATTCTTCAAATTCATAGTTTTGCAAAAAAAATCTTAAAACAGTTAAGTGCTTTAGGATTTTTTTTTTTAAATTAAGATGCCGAGGTTATTTATACGGCGTAGTATTAGGGCCGCATTAAGAAAAACAATATTATTCATCATTTTGAGAATAATATTGTAATTCTGTTTTGTTTCAAGACAATCAGCCATGGTTGCTGTACCCTCTGAGTGAAATCGTACTTCAGAATCGACTTAAGTAACAAGGAAGGAAATCATTTCTTTTTTAGCACACAAACATATTATGGTAAATGTAAAAGGATGTTGAAAAGATGGTGCAGAAAGCTGCATTCACGTAATGTGAAATGGCTAACTCATCTACACAAAGGTATAAGAAACGTGGCAGTTTGTCTTGAAACAACAAAAGTAATCTCCACATTTCGATGCTTTTCTCAAAATAGATTTTTGATTTTAATCTTGAAATTTTGACTTTATTCTCAAATTGATCAAAATATTTTATTTTCTTAATGTGGCCCTAATCCTCCGCCTTATATTTACTTCCAAAATTAGTTTTAGTGGTTGAATGTTATTTGTGTTTAATTTCTGACTTCTCAGAGGAGTCCAGTGAGCTGGTTCAAATTTAGCATCTGTTTTGGTGATGTATGCGAGGTGACTTCTGCACCAACTGCAATGTTGCAACATGTTTGCAGAGAATCTGTTGTTGTGATAGTTTATATGCGTAGATTATTGAAGCACCCAGGTCAATGGAAAAATGCAGGAAGGAGTTTCTGGCCGCAGCAATGTGTGATGGGTAAATTACTGGCCCTACAGAGAGAGAAATGAATAAATAACTGATAAAACAGTCTTTGCTCTGCTTTAGCTTCAAATATCTATGTGCTTGAAATTTAAAAAAAAAAATTCAATAGTGATCATAGTAACAGGACCAGCTTTTTCTTTATAAAGAAAAACATGGGCTTTGCAATCCATTATTGTTTTCTGTGATAAGAAAGCTTTGGAAACAGAAGGATAATTCACAAGATGATTCAGTGTTTATCAAGTTGCTGTTCTGTAACAGCAGGAAATAAAGAAAATGTAAATAACAAAACAATTTACCAATGGGGTGCATCCTCCATGTCTACTGGAACACCTTCTCTTCTGTAGTCTTTGCTTTGGTGGGTTGACCGTCCTGTTTGCCACCTATAATGAAATGACATGAACATTGCGTTTTTATGTAATGATGATAAATTAAAATCAACATAAAATATAGACACGTTGTTACTGTATAAAGAAATCATGGTCATGACATTTATAGATTAATATACAGAGTCCACAATGACTTTGAAAAATTGTGATCCTGTGTAAACAGTAAATAAATACAGAAGGCAATAAATTGCAAATCTCACAATCCCACATTTGATCTAATAAAACAACAGATCAAATGTTTAAACTGAGAAAATGTACTATTTTGGTACAAGTAACGAGTTCTTAGTTACTTGTTCATTTAGTCTGTTTCCTTTTGTGTCCTGGTCTCATCTGTGTTCTTCCCACCCCATCATGTCTCCATCGCTGTCTCACTGTCCGGCTCTGTGTTGTGTTTCCTGTTTTATTTTGGTAGTCCTGGTCTCTTGTGCATTTTGCTCAGTTTTTCTTCCCCCGTCTTTTTGTCTCTGATTTGTTCCTCCTGTGTTCCCACCTGTTGCCCATCCCCTTGTTATCCTGTGTGTATTTAAATCTTCAGTCGCCCTCTGCTCATTGTCACATTGTCTCTGCTAGCTGTGTAGTCTCTCATGTGTTCCTAGTTTGATCAGTTAGTTTCTATTGGTATTCCCTAATTGTTTATTTCTTGTTTTGTTTCTAGTTTCAGAGTTTTCAGTTGTTAGTTCTTTCATTTTTGAATATTTTTACGCAGCAATAAACCTTTCTCTTTTAGCTTACAACTCTGTTTTTGAGTCCTGCTTTTGGGTCCAACCTCTGCCTGCCACACAGCTGTACGTGACAGTTGTATTTCTTGTTTCACAGTGCACTTAGTTTTCAGTTGGTGAAAGGTCTGGACTGCAGACAGGCCAGTTAGGTACCCAGACTTTTCTTTTACGTAACCGTGCTATTGCAAAGATGCAGTATGTGGCTTAGCAATGTCTTGCTGAAATATCCAAAGGACCCCCTGACAAAATATGTCATATGACTGGGAGCATCTGTTGCTCTTATGCATGTATTTATGTATATAAATTTATGCAGTAATGGCAGCTTTAGACATGTGCATGTGTTGACATGTGTCAATTCCATTGGTGCTGAGCACTGATAACAAGCCCGATGGTCCCTCCTCTTTTGTTTGGAGGATACGCCATGCATGTTTTCCAAAAAATTTCAAGTTTTGATGAATCTTTCCAAACACAAGGAATGAACTTAAGGGAGTATAAAACTGCACAAACACCTATTATGATGCTACGTTCCAATTTTGTAATGGAAAAGTAGAAATACACTCAAAATCAAACACATTTGCCAGCCACGTGATCCAGGTCTGTTGATACAACCAAAAACAGCAAGCTTTCTCTTCTGCGGCATTAAGTTCCTCTCTCCACAAAATATAATATGGAATTTGTAGTAAATTCAGACAGATAATTAAAGGTATGTATCCCTACCTTTTTGATTGCTGTTGCGGATCTTTTTACCTGATCTGGACCTCTCACTACGACTTGACCAGCTGCGTCCGAAGGAAAGGCAGCGATGAGCAGAACAACCTGCAGGCACAACAGGAGCAGCACAGTTTTGTCCATGGCTGACAAACGAAACGAACAGAAAGCTGATGCTCACTAGAACTGCTGTGGACAGAGATGTGGCAATAACAGACTGCCAGGAAACTGCAAGTCATGTCCACAACATGCAAGTCATTATCAACACAAAACTTACTTACATTACAGTTTTTGCCCGTTGCTTGAACACTATAAACCCATGCTCAGACTAAAGTAACACAACGTGAAGCTTTTGTTACCATACCTCAAACACATGTACCCATACCTTAAACAAAAGCGCTGCTTTGCACCCCAGTACCAATTATGCAACACTCCTACTCCTTTATGCAACACAGCTACCCCTTTATGCAACACACATGGTCCTGCATGCTACACTCCATTTCATACATAAGACACTTCGCTCACAAAATGAAATGTCAGGGTGCCATTCGGAAAACACATGTATCCAAAATACAAAACACATGGGGTAATTGCAACCACGCAAATACACACCTGAAGGCACCTACTTGCAAAACCGAACACCAATTAGCCAACTACAAAAAGCCCTCAGCGTAGCCATTTCAAGAACTTCGCAAGCATGGATGGAGGGAGAGCAAGAGGAA
Organism: Simochromis diagramma; assembly: GCF_900408965.1. Classification (NCBI taxonomy): domain Eukaryota; kingdom Metazoa; phylum Chordata; class Actinopteri; order Cichliformes; family Cichlidae; genus Simochromis; species Simochromis diagramma. Next base: position 4,515,474 of record NW_024386782.1, read on the forward strand.
GAGGAAGAGGAAGAGGTAGAGGAAGAGGTAGAGGAGGAGGAGGAAGAGGAGGAGGAGGCCGAAGAGGCCATGCACGGACCCATATTTCTGATGAAATAAGAGCAATTTTGGTGGACCATGTCATCAACCATGGCCTGACTATGAGGGAAGCTGGGCAGAGAGTCCACCCACATCTAAGCCGCTTCACAGTGGCATCTATAATATGAACATTCCGACTAGAAAACAGGTATGTCGTCACCTCCATACCTTCTGCTCTACTCAGATGGTTCCATAGCACTGTTCTACAGTATATCACATTACCATATCAAGTGTACGGGGTGCTAATGCTCCTTTTGCAGCCAAAGTGGCTGATTCCTTATATTGAAGTACAGTGTTGTACAGTGGATGACACAGTACATACAGTAAAGTACTGTATGAAAAATAAGCAAACCGATGACAATATGTGGTTGTATTCCTCCAGAATGACCCGGAGACCCTCTGGGGGTGGACGGCAACACCTGTTCACACAACAGCAGGAACTTGCCGTTGTGGACCTAGTGAGGGCAGACAATGCCATCCGTCTCCACCAGCTACGACGGAAAATACTTGCAGACAGGCGAGTGTTCAGCAACATAGACCATGTGAGCATCACCACCATCAGACGCATCTTGGGTAAACACAGCATCACCATGAAGCAGCTCTACAGAGTCCCATTCGAGAGGAACAGTGACAGGGTCAAAGGACTTCGAGCTGAATATGTACGGGTACGTGTAACTGTCCCTTACATTTACAATAGAGTATTGGTGAAGTCCAGTAGCAGCTGAATATGTACCATATCAGTACCACATGGATCTATTCTGAGAGCTACACAGGTACCTGTGTGATGGGGTGAGGGTGCTGTATGTGTAGCACTGTAGTACAGTGACATGTTCCCCTTTTTTTCAGAGGATCATGGCCATGGATGGAGCTGCACAGCCTCATGAATACATTTTCATTGATGAAGCTGGATTCGACCTGAGCAAAACAAGACGACGGGGTCGTAATGTACTTGGCCAAAGGGCAATTGTGCACGTCCCAGGGCAGCGCGGGGGAAACATCACATTATGTGCCGCCATATGCCTTCGAGGACTTCTGCACCATCATGCAATGCTAGGTCCATACAATAGCCAACACATACTCACATTTCTAGATGCTCTCCATAACATAGTTGTACAGAACAGACCAGATCAGCCCAGGTTTGTGGTGATATGGGATAATGTCAGTTTCCATCGGGCTGCTCTGGTCCAGGCCTGGTTCACCGACCACAATCAATTTGAAGTGGTATACTTGCCCCCTTACTCACCATTTTTAAACCCTATTGAGGAATTTTTTTCGGCTTGGAGATGGCGAGTATATGACCGCCAACCACATGCCCGCATGCCTCTTCTGCAGGCAATGGAACAGGCCTGCGGCGACATTGAGGTGACAGCGATCCATGGATGGTTTTGGCATGCAAGAGGGTATTTTCCCCGGTGCCTAGCGGGAGAGGACATTGCTTGCGATGTTGATGAGGTCCTGTGGCCAGACCCCAACAGACGGCGGGATCCATGAGCCCACTTATGCACACTTGTCATGGTTTTTTGTGTTTACAGTATAGTGTTTTTTCTATTGCAGTATTATTGTGTTGTGTTTTTTTTTTTTTTTTGCTTCATCTGAATTCATGGTACTGCAATGTACACTATTGAGTAGGTCTATTTGCGTTTTTGGTTGTTTGGCAATGTGTCTCCTGTAAATGTGCCTTCTGAATACACAATGGAATTCAAGGACTGCAGTGTTTTATGTAAAGAAGACTAGTGTGTTCCCCCTGATCTGTAAGTGTTTGCATATGATGCAAGTATGTGTCATTTTGTCAACAGAGTTACATTTTGACAGAGGAATGTTAGGTTTTGACAGCAGAGTTTAGGTTTTGGGAGTGGAGTTTCATTTTGGCACAGATGTGTATGGTATATTTCCCAGTGTTGTGTCGTGTTTACTTGTGTTTAGAGTTTTGGCACAATGAGCGACGTTTTGCAAAATGTGTTCAAGCAACGGGCAAAAACTGTAATAAGAGTGCATAAGAGGTGTGACCCAAATACATTGACAGCTGTGGTTTTACTACAGTGAAAACCACTCCTTTAATCTTGGTTTAGAAAAAAATTGAGTTGAGTTTAATTTCATTATGCTTCTTTATATTCTTCCTAGATGATAGATGGAATACTATATTTAAAAAAAAAAACAGCTTACAAACTTAATTATGTAGCATAAAGACTGAAGACAGGATGTAACAGCTATCCATGCTATCTGAACAATCACAAGATCTGTTTACAAGCCTTTAAATTAGTATCATAACATGTAAAAAGCCTATGAATATGCAGCCACAATCCTTTCACATCTACTTTCACAAACTTACAAGTAAACAAACTGAAGAGATCAAAGTATGCAACTGTTTCTGTACTATGAAGATGAAGGTATTGCCTGCCGCCTACTAACCAATCAGTAATCTTAAAAGCAACATCACTATTCCTGGAAGATCCATCAGACCTTTCCTTGATGACTTGCAGTAATAAATGTAGATTTGCAGAGCTTTGATGTGATCTGACTGATGCTGGTGATTTGCCTGCAGTAATGACTTTCAGTACTTACTGACTGTTTAACCTGTTCATGTATTTGCCAAAGTACAGTTTGCTGTTACAACATCAACAGTTCTCTGTGGCTGTGCACAGAATTAAAGATGTACTCTGTGCAATCATTCTAACCGGGAGAAAGAACACTTCAAACAAATCATTAAAATCCCTGAAATTATTCCTGTGATGTGAATGTAAGCTTTCAACCATAGTTGATGAATAAAACTGGTGTCACAATCAGCCACATCTGCAGAACAATAATGAGGAAATAGCAGTTCACGCAACAGCAATAGACAAAGCAAGCAGCCATCTCTTGGCTCATATACGCTCACACAAACCCACAGTCAAAGCCACAGTTTCCATCACTTGTCACGTACTAACTATTGTAAACCTTTGGCCATCTTTACTGCCACTCTTTGGTAATATGCATGAATTTATGTAACTTGTTTATAATACTGCACAATCCACAGACTTTACGTTTCTTTTAGCTGGATTACAGCAGTTTAGAGGAGGAAATCTGATTATTTATCATCATTATTTTGTCAGTGCCGCTTTTAAATTCTGATTTATTCTGTGAATTCTGTTTATTCTGAAATTGTGTCAGATGTGTTGAGTGTTACATGACTTCTTCTGACAACCCAAGCTCTTTGTAACTGTGTCACTTGGTTCAGTAAGTACATCTACACAATCTTAGTGTTTAATGTCTGTGACAGTTCATTGACTGAGACAATGCAGAAGATAAATAGGCATGTAAAACTGGGTCTGTTATACTTATTTCAGACTACTAAATTTGCTGTGCATTCAAAGTAATTCAAAATGATATTTTTTTATTTATGCATTTATGTATTTATTTATTATTCTACTGGGCCTTTGTGCATTCAATATGACCCAAAATGTGAGCACACAAACTCACTAGGAAAATGTTTAGAAATCAGTCAGAAAGCCATTTTACTAGTCACTTATATAGGACTAGAACTACAAATATCACCCCCTGGTAGCCATAGAAATGCAACTTTAAGACACTTCAGCTTTGGCTTAACTTTTCAGAAGTTTATGTTTTATGTTGTCTGTTGTTCTTCCATATTACTCTCTGATTATTTTGTTGAACTGATGAGCTGTACTGATACCTTTCTCCAAGGTTAAGTCTGACTGCCTGCAGCTTCTGGGACACTTCAGTCTCTGCTATACTGATGACAGTGTGATCATGTATTTGTTTGTCTTTGTTGGTACCAAAGTCACAAATCTGAAGGTGGTTTTTGCCAGTGGTTGTAAAACACCAGTTTCTTCTTAGCAACAGGGGGTTGTCAAGAGTCTCCTACTAGTCTGTAGACATGCATCACTGGGGCCTTAGCCATTATTTACCTAGC